>NC_136910.1:41572588-41957075 GCF_949606895.1 Notothenia rossii
GACCAAATAATACAGTTTGCATAGCTTACTCACACAGAACAAGGACTATAGTGAGTGTTAGATTGTGCATTACCATTACATATGCATTTAGTTTCAAGTTTAAAATGTATCAAAGTGTAATCTAAAGTCATAGCAACATGCCAAATCTGGCCACATACACAGTGCATGACATGTGGAATTAAAATCACAATTTCCCTCAGAGTGGTTGAGTAGAGAGCTGAAGAATACATTACTTCAGTCACGGATTCATTTGAAACTCCAAATATTTCTCATGAAAACTGAGATTTTAGAATACTAAAAATTACCTAACTCAAAGTGTGTTACACATTTAGTATGACATTATCATTAATTGTTGAGTTAGGCAGATTTATATTCAAAGAAGCTCTTGTTTTGACAGGTATTAACTGTGCTGTCAACAAGAAACTATTATAGATATAATTAGTGGTTGGAGTTTGTTATCTTTTGACATTTTATGGAGCTTTGATACATTTTCTCGGTGCTTGTCTCCGCAGATTCAGAACCAACTGTTGCTACCTTACAGATGCAGAGCACAGTTTCTCAGACACATAATCAATATGAAAAACATAGATGTTTTATATGTGTTTTAATGCTTTACAGGTTAAATGCAAGTATGCTTGTCAATGTCTGTTTGAAGAAATAACTAAGTCATTTCTTATTGAGGCAGAAGGAAGAGTGTTTATATCCTCAGGATTCCCCGAGGTAGCATGCTTCCCGTAGAGACACATTACATCTTCACACTCTCTTATTACAGAGGAATGAAAACATTTGTGCTATCATTTCTGAACATCATCTCAGACAAACACCAAACCTATTTAGGATCAAAGGTAATAAATCCCTTTTATTTTATCACGTATACAAGTTAGTTTTCAAGCTTTGGCAAAGTTCCTGCCATGAAATCTCGGTAACATGATCACATTAGCTTCATAAAACCCATGACATGAATCTATCCAGATTATCTTTCACAGCGGGCTTTCACTTTGAAGCTGATGTATGGAGGGTAATGTGACAAGACATCGACTACAAAAATGCACTGTATGCTGTTTCACCAATAAAACATGTTGCTGGGCAGACACTGGAGTGCATGGATTGTGCCACTAATACATTTTCTATTGGACTGTTGTTTTGTTCTATGAGTGTATCTAGTTTTTCCCCACTTCTAAACATACAAATTCTAGACCCAATGTAGAGACATATTTCACAAATTTTTGAATGTCTTTGTTTCTTGGCTCAGATAAGATTATAGAGCTGAGACAGCGATGAGAGAGACAGAGTGAATGTCACTGCAGCTGTTGGATTTATTTTCCCTCTGACAATGAAATGTTCCCATTTCACCTTTATTCAATTAAATTAAAATGTACTTTTTCAATGAACGTTCAGCTTTTGTCACATTTTCTAAACCTCTACTTGCCATACTTAAAGGTACACTGTAGCACACTTTAATTGTAGGTAATTTAGACAATCTCTGTCACGGGTTTCAGGGACAGATAGTCTCATTACAAATCAGCACCCAAGGATTATTCCAATCCCTGTCTCCCTGCTGTTGCTGATTACATCCTGTAAAAAGCTCTTTACAGTCAATATCGTTAAGTTCTCATGTAAAGCTCGGCAACCTGTTGAAAAGGAACAACAATTCATTCAACTACTCTCGATTTAACGACCCAGGATCTAATTTAGATTTATTTTTGGATGCATTGGTACAGAATAAAGAGACTAAAGTTATGGTAATCAACCCTTGAGACTTTACATTTTGCTGGGATAAAGCTAGATGTCCTCTGGTTGATGCAATTTAGAAAGTTTTGTGCTCAATAATTGTTTGTGTGAGCGAGTTGTAAAGAGGAGGAGAAACAGGCATGCGGAAAGAGGGAAACAGAAGTCAAACTTGCATTTCCTGCTGACAAATGCTTTGATTTCGGCCCTGCAAAACACAATGGGACGGAGACTGCCTCCTGAAAGCAATGCACTAACAGGAAGAAGCACATTCACTGGATGGGAGAAAATACATTCCAGCAGCGAGACATAACAAGCGATCACAAGTGACGGAGAGAGACCAGACTGAGAGGATATTTGTTCTTTTTCAAATGACTTTTGTTTTTATTACAAATCATAAACAATCAATTCAAAATGACGTGTATTCACAAAATGCTTTCATGTATTTGCAGGGACAAATTCATTGTCATGCTGACGCTCATTGAACAGACTCATTCCTTCACACACACACACACACACACACACACACACACACACACACACACACACACACACACACACACACACACACACACACACACACACACACACACACACACACACACACACACACACACACACACACACACACACACACACACACACACACACCAGCAGACTGTCAAAGCAGCCACCTTTTAATTGGGCCCTCTACCAGCCTGAAAGCATTTGTCAGCTGCCATCTGTCTGTCTGTCTGGGGCTGACTCCCACCCCCTACTACCACTACCACCGTCTCTGCTTACAACACTCTTATCAGACTCAAACACCTCTTAGCGACTGGCACACCCATTCTACACACACACATAAACACACACACACACACGTAACACTGCTGGCTGTGACACAGATACTACTACAGGGTTGTCTGGTAGATTTCACACGTCAAGTGCTTACAAATGAAAACAAGAACAGCAGGGGCAAATGCATGAGTAACACACTTCTTCACTGGGACTCAATGAGAGGATGTAAGAGTTCAAAAGCTCAGTATTTTTGCATAAAAGTCCACAGGAGAAAACACATGAGCATTTAGGTCCTCTCAAAAATACATTCCACTTTTTCAAAAAAGCCAGCTTGGTCCCTTGTATTAAATAGTTCAGTTTTTGCTTCCCTGCTCCTGAAAGTGAGGCTGAAGTTTGAATGTGGTCGGACCCCAAAACCACAAACCTGTCTGCCATTTCTCATGCAAACCCCCACAGTGTTTCAAAGTCAGAGAGGAGCAAACGTGACGCCCCGAAACTGACCCGCAGACAGTCTGTGAGCAAGCACCCGGTGCTGTACAGTTTGGATTTATCTGCATTGTTCTGCATTGTTCACCTCTTCCCCAGTATGCCTCTGGGCCCTGAGCTGTCGTCACACCTTCGTGGCCAGAGACTGAGCCTCTGTCTTCTGAGAGGACAGGGAGCTGGCCGGGCTCGCATGGAAAGACTTCTTGAGGTTCAGCAGGCAGAGACACTGGGATCTGAAGCGCAGGTCGAAGAAGGCGTACAGGAAGGGGTTGAGGCAGCTGTTGACGTAGGCCAGACAGGTGGCGTAGGGGTGAGCCAGCAGCAGGAAGCGCAGGAAGGCACAGTTGACGGGAAACAGCTCCAGGTAGGAGAGGGCGTCAGCGCTCTTCACGATGTGGAAGGGCATCCAGCAGGCGGCGAACACCACTACCAGCGTGGTGATGATCTTCAGCAGCCTCCTCTTGCGCTGGTCCTCTTTGCGCAGGGAGTTGAAGTGCCGGGTGACGGTGCAGCCGATGAAGCCGTAGCACACCATCATGGCCAGGAAAGGCAGAAGAAAGCCCAGAGCTGAGGAGGAGATGCTGAGCCCTGCGATCCACAGGTTCTCCTGCTCCACTTTGGTCATCACCAGGCTGAAGTCCATGGCGCAGGAGGTGCGGTTGCTGGTTGGATCATACTTGGTGGTGCGGAAGATCAAAGTTGGAGCAGCCAGGAGCCCGGACAGCAGCCAGATGGCGATGAGGCAGGCTCTGGTGTGGCCCCGGGTTCTCAGCTGAGTGCTGGACAGGGAGTGGACGATGGCCAGGTATCGGTCGAAGCTCATGCAGGTGAGGCAGAAGACGCTGGCGTACATGTTGAGCAGCACCACGAAGCTGCTGATCTTGCACAGGGCCACTCCGAAGGGCCAGTGGTAGCCCATGGCGGTGTAGACGGCCCACAGGGGCAGGGTGACCACGAAGGTGAGGTCAGCCAGGGCCAGGTTACCGATGTAGACGTCAGCCGCTCGCCGCTTACCCTGAGCTCTCCACACCGTGAAGATCACCACCCCGTTTCCAGAGAGGCCGAGGATGAAAATAAGCATGTACAGCACCGGGATGACTGAGTATGACGGAGACCACTCAGAATAGTCACACATGGTGGAGTTCTCTGACTCGTCGTAGTCGTAGTACTCATAAGGACCGTCAGTTGCCTCCATCTTCTCTTCTTATTCCTTTTTTCAAGAAAAGGAAATCTGTTTCAGATAGATCCACAGTATAACACTCTGAAGTCTGTTGCTGCATGTGTAATCTGCCCACCCTTAAATACCCCTTCAGACTTGTGCCCTCCCAGGACGCCCCCTTACTCCCCTCCCCTCCTCCCCTCCCACAGCCCTCCTCCTCTATTGCTCTTTCTCTATGTACACACCCACTTCTCTTTCCATTCATTTGATTAGTACTCAACATAATGCATAGTGGAGTCACTATAATACATGCAATATGGGTTTCAATGATTTTGTTCTGGTAATAATAGTATTTCTTTTGATTATTCCTCACATTTCATTCATAAAATGTGGGTTACATGTATCTCAAGTACACAATTAAACTATAAAACTGAATATGTGTTGCCCTCTAACTTCCCACAGATATTATAGCAGAGGTTTGTTTTACTTTTGTGAGACATGTTTGGACAGCACCCATGAGCAAGCCTGGGCATGACAGGTTTCATGAAGTAGTCATTACAATATCAATTGAGAGTCCTTCTGGCACCGGAGCACTCTGCTGATGAGCTGCAATATTTACATTTCTATCTCTGTTATCTTTTCATGTCTGAACATGTTTATCCAGGTAGGAACCAACAACTACATATATATATATATATATATATATATATATATATATGTTTAAATGTAATAAACTGCAGCTTGGAAAAACACAGCCTAAACCTCAAACCTTTAATTTGAATATGCAATACTCCAAAGTATTAAAACAAAGACAACATGCTTAATAAAGACATGTTTAAGAACCTTTAGTTATAGTAATACATTAAATTCAATTTTTAAGTCACTCATGGGTTCTGTCCAAACATGTCTTACAAGAATATGATTTAGGGGAGATTTATTTGATCACTTTTTGAATTTCCTTCATAATGTGTAAGAAAAATTGTCATCATAATTCTTAGAACAGCAAACTCGATTGGAATTTTTAAAAATAAATTAACTATCTTTTTAATTTGGGGTTATTTTAGTGGTATTTAGCGCTGTTCATGTTTTATTGGTTTTATGATATAACTCTTTCTGTTTGTTTATAACTTGTTTTTAATTATACTCCTCACTCACATGCTGTATCTTGTCTTACTAAAGAACTTTGGGCTGCATCTTGCATGAAAGGTGCAATACAAATAAAGTGTATTATTATTATTTTTAGGTATCAAAATTCCAAATGAACAACTAAATGGAATAGGATACACAATACAAAAATTAAATTAATGCAAAGCACATGTAAAGTATTAATCAACAAAAACGAAGAACGTTACGTTAAGCCCCCGCTGATTGGTCCAAATTGAGCGAGCCGTTTAGTGGAGAAAGTGAATACTGCTGAATACACATACTTTACAGAGATGCTGTATGCGAAACCAATGTGAGTTTGGAAAATTGCACAGTATTTTTCTATTTTAGTATAGCTCAACAATGGAATTATGATCAGTGGAAATGGCCATGACATGTGACCTTTAAAGTAAAATGCTTCAATCTGGTGCACTTTAAGCAGAATTACTACTAGATCTAGGGGGTACAACTCTAAACACCCATATGAAAAAGATTGGTTTACATTTTATTAATCAAATAAGTATGTGAACATAACCAATAACCTACCATAGCCAATAACAAATAAATGTAACTTATTTTATTATTGTTGTTCATTCATATCTTATTTGACCTGTTAACATTTATTTATTCGTGCATTTTTTTTAATCTCTCCAGTTTAAAACAATATTTTTGGTTTACTGTCCTATATTATACATTGAAATGATTTCAAACCTGTTTTATCCCAATAATTATAAAGGAGTGCCTTGGAAATATTTGTTTACATAAATTGTGACCAAACCGTTTGAGACCCACTGAGATAACTTAGACTAAAGTTAACTATCTAAACACTCTCAGAGTCCTTTACCTCACTGAACTGTAGTTATCAGCATCTCAGTCTGACTGGAGAGGACTCTCCCTCCACATTATTGTAGAAACGTCTTCTTCTAATATCCGTTAGAGCAGCTAGCACCAGATTATAATAACAACAGCGCCGGTACCGGTGCACCCTCCCTCTCTCCCTCATTCGCTCCCAAGCTCACTCGCACTTTGGCTGTGAGCTGCGGGCGCCAGATAAGCCAACATTCCCCATTTTCATCACTTACAGCGCCCATCGTACAGGGCAAATAAAAAGTGTAACCGGGGTCAAAAAAGGGTGTTACATTTACTTAATTATGAATGTTGTTACATCAAGGCCGAAAATTAGGATGAGCACCAACGGTCAAAAATGTTTTTCTACCAGCGCAGCGCCTCCCCAGATCTGGCACCCTAGGCGAACATCTATAACGCCAGTGCTACGGGCCGGCCCTGAGTGCAGCCAAACATCGTTTTAAGTTGCAAAACTTTATATTAAATTCTAGTGGTGAAAGTTTCAAAAGAAACCCGAGGTGTCAGGCTGGATTTTAGGGAAATGTCAAATGTGTGCAAAATAGTGCACAGGAACATTTCTAAATGATTGAATGGTGCCACTTGGAGTATTAAACATAGACTGTATATATATATAAATGGATGTAGGGTCCGTGACGTCACCCATAGGATTCTGCAGAGTTGCAGAGAAGCCCTTAGTATGCGGAGTCGGCCACTAACGGCTCGACAGTGACGTCAACAGCGGTGGAGTGGGGATTTTTTTACTGGGGGGGGGGACGCTATTTTAATTAGGTCTTCTCAAACAATGCCACACACGTGAACACGCGCGCAGTGCACTCACAAAACGGACAGACAGGTCCACAGAAACTACCGGTATGCTAAGTCCTACTTTAGTTACTGTACTGCAAAAAGCAGACGGCGCTGCGTTCAACACACACACAGACTCAAAACCATGGACACACTGGCATATAAATTACATAAACAATTTATAGGCCTAAATTGCATAAACTACACGCAGGGCTATTCAATTAAACATTCAGTTGGGCCAGATTTTATAACTACAAAATTCAGCTGGGCCAGACATTCAGCGGCCGGCTGGTAGTGACACATTTTAAACCAACACATATTACTGCGATGAAAAACGTGCAATTTTTATTCATTGTTCATCTAACAAAGGTAGGTCAAAAAGTGCATAAAAACACATCAAATTAGCCTTAATTTAACAGAATCTGAAAAAAAAGTGCACAGTTGTAGCATTACATTTGTTTGCTTTAGAAGTCAAATATTCAGGTTATTTTTTTTGAACCAGGCACATCACAAAGTGCATTTACTGAATACAATAATAGCAGTCTTAATAAATGTCCTCACATACAAAAAAAACAGCTAAAGAGCTCCAATGCAACACAAAGAGGTAGTACTGTAGCAAAACTTTTTTTTTTCACTTTTCAAGTAATAACAAAAAAATCATACGTTTTGGTCACATTTGACCCAGACACATTACAAAGTGCATTTAAATGAATACAGAAAGAACTGTCAAACCCTTCAGTGCACAAACCCATAACAAGGGATACGCAAGCCCGCCTTAACCTGCCATCAGGCCCTGGGGCTGATAGTTTTTGTAGGCCCCCTATTTAAACAACAAATCAAAGTCATTTATAGCCTCGGCAGGCTCTGTGATCGCACTTCTCCACTCTGCTCTACACGCGCCTGGTCCTCTCCTCCAGATGAGTGACGTATCGGGCCTCCCTCATGTATTTGTCCGGTTGCCGTTGGCTCCCCTCCACGTAGCAAGTCCTCGTCGTCCCCTCCATCTCCTCCAACAGATAATGTCCCTCCTGTCTGTTTTTCCTCTCCCGCTACTCCATCGTTATCAGAACCAGACGGCCTACTTGTCTCCGAGGCCCCGCGGCCGGCACCGCTACCGCTCGGTACAGAACTCATCTGTCCTTCCTCCTCATCATGGCCTACAGGTTTAAAATAACCTGTAAGCTTCGGCATTTTTTGTAACAGCTGCTTGTCTCGAAACTCCTTTTCCCTCAACAATTTCCTTTTCCGAGCACCACTCTCAAACTTTTTCTTCACTCAAGCACTCGCAATTTGAATAAGTCACATGTGAAACATATTCTCATTCTGACGTGTGTGTGTTTGTGTATATTTGCGTTTGTGTGTATTGTGTTAGTTTCCCGGGGAAAACCCTCACGAGAAACACCGGCTGTTGTTATGCCTGCTGTGACGTTAAGTTACTCCGTTCTCCGCTTGTAATTATGCCGTTACAAACTTCAAAGTTGTATTTATCATCTGAGTTTGCCGAAACAAGTTTAATATTCTGAAAGCCAAGACTTTGTTTTTTTTAAATCAGATGAAGACAAACTGTAACGGACCTTGCTGTGTTATCTATGATTACTATACACCTTACATTCATAATTTCAGTGGAGGGAGGGGGGGCGGCGCTGTGGAACAGCAGAGTGGCGAGGGAGAGCTGTCGTCTTCCCTTTACAAGCTTCAAAAATGTATTTATCTTGTGATTTTGGAAATGAAAGTTTCATATTCTGAAAGCCAAGACTTTGTTTATTTAACTTTTTTTTTTGAAAACACCCGAAATAAAAAATAAAAAAAATTGAATTTTTTTTTTTTTTTTTTTAATTGGCTCATGATAGGCCCCCGATCTCCGTAGGCCCCTGGGCTTCAGCCCAGGTCAGCCCGTGCATTAAGGCGGCCCTGGGATACGGGTAACTATATGAATGAATATTACACTACACGTCTACTATAGTAAACTAGGTGCTTACTCTCACCTCATTTGTGATTTGTCATCGCTGACTTTCTCAATGGAGAAGGGACATTTTTTGTTTTGAACAAGAGCAGTGATTTTAGGCTCATAGGATGTCAATCCTAAACATTGGTGAAGAGTGCTGTCAGTCAGGGAGCAGCGAGTGATACTTTTGATTGAGTTCATGTGTGAAAAGCTTGATTCACATGTGTATGTTGATCCAAACATACTGAGCACACAGATCGCTACTTTCTGAACGTTAGGGAACTACTGTTTTTTGACATCACTCCAAAACTTCGCTGGCCCGTTAGTGCGCTGCATGTCAATAAGTTCCAGTGTATATTTCCCCTTGTCGATGAAGGGGACCACTTCCTTTGCTCTGGTTGATACGTCCTCCTCTATTGCAACAGTGAAGGGGTCTCTGGCAAAGCCCATCACCTCTGTGGGCAGAGCAAGTCCATCCAATCGAACGGCAAAGTTCTCTTTCAACCTCGCAATGAAATCTGTCATCACATCCGTGATTTGTGCCGGAGATGTGATGTGTTTGGGAGCCTAAACACACAAACACACGCTTTCATAAATAACACACTTGTTCTGCAATAATATGTTTTATGTTTCCTGTAATTTTTGTTAGGAAAGGACATGCCTGAAAGACACGACTCAACATTTTCTCCTTATCTGAGGGTCAAGAAGAACATCCAAGAGGAACATTAAAAGCTGATGTTATGAGATTTTAAAACCAGTACAGGACATTCACTAAGAAACTACTTGTATTGTGAAAACACAGTCAGCTGATCGAATGCACCTACTTCCACATCTACACTCCATCAGCTGATTATTTCTATTTGCCTCACTTTATGAGCTTCACATCACTTGTGCCTTGTAACGCAGAGTTTGCAACGTCACAAATGAATGGGGCCAATCTTAAGTCAGATGTGAATGTGTAATCTAACATTTTTTTGAAAGGAGTGCAAATACAAATACAATTTATTGAAATGTGAACCAAAACTTAATCAAACATGTTTTAAATAAAAAGCACATAAGGACAGAAGGTGTAATACTATTAAATAAAGTAAACACGTCAAATAAAGTGACAGACTAGGCCTGTGCAGTTGGTATCAGCTTTGCCCAGCATGGACTCCTCCATCAGGCCTGGTCCTCCTCGCTGAGGAAAGACCCTCAGTCCTCTCCAAACCAACAGACTGGACGTCCATCACACAGAGGTTTCTAACCTGAAGTCTCAGCAGCTCTCTGGACACCACGCTGTCTCAATCCGTCCACACTGAATATAAGAGGGGAAAAATGAAAATAATAAATGCTTTAGACCAGTGGTTCCCAAGGGCGCCAGGCCTCAGATGATTTGAGGCCAAATATCATATTTAGACTTTTTTGTTGTTGTTGTTTTGTTTTACATATAATAGTAAAGCAATACATGATTGTCACTAAAAGCCTTGTCTCTACATTACAATAAAATATAAAAAATAATTGATTAATTAATTTGAATAACAATTCAAGTTAGTAGCTATTAAAGGGATACACATTTTTTCTTTAATAGAAATGTTTCTTCTGCCCGTAAATTGTCCAAACCGGGCTTTTCTGGATAAGCGCATTTTTATAACATAGTCATTGTCCATGCCGGTTTCAGTTGGATTATTTGTCACAGTTGCTCCGATCAGATCGGTCTCCTCCATTTTGTAGATTATTTACGACTTTTGAATCCACATAAACACATTGGCAAAATCCGGCTTACTTTGAGCATGTGTTTTAAACAGTTTAATCCCTTTGTGAATTGTTTCCACTTCTGCGCGGTCCTTTAATTTCTTCATAAAGCGGGAATCCAAATGAATTAATCCTGAGTCCAATAACCCAATAACTGCAATAGTGCTCCTTAATTACGCTTTCATCCTATTTTAACAAAATACTTCACATTCATCCAGTTTGTGACAGTAGTTGTAGCATTTTTGAGACTTTTACACTTTAATTACCGCTGTTGCGTGTAATTAACTCCTTGTGTGTGGGTGTGTGGGGGGGGGGGCGCAACTTCCAACAGGAGTCATTTGGGGGGGCTCTTGGGAAAAAAGGTTGGGAACCACTGCTTTAGACAATAAGAAATATAAAGTTGACTGTTGAGTTGCTCAGTTTTTTTAGATTGTCAATACTATTACTGTATATTAATATCTCAGGTTAAGAGGCACATTCAAATAAAGATTGGTCTTTAAATACATTTTGTCTTTTGAATTGTATGTCTAAAGTCAAGGATCTAGAACTGGTACTTAGTTTTAATGATACAGTCTGGTTATTATGCTGTTTGGAGGAGGCCTCACAGGTAAGAGCACTAACTAGCTACCATCACATGTACCTTAGCTTGACTTAAATGTATTACACGTATAATTAAGTGATATCAAAATATAAATAACTAATGTCATGCAAACATATTAATATTTGCTTGATTCCAGTGTTGAATTTAGCACAATTGCATACACACGTTAAGGGATTTTAAGATTCTGAAGTAATATGCTAAAAAGTCAATAACTTAGATTATTATTTATAGTTTTGCTGAATAGTTTCATGTCCGCTTACCTTAGAAACATAAAATGTGACGGCAGTGTGCAGATGGGGAGCATATTAGCTTAGCTTGGTAGCTTCAGCTAGCTCTGGAACTTTCAGCTCGGTGGCAGAAGGTCCCGCCTCAGTTCAGCCTCTTTGCCCTTATTTGGAGCAGGCGGGAGTTGAACTCTGACGTCACTGTCGAGCCGTTAGTGGCCGACTCCGCCTACTAAGGGCTTCTCGGCAACTCTGCAGAATCCTATGGGTGACGTCACGGACCCTATGTCCATTTATATAGAGAACCGCAGTGACGGGTCCAAAAACCCGGAAGTAAGTTAGCATTTTTAGCACTTCCGGTTCCTTCGTCAAAAAGCAATGCATTTTTTCCATAGGGTTTTGGAAAATAGCTCGAAATAAGGTCTGTGGTTGACACAAATTTAAGAGATAAATCACGTTTTGTTCTACGACATTAAATACATCAGCAGTGACCCCACTGGTGATTTTTGAAGAGTTCACGTGTCTGAAAAACGATGGTTGTTACCGAGTGGCTGAATAGGACTACAGAAATTGTTGAGGCCGTTGTACGTCATTACGCCTAACACGTAAACACTCCCGCTAAGTTTGTTTCCCCCTGTGTTCTGCTTGAAAGCAAGTACATGCCTATCTTTAGTATCTGTATATCTATATCTGACCATTAGAATCTGTATTTTTGAAATTGTCGTTTTTAACACCGTAGTTTTACAAATTATGGAATAATTAATTACCAGTGTTTTCCAATTTTAGTCGGCAGTTCGTTTCGTCAGCTAACGTTAGCTAAAGCTAGCGCTACTAGTTAGCTACGCAATGGTTTGTTGCTTTGCTCCGGGTTGCAGCCACAGGTCTTCGCATGAAACGTGCTTGTTCTATCGTTTCCCGGCCAATGTTTTCCAAAGCCGAGTCTGGATTCGTGCCATGAGGTAAGCTGACGTTACATTTTTGTCCATTTCGCGGTGAAATGTAAATGATGGGTAGTGACTGTATCGCCGTTTTAGAGATGGCGCTGCTGAAAAGACCGCAACGTAAGTAAAGATAATGAATACATCCTATTAAAACCTGTGTGGCTTATATGATAAGTGTAATTAGTTCAAGCAGCATAACGTTTCACCATGTAACTAAAGATTGTAGTCAGGGAAATCAGTTTGACATATTGAACTAATAACAAATCACCTCTGGCTGGCAGAGAACTCCCTGTTCCATAGCTTCTCTTGGAGGTAAAATCACATGTACATTTTACATTTATATTCAATTTAATATCCCATCCCTCACATACTTTTGTATATATAATAACTTATATTTTGTTTTTCTTGTTATGCTGCTGACACACAAACATTTCCCAAATTGGGATCAATACAGTCATATCTTATCTTAATTAATTAAGAAATATAACTATTATAATTAGTGTAGCAGCTGACACCTATTTTCAATATGGATTAATCTACCATTTATTTCTTTAGTTCAATTTTGATCTATAAAAATGTCCAAATAGTGAAAATGTTCACGAGACTTATCAAAGTGCAAGGCTATATCTTTAGATGTTTTGTTTTAGCCTATATACTGTATGTCATAATGCTCTTATATGCGACGGGTTGACTTCCATGAAACTAATATTTTTTATTTTCCCAACAGACGAGCTGACAGGAAACCTAACACTCTAACAACCACAACATTGCAAAGGCGAGTAAATGTAAATTAAAAACGATTCACCTTTTTTAAATTTCTTCTTCTTTCTTGCAGTGAGGTGAAGCTAACCTTGCACTTGGTGCCAGTAAGGATGTTCCTCACGCAGGCTGAATGTTTCTCCTTCCTTACTGACACAGAAACCCTTGATTTGCAATGCTTCACTAATTGTCATTTCCCTGGCTCCGTAGGGACACTTTACCACCAGCACAGCGGAAGACCCTACCAGACCATCTGGAGATGCCCCCAACAATCCTGATTGGGAGAGCCACAAATCTGACTCATGGACCTGCATCTGGGTTGCAGTGGTGAATGCCCTGACGCCCTCACATTCATTCATAGTCCCCCACTGTACAGACAAAACACCATCAAGGGCCTGTTGTTGCCCTAGCACCCTGGCAATAAGGGAAGAAGTCACACGCTTTGACCTCAGGACAGCTCCAAAGTTGCTGGCAGTCAACCTTCCTTTCCTGAACAAATGCCAGTTTGGGTTGGTTCGCTGACCAGTGGTAGCCACCTGAATTGCCCTCTGTTGCTCTTGAGACAATGCCATGCTTGCCACAATTGCCTCAGGTCCCTGATGCCCAACAGATTTGATAATTTCAGGAACAGTAAGTGTTTCCAAGCTGCAGTGTTCCTCTTCTGGCTCAGGGGAGAGAAGTCAAGAAATTCCTGAGAACCTGCCCCCGAGTCTGTCCCTCAACCAGTCACGATCTTCGGAGGTGGGCTCTCTTGTCAGCGGGTTAAATGAGTTATTGGTTGGAGGAAATAGCTCCTCCACTGAATGCATACGTTTAGCTGCCTTTGGCTTCTTCCACTGACAGGGGGTGTCAGTGCAGCTGAAATTGTGGATGGCAAAGATGGCTCATGCAGCCGCATGACTGCACTTCCATTCTCCACATGGGCATTCACATTTTGTGGAGAGAATTCCCTCTTCTCCTAGATACCTGTGGTGGTGTGATCGTTTTATTCTTTAAAATATATTTACATTTGAAATGCCTTCCCAATTATCCCTTTAATTGTTTATAGCCTACTGTATGTTTATTTCATCGATATTTCTGTGTTTTCTGGTTTGTAATATTTGTAATCTTGGGGCCTCTTCTCTTTAACGTCTACATGCTACCACTGGCTCAGATAATGAAGAACAACAAAATAAGTTACCATAGCTATGCGGATGACACACAAATTTACGTAACCATTTCACCAGGAGACTATGCTCCAATTCAAACACTGAATAAGTGCATTGAACAAATCAATGACTGGATATGTCAGAACTTTCTCCAATTAAACAAAGATAAAACTGAGGTAATGTTTTTTGGAGCCAAGGCAGAACGTATAAAAGTTAGAGCTGAGCTTCAGTCTGCAATGTTCAAATAACAGATAAAGCAAGAAATCTAAGTGCAGTCATGGACTCTGACCTGAGTTTCAACAGTCACATTAAAACAGTTACTAAATCAGCTTACTATCACCTAAAGAACATATCGAGGATTAAAAGACTGATGTCACAGCAGGATTTGGAAAAACTTGTCCATGCTTTTATCTTCAGTAGACTGGACTACTGCAATGGTGTCTTCACAGGTCTCACTAAAAAATCTATTAGAAAGCTTCAGCTGATTCAGAACGCCGCTGCTCGAGTCCTCACTAATACTAAGAAAGTGGATCACATCACTCCTGTTCTGAAGTCTTTACACTGGCTTCCTGTGTGTCAAAGAATAGATTTCAAAATACTGCTGCTGGTTTATAAAGCACTGAATGGTTTAGGCCCAAAATACATTTCTGATCTACTGCTAAATTACGAACCATCCAGATCTCTCAGGTCTTCAGGGACTGGTCAGCTTTCTGTCCCCAGCATTTAGTTATTATGCTCCAAATATCTGGAACAAACTCCCAGAAACCTGCAGGTCCGCTGCAACTCTTACTACTTTTAAATCCAGGCTGAAGACTTTTATTTTTGTCGCTGCTTTTAATTGAACTATTCATATCTTAGACTGCACTGTAACTTTTATCCATGTATTTTTTCATTTAATGTTTCTTTTATTAGCTTTTCTTTTTAATGACTGATTTTAAATGCCATTTTCTTAATGTCTTTCATTTTTTGTAAAGCACTTTGAATTGCCTTGTGTTGAAAAGTGCTATATAAATAAACTAATAAAGATTTCATGTGACACATAAAATGGATTTGTTGATGGGAATTAATGTGAATAAATTTAACTCTAGGCTAACGGTACTCTTGCTATCACTACTCACCGACACTATAAACCTTGTCCCTCATGCTAGCCCTGACAACACCGGTAAGCACACCTTCATCTAGGCTGCACTGTTACGTGTCCTGACTTGTAGTGGTTCTCTCCTATCTACACTCTCCTTGTCATCTTTGTAAAACGATATCAGACTGGTAATTGACACAGCCATGACTTCTAGTTAAATTCAGTGTGGCTAAAAGGAAAAGCTTTGTTAAAATATGCAAGCGCGCAAAAGTCAAAGTCAGCTTTATTGTCAAAAATTCTACATGTGTTATCCATCCAGAAATATCGAAATATCGTTTCCCACAGTGTGACATGTATAAATAAAACAAAACAAAAAGGGCCTAGATAAACGTGGTATACATTAAACAAAACAAAAAGGGCCTAGATAACCGGGGTATACAGTTTAAAATGTTAATATATTTAAAGTGTTCAAAGTGCAGTTTCAGTGCAAGTCAGTTGAAACGATCTTAAGTTGGCGTGACCTTGAAGTCGTGCGACCCTGCTGCTGTACTGGCTTGTAGTTCGTCTATAGCATAACGTTAGCATTTTGCTTCTGGAGACTAGATTTATGATTCAAAAATTATAAAAGTAGGGTTGACATGTGGAGATTATCCGGCTGAACAAAACGTGATCCCTCTCTTAAATGTGTGTCAACCACAGACCTTATTTCGAGCTATTTTCCAAAATCCTATGGAGAAATTGCATTGGTTTTTGACGAAGGAACCGGAAGAAGTTTACTTCCGGGTTTTATGACGCGTCACTGCGGTTCTCTATATACAGTCTATGATAGAAACATGTTTTTTTATGCTGTAAAATTGGGCATTTTAACATGGGGGTCTATGGAAATTGTTCCTTTCTGCAGTCAATCCCTATCGGCCAATATATGAACTGCAGTGTGTTGCACTTCCCTATTGGCGTCCCGGTGATGTGTCAAATTATGCACCCCCGTCGTGAAATGCACCCCTTGACACGGGAACGTGCATTTGAATGTATAGTCCGCTATTCTATGTTGTCTTTTTGATGGTTGGGTTGTCGAATCCTGGATTTTGCATTCATTCGTCACTTATTTTTCAGTTAATTTTTTATTTAATATATGTTTTTATTTAATTGTGACGTCCTGTCTGTATACTTTTGCTTGTACTTTGCAATGTATTGTTTATTTTTACACCAATTGATTGAGGGTGGGATTAATATAATTGTTTTTATTTTGGGTTGTGCTTTTTATGAACAGCCTGGTTGCCACGATATGCACCCCTTGCTATCTCTGACAATACACGTGTCACATACATGAAACTTGCTCCATTTATTGGTACTAGTCCTACAACTATACCCTCCAAAGTGCTTGAGGGTGGGATTAATACAGTAGAAGCATCTTTTTTGGGGGGGCGCTTTTTACGGCAGGCTAGGGGGTGCATTTCACGACGGGGGTGCATTTGACACAACACCGGCTCTTCCCCAGAGTTTTCCGCTTGGTATTAAACTGCAACACTGTATGCACAGCTTTAATGAATAGCTGAAACAGAATATTTGATACTGTCACAGTGTGCATTTTTGTAATGCTACTTAAGTGAAACAATAGAGGAGTATGCCATGTTAAGAGGTTCAACAAGTAACACTCTTCTTCTCTGTTTCTCTTCTTTCCTGTCCCTGGGGTGTATTTGTTGGCCCAGGTGGGTCGGATCAGTCTTCAGGCGGTCCGTCTCTCAGCAGTGAGGCAGCGGTGGCGCCAGGGCAGCGACCTTTAGACACAACTACTGTATCACTCAACAATCTTTTCCTCCACTGATCCCTTCCTCCACCCTCCATCTTCCTTTCCCCGCTCATCTCCGCCTTTCTTCCTCTGATTATAAAGATGAGGATTGATTACAGCTTTTCCTCCGTCATTTTCTCTCAGTATTTGTTGCCAATAATGGAGATACCATCTTGCGGTTTTTGATCATCAAACTGATGCGATTGTGTGCCTCCACCCGAACTCTGTCCTCTTCCACTGGTGTTGATTGTCCGTCCAGCTCTTTGTGCGTCCGGCAGAACAGGAAAAAAAGCATAAAGCCAGTTTCCTATCTGTGCTCTGGTGGGAAAGACGTCTGTTTTTAGCAGAGTACGCTGACATGGATGTGAATAAACAGCTAAATTAAGCGTCAGGCCTTGATGAATACATCAATCCACCCACTCACTTTTTCCCAAAATCCCCTCATCAGACAGGATAAGGAACACAACACACTAAATGATGTTTACTTCAGATACATGACACATATCCGACAGGAGAAATATCCAAATGTTTCATCTTTCAGTCTTTAGGAGTGACAAGTTCCAATTGGACTGTGAACCTCCTTGCAGGGTCCATTTTTTTTATTCAGCATGCAGTAGACCCTGTTTCCACCACAGCTTGTGTTTTTTCTGTAGATTGCCCACCTGTGTCTCAAATTGATTGTTGTTACTGTTGCTGTTGTTCTCTCATGTGTGGCCTTGTGCTGTAAACCACACACCATGAAGACATTCCTCATGTTTGTGCACTCTTATCTAACCAAACATAATCTCTCATCCATCCGTCATTTGACTGTCATGCAGCAGTGATGACTGACTAGCAGACAGCATCTCTGGGGGATGCAGGAATGGATGAGTACTTGCATCTCAAAATGAACACAAAGGCAGAAACACACAACAACACACACTGCAGTGACTGTCTGTCTGCACGGCCGCAGATCGTCTCCTTGATCTTTTATCAGGACTTTGTATGAGTTTATGAGAGTGTTTTTGGTGATGCTCGCAGTGCTAAAAGAGCGTTAGGGGTGTGTTCTTGGTGTTGAGGTGTGTGTGAGGGTTGGCGGGGGTCTGACAGTTGTTTGATGTGTGAGTTAAGCTGTCGCAGACCACATGCACGGGCCCCCCTGTGCAGAGACAGCTGGTTCCTTCAGGCTTTGTTTGGAATCTGACTTGATCTCATCTTAAAATTCATGATATCACACGACTGTCCTGATAGTAGCTCGGCAGCCCTGATGATAGACAGACCCTCCGGCAAACACTGCCAGCAGCACCATTTACATTTCCAATCACATCACCAGTCTGATCTGCTCTTTTAATGATCTGAATGCTGTCAAAGCTCACACTTTCAGCACGGCTGGAAAGTTTGAACATTTGGGCGTCGTTGCCTCTGCTGTCCCTTTAGTCTTTTCAGCAAAGACGGTTAGGTGATTGACACCAGCTTGTTAGACACAAAGGCCACCAGGACGGGAGAGGTTCCCACCTTTTCTCACTGTTCCAGTAAAGACTAATATGGCTTCAGCCAGAGCCTTTTGCATGGATGAAACAGATCTGTAGTAGACTTTGAGGAGACTGGGACTTGCTATTGGCATGTCAGATGGTGTGAGAATAAAACATGTCTCCTGAAGCTGGATCATGGAAAACGATCACAAATGAATGGAATAGACAAGACAAGATGGCAGGGCAGCATAGAACATGACTGGGCATAACAGGATACAATTTAATACAACACATTACGATACTAAATGTATTGTTGTTGTAGGGAATAAAACATAAGTGTTTCTTGATGAACCTTGTTCAAATGTTTCCTTTGGTGTTTCAATGGGGCTCTTGCATTATCTCCTGTCTGCAGTAATACCTGGCAGCCCTCATTACTGTGAAAGGGTTGTCTAGGCTGACGGATTCATGACAGATTTGATGAATGAACTGTACCAAAACTCAGAAGTGGACTGCTATTTAACGTGAGTAGCCGTGGGCAGGTAGAGTGGCAAAAGCATTTCTTAACACTGCTGCCCTCCTCTAATATCTGCGAGTGAGCATCATGCGTTGGCCTCATCGTTAGAATAGGTGATAAGTAGGAAGGCAGGCAAGAGGATTGTTCTTGACAAAAATATAAACAAAAGTAGGCATAATGTGAAGGTTGAATTTAATGTACGGGCTTGGGATGAGCTTTTCTACTCTTAAGCGACACCATAAACAAATGTAACAAAGAAAATTATGCAAGTGTTCTTCAGCATAAAACAACATTGACAATGTAATTGCTAAGTGGCAGGGGAGTGGTCCAAATGGGCCTGAGTCCCTTCACTAGTAACATAGCCAATTCTAGCAGCTTTCAACTAAATGGGCTGGATCTCTCACATTTGATCCCCTGGTGCCAAAGCACACAAGTGTGCTTCAATTGGGGCATCCTAACATTATAATGTATTAAGCAATGCCCTATAGATACATTTATCTACCGTCTCCTATTTTTACACAATCGCCCACTAATGTCCACTTGTCTCCTTCAGGGAAATGGCATCCAATTAGTAAAGGGGAAAAAAAGCCTCCAGGACCTACATGTTGCTCTGTTTAAACGTCAGGAAGCAGCTAGACTTCTTCAGTTTGTATGATAACGTGTGTTTTCCTAACCTCAATCAGCACACACACAAGTTGTTTTCCTGAACATACGGACCTGATGACCCCACTGCACTGCATCCAGAGCAGCAGCAGCTATTATTAATTAGCAGCAAACACACGGCTGTCCAATTTGTGTTTTCTCTGTGCGGGTCAGGCAACCGGAGGACTCTGTTGATATGAATCTTCCTGCTTTCAAGATGTTGTTGTCTTCTTGTGCCAGAAATGTTTATCAAATATTAATGTGAGGACAGGAGAGGGAAATCCCAAACAGTTTTGCCTCAAAGGTATAAATAACTCAGACTTCAGGGTCACCAGCGACAATATAACTATTAAAAAGGCCGGAGAGCTCCATCTCACGCAAGACAGCCAAGGAGAGTTTAAATCAGAAGGCACAAAAGGGAGTGGTTCATTCATTTATAGAAGTAAAACTATGTCATGGCAACTGGGATTTGTTTACACGGTCAAAGAGTTGTATCGGAGTTTGTTTCCACTTCCTGTCTGGCAAAGGACAAGATGAACATAGATTTTTATTTGTTAGGTGATGGGTGCTATTTACAGAGGTGAATAAAGTTTATTTATAATATGTGGGGAAGAGAAGCTGACACGGAACTAGCGCCTTTCATGGATCTCTCTTTTATCATAAAACTGGTCACATTCTATATGTTTTTTTGTATTTACTTTTGTTTTTAAGGACCATGCTTTGGAGTTATGAAGGAGTAGCTTTCTACTTACTAAAATGGTGAACATAAAACAATGCCTGCTAACATCAACATGCTAGCATTGTTGACATTAGCAATTAGCTTAAAATACAGCCTCACAGAGCAGCTAGCATAGATTATTATGCTAAGTACCCAATAAAAAGCCTCAAAGCAACTGTCTAAGGTGCTGTTTACACGAGAATGCAAACGGTTGTATCCGCTACTTTTCTCTTCCGTTCGTTCACACGTTCACATTTTTGTCCGGTCGGGTCTTGGAATACCAGAAGCTGTGTGGTTCATAAAAACATTTTCTTACTCAATATCTTACCCTAAGCCTAACCCTATCCTTTTTACTTTAAATTGTATAATGTCGGAGTTTTTTTGCCGTCCGCGAGGAAAGGAAATGTGGCAAAGAGCCTCAGAATACTGAAATCTGTATTTTTTGTCATCTTTTTTTCCTTTTAATTTTTTATTATTTGGTGCAGGCACGAAACATACTACCAATAGAAATACATTGCTTCTAAAATCGTTCTGTGTCAGAATACTGAAACCTGTATTTTTTTTTATCTGTTTTTCCTTCTAATTTGTTATTATTTACATTGCTTTTAAAATCGTTCTGTGTGAAACGAAAAAAATCGCGAAATCGTGTTGGTGAACACGAATCAATAGATTAATTTTGTGACCATAACACGAAATGCCGTGAGACTGTGTTGGCATATTTACAAAGGTTACTTTCAAAAGGCTTTTAACTTGAAATGTTAAACTTTACAGGATGGAATGTCATGAGGTTATAGTTTGTTGGGTGTAAATACTTTTGTCCTGCTTATCACTCTATATATGGATGGGATGTAATGATGGCACAGCAAGCTTTATTGCACAACATATACTTAATTTAAAGAAATTCCACGTGCTAAACAGAACTAACCAGGAAATGTTTGGAAATAATACATTTAAACAAGACCACTCGTGGGGAACACAGATAGAGTATATCCTCCCTGCTGTCTAAACACCAGAAAACTGCAGTAAAAACTGCACCCACATTTCCTGTATGGAACGTCCAGCATGCGAGAAAATGTCCTTTCTGAGGGGTCAGAGAACAGGAGGAAGCCTAAAGAACTGTGTGAAATATTCTAAAAGCACTGCAGGATTTACAGAGACTTTTATCCTGTATGTAACATGAACTGTTTCATAGATTTTTTATGGCTGTCTCAACTTCACAGAGTTTTGAAACACTAGCCTTCAGTTTAGTTTGAGCAAGGCTGAGAGACGTACACACACATACACACTTGTGCACAAAACACACTCCACGATACTAAAGGTTCACACACCCTATGTAACACCCATGACTACTCTGGATGCAATACAATAAGCTATTGTAACCTCAAACCAAAGTTCTTGACGCCCATATGCTTTTGTCATTAGTCTCAATTATAACAGGCTATGAGGTCAGTGTCCTTTACTCTCTCTCTCTCCCAAGCACGCACAAATGCACATATAAATGCAATAAAGGGGTATATTGCAGCCTAAGGTTGCAGTCGTAAAAACCCAATTGATCCTCTTTTTCTTTTGGAATTGTTGTATCTGTGGAGCTTTCCTGCATGCATGCATTAATCATTATTTGAAATTATTTCATTTTTTACGCCGAAAAACCTTTAATTCTCTACATTGTAATGTAATGTAATTGCTAGATGTTTCTTCAGACTATTTCTCTAAATGTTATCACAGGCCGGAATACCTGTCTGTCTCTCTCTCTCTCACACACACACACACACACACACACACACACACACACACACACACACACACACACACACACACACACACACACACACACACACACACACACACACACACACACACACACACACACACACACACACACACACACACACACACACACACACACACACACACACACACACACAATGTGTATCCTCTCTCAGCTACCGGCTTCCTTGATGGGGATAGAGGGGACTAGAAGGACGGGAAGAGAGGAGACAGTGGGGATGTGGCCACAACAATGGCAGGAAGTGACTTCAGATCAATTTAAGATTAGAGCAAACACACCAACACAGAGGCACTGAGCTAACAAACATCCCCGTTGAAGAGATAAACATGCGACACAAACACAGTGCCAAATAAATGTCCCCTCAACCCTTTAAGACTGCACTGATACTGAAGTATGAGGATATTTCTCCTTTTATTACCAACAAATGTATTTATCATAATAATAATTCTGTAATGCTGTTCTCTGTCTAATAAAAAAAAATGTAATAATGATAAAACTGCATCAGAAATACACTGGATAAATACCCTTAATTACTGTGATCACATGTTAAATCATGAATGGTTTAAGCACTAAGAAAAGCCGCTGTAGTTAGTTTTGAAAAGCTATAAAACATTGCTCTGTATTTCAAACGTGCTGATTGATAATACACCCTGAGCTTTACCAACAACAAACAAGCCTGATTATGTATCCCTGCCAACTCAAAGTGAATTACGATGCTGCGGATACAAATAAAAACCATGCACATTAAAGTTGAAGACAAGTCAAGAAACTTCCAAAAATAAAAACTAGTAGCTTGCAGGAAGTTGAAAGAGTCAACATTGGAGTGTGTGCAGCTGGGAATGGCTGTTCAACAGTTCAGAGGTCACAACAAGGTCCCTGAAACAGAAAACCTGAGAGGTCTGGGGTTGTATAATGTGTAATCAGGAGCATGCACAACTTCAAACAAACATAAATCAAGTGGAGAGAAGCGGGAAGATTATCTGTAATCTGGATCAGTTGCAAACAGTAATAAAACTGACAGTTTTGTGGTAATCCATGTTTGAAAGTTAAATAAAAAGGATGACTGAGTGTAGGATTTAAAACAGCAGTAAACAAAAGCTATTTTTTAACCCACTAAGCATTGCATATCATTCACTGTGCAGCTCCGGCAAAGGACCATTTACATTTTAAGGAAATTAAAAGGAACTTGCATTGTGTGTTAATTTTGGTGGTTTGTCCGCAAAGTCATAAATTAAAAACACACATTGAATATCAATCCAGGCGAAAGAGGGATGATTCAGGTTCACTTCAAAATGCTTTGAAATCCAGCAAAACCCTCTATCTGTTGAAGGGATGACCAGACCGATCCTGATTGCCTGTCACTATCCCTTAAAGATTTGTATCTTTCTAAGTTCAAAACTTTGCCTGTAAAAATAAGAACATAAGCTCTTCCTGTCACTTCATCTGATTTAAATTCTTCTTAGCTTTAGAAGGCTTACATTTCAGTTGGAGAAAAATGACCTTAATATCTGACTTGAGTATAGCTATACATCCTTTTTTAGCCGAAAATGACCCTTTCAGGGACCTTAGAACGGAACAGTAATTTAGATATGGATATGAAGTTGCTTTGCAGAAGCTATAAATCAGTCTTATGTTGATTCATGATTCTGCTTGGACTGTAAGGGAGACCCGGGAGATCCCCGGCTCGTACCAAACAGGTGTGCGTTATCATTTCCTATTACGAATCATAACCTTGTGTTAAAACCCTGATGGATTTGAGATGGTTACAGCTTCATGTCCAGCTACTGTTATCCCAGAGGAGAACCATAAAAGGACACTCACACATCCTGTCCACTGTCCATTGAATGAGCATCTGTCCGACCCACAACACCTTCCACTATGACTCTACTTCCTGTCCCACACGTGCAGCTCCGCCACTTCAAACTTTTCATCAAAGCGCTTCCTCCTGAACATGGAAAAGTCACAAATAAGAGCGACCATGAGCTATCCGTCCCACATTTACATGGTAACTAGCTGATGTTTTTTTCTTATTCTTTAAAGACACATTCAATTATTGCAAAATATTGCATTAGACAACATCATGCGTAAAACAAAGCTGCAGAGAATAAATGGCAGCTGAAATCCTATTTAACAATCCAAACCATTATCAAGAGGTTGCGTTTTTGGTTTTGTGGCCGTGACCTCTACCCCTTCTAATCCCTTCTTTAGGCAGAGGGCATGATGGGGGATGGCAGAATGGGGATAAGGGTGCAGAACCTCGGTCCCTGTTACCAAAAAGCTTTAGAGGAGATTTTCTGCTTGTGAAGCCAGACTTTAATCTCCCAGACGCTTCACACATATGTTCTAATGAGATAATCCACCTAACTATACTCACCCACCCCCCGTAAACAGCTACAGTATATAAACAGACATCACATGGGTGGGGTGTCTGTTTACTCTCACGTTCATTGTAGCTTTAGATATAGTCGTCCTATCTAAAAATACTGTAAATGTGCACAGTCACAACGTCTTTTAACAAAAATCGGACTTGAGTGGAGATTAAGTCTTAACTTCATATTTGTATATAATGTTAAAGTATGAGTTTTATGATCCACTATAAAAGGTACTGGATATTTACTGGGAGTTTGGCTTGGTATCATTAAACTGAGTCAGTGTTCATAGTACAGAAGATAGATCCAGTTTTGTTGATCACATTGTGTGTCCGCATACTTTAGGCTGCATTCTCCAAACAAGATATACTTTTAAATTGCCACATTGGGAAATTCAATTGCTTTACTCATGGGCAATCATTGTATTTAGTCTGCACTACTGACCCTTGCAAACATGGGCAGAGGGCAACATTTTGCGGCAAAAAGGAAAAGTCTTATTTGAACTACTATTCTGTCCACACTGCCCTCTCTTCTTATGTCCTCAAGGAAGCAAGAAGGGGTCCCACAAGAGTATTTTATGAGAAACATCTACATCTTTGGTTATTGCAATGAGACCACTGTGTTGCAACAGCTTGAATCCTAGTAAAAAAAACAGCAACCTAGGGTCAACTGGCAAAACACTTGAACCTGGATCAACTATGTTGTGTTTAATCAATAGAGGACAAACTACATTTGGGGAAGGTTTATGATTACCGATAGCCACGAGGCCGCTTTGGCAGCTCCATTTTATCCAGCAACATCACCCAACAACAGACTGCACAGGCCAAGCAAGTATGAGCCCTTTCCTGGTATATTACTTTGTAATGTGAACCTTGCAATCATTGAGATGGAGGATAAAATGTTTGCAGGCGTGACCATTTTCCAGAGCTGTGAAATCCTGTCACTGTGTCTGATGAGTCTTAAAGCTCATGGATGTGTGTATCATTCAAACTGGACTTCCTGGATCATATTTCATCTTCTGAACACTAGTTGAAGCAACACACCCCACCTAGTGTTTTTTGCCTTTAAACACAGACCCATTTTCAGGCCAAACGTTGCTTGTCAAGCATCATGGACTGAGAGAAATGGCTGATCCAAATTTGGGAAAAAAGAGGGAAAGGCACCTGAACAAGAGTGTACTTATTTCCTGAGTCTTGAGAGAGAGTCTAACATGATGCTCTTGGTACAAGTACACAACAACTAGCTACAAATACTGCTCTTTTCTGAGAGTGCGATTATAGGGGCAAGTCTGGGTCACGTCTTTTCTGCAGACTATAGCCATAAACTGTTCTCCCATTACACCCTCTCTGTCGGAGGCTCAGCACAGCGAGACAGGTGGGGGTAGGGAGAGTCCGCTGGGGCGAGGTTGGGTTGAGGTGAAGGGTGGAGTTGGGGTGAGAAGCCAGCATTGTTTACACATAGCAAAAGGCACAAGAGAGACGATTAGAGCAGACCGAATTACAAAAAAATGCATTAATGACAGGCGTCCTCAGACAAGTGACACACAACATCCTTCCCAGAAATAGAAAAGGCCGCTGTGAGGAAGACGTTAAGGAAGATGACAAATCTCTATACAAAATCTCTATACAAATACGACATTGTTGCCATCAAGTGCATTCTCAAGTGACAGAAAATGTCTCTACTTTAAATGAGCGGAAGTATGGAGTCGTAATAGGACAACAATAAGAATACAAGCAACAATAGTAAAGGAATTATTGCTAAAAGGGCCCAAACATGTACTTAGAAACATTTAAAGTGTTGGGGTATCACTAAATGGGTGAATAGAATACAGAGGAGAGCTTTCCTAGCTATCATGTTCTTTGACTGCAGGAGAAGAAGAAGAAACATTAAAAAAGGTAGAAGATGAAGTAGAAAAAGAAGAAACAAAGAAGAACAATAAGAGTCAGAAGAGCCATACAAAAAAGAGAGGAACAAGGAGAAGCAGAAAAAGAAGAAAAACCATAAAAGAAGAAGAAGGAGAGGAACAAGAAGAAGAAGAAGAAGAAGGCCTGTGAAGACTCCATTCAGAGACTAAAGGCAAATGGCAGGGTGAGGCGCTTTAGACGTTGCTGTGGGAATTTGCTCTATTTGAGATGCAAATTCCTCAAAGAGCTGAAAGAGCCGGAGAAACAGGTGTCCAAGGAAGTGTGCTGCTGCGTGGGTGAGGGAGGGAGGGGGGGTGTGAGGGCGCTGAATGATAACACAGGCGGCATTGAAGGCCTGCTTGTTCAGTCCAGTCTGTGTGGCACTTCTTCGCCTGTCTCTTTTTCTTTGTCCAATAAAAAAGGGATTTAATGTCAAAACAAATATGGAACACATGACAGATCTGACGTTTTCTTTCTGTATTGATTTAATGAAGTAATTTGCTATAAAACAGCTCGTAGATATGAGAAGTTGATTTCAATTTAAAAACAGATGAGAAATAAGTTCCTATATTATGACAGCAAGATAAGTTACACATTTACAATCTTTTCTTGAATCATAATAGTTGCAATGATTAGTAATAACAAGCTTGTCGACATTACAAAATATATTTTTGTTGAATATTATACAGGAATCCAAACCACATCCTGTATATCCTTCATTTACACCCCAGGTTGAAGCTCGGTGGCGCCATCTACAGGACAGCTGGCTACATGTGATTTTTATTTTTTATTTTGATTAAACCTTTTAAAAATATAAATATAAAAAGGCTTCACAGAACATGGTTGTTAAACAATGCATACTATTAGACAGAAAATGAACCCGTAGAATATACTTTCAAAACATCCCACATTTAAAATCAACATACACACAACCAATGTTCCAGTATAAAACTCTTGACAGCATATAGTTTGATGTACATTTACACAGCTGCTAATACATTCTTTTCCTAGACTGGGAGTTTATAAATTCATTAAGAATCATTTCAAGCAATTTCTTCATTGTCACAGCTCAGATAAAATGAGCTCAATAGTAATCAAAAGTGTTGGACTCCCTTGACTTTTAATATCATCCATTATCATCAAATATTTTCTATGGTTTATTTGAATATGTACACAAAATCCTGGAGGGTCATACTTCTTAAAAACCAAAGAGAACTAGTCCTTCATATTCTTTCGTTTGTTAAATCATGCCATTAAAAAAAGAACGGCTAAAGACTATAATGGCTTCATTATTATTTTTCGTGATGTTTTTAAAAATTCAATTAAGTTTTGAACAGTTTTATCAGAAAGATAACACCATTAATGAACCGGAGATTGGATTCTGACGTTAAAAAGATTACAAAAAAATCTCACGTCTTTTTTTTCTTTAAATCCACATCCAATATATTTAAGTCTAAAGGCCCACAACCTTCAAGCATGATTGTAAAAACAACAGCTCTGTATTATCATTCTTCAACATGGCATTTCACCACATATCGTTCTTCAACATGGCATTTCACCACATCTCTTTCATAACTAAACAAAAACACAAACCTCTCCCTAATACTGAATCACAATATGATTGGATAAACTGCTTCAACAACATATATTTAAAAAAAATCAGCATTACAAATCTTTGGCTTAGTGGCACTAATTGTCCCTGCATACTTCTTCCTTCATGTGTCAGTTTTTGCTCTCACTCAGAGACCTGTGATGGTCACCGCTGTGAGGACGCCCTCCAGTGTTCAACATCAGCAAAGACTCCTGGATGCTGCACTGACAGTCAAATGTGCGTATTTGTAGCAGGTTAAATAGGAATCTCTGCGTTGGCAACGTAGTGACTAATGAAGGCAAAGAGGAAGGCCATAAAGACAAAGTGCTGTAGAAAAGACCTCATCAATAAAGACAAAATCAGACTTCATATATAATCTAAGAGGTACAATTAGGGAGGTAAGTGGCAGCAGCAGCAGCAGCTGTTAACAGTGAGTTAGCGAGTGTACTGTGAACCCCATATGTTTGCTCATATGAAGCTAATAGATTGCAAAAGGAATTAATCCTGATAGGCGGAAATTAGTCAGCATTTTTACATTTTCAGTTCCCTTGTTTTAATCGATGGGTTTTTAAACGTTTTTTAAGATGCATGATATAAGGTCTGTAGCTAAGACCAGTTAATATTGGGCACATTAAATACTAACACTCCAAAGGCAGAGACTCATCTGATTAAACCGTGGTGGAGTTTGTTACTTTTAGAGATTGCATTTATATTTACAGTAAAAGTCATAGTTGTGTTCATTTTCCTTAGTGAACAAAAGTATCTTAAACTTTTGTTTCTGCAATAATCCAAACTCAAATGGACAAATCCCATTGGCTTTGTAGAGTGAACCAGAGTGATACTAACAAGCAGGTTAGCTTTCGAAAACAAATCTCTGCAGCATTATATAGCTGAATTAGCTCAATGTCCCTCACAGCACAGAGTTGTCATCCATTGTTCCGCAATTACACATTTACGAGTTCCATTTAGTTATAAGTAAGGTAAATAGAAACATGTATAAATGACATGACAGCTAAACTGTGTTGAATTTAAAGCTCAGTTAGTTTGCACATGTGTGGTCGCACAGACATGAGCTTATGGACAATTGTGACAATGACAAAATGTATGTTGTATACTTTGTGCGGCTTTATCCTATTTTTTGTCATGTCACTGTGGCTCAAGAACATTTACTTAAAACTGTAAAGGCTGTTGTGAATGGTGATGTTAGTAAACTGGGACACTTACCCCGCTACAGGTAAGTGTCATGCTCGGCGCTGCTCAGACTCTCTTTGGACCCTTGTACAGTCATGTGTTTGAGGAGAAGGGAGGGGTCACTGGGAGAAAGGTAAGGATTAACCGTTTTCTTCTGTTTCCCCTTGTTAGTCTTTGCACTCTCCTTGGCATCCTGTTCTCTCTCTCCGTCCGTCTGCGTTGCCAGGGGCGACTGCACGATGATGGTGGGCCTTTGTTTCAGGTCCTGGCGGCTGGGCGGCTCTGCCGTAATGATAGCTTTAGCGCCGTGCATCCTGGGAGGGGACTTGCAGTGTAGATCTCCATGAGTCTCCTTCCAGCGGCGCAGCTGAGCAAAGTGTTCCTTCTCAATGTCTTTCTCTGACACCCCTAACTCAATTATCTGAAACATGGTTTAAGTAAGTATTTCAGCACATTACATACAGGTATTTGTATATCAATGTTACAACAACCACAGGAGGGCAAAGTCAAAGGGTCAAAACAATATATTGGATAACAGACAATAACCATGACAGAGTAAACTGTACCTCTTGCACCAGGAAGCCTTCTCGTAGGTACTGTGGCTGTATGGCTCGGAGCAGCTCCATTGTTTCATACAGACCCTGAGAGGCCTTCAGTTTCTCCTGGGATCCCAACGTGCATTTCAGGAGAACCAGGCCTACCCGAAAGAGGATCTTTACTCCTGAGAACACATCGGACACAAAGTAAAGTTTCATTTCTATAGCTTAATATCACACATTTGCCTCAAAGGGCCTTAAGATCTATATAGCACTCCCCTTTCAACAGGGAAACAGTGGAAGGGACCAGAGAAAGAGAAACTGAAGAGGGATCACTCTCCCTAGATGGATAGACATGCAACAGCATAACCAACATAATGACATGACAGTATACTACTATAGACAATCCGAATGACAAAATATACACGTTTTCTGATTTCTTTAGAATGAAACTGAATGGGTCTTGTTTTTAAGACTGAAAAGGACATTTAAAGAAGTACCTTTGAGAAACTGGGATGGACGCTTTTCACAATTTTCTCGTGAAAGTAGAAATTGCAGCAGTATATTTTGAATCATGCAGATAGAGCAGCGGTCTACATCTATAATTTTTAATGGTGATCTATTTCATATCACGAACAAAAACAATAGGTAGCATTCTTGTTTTAAACATTTGCATACTTTGAAAGGCGAGTATGCATTGTTTTATTGCAGGTCAAATTATACAGATGATTAATAGTCACATGCACAGGGCCTGGAAACATTCATTATCTTCAAAAGCTCAGGAAGGGTAACCTGTGATGTCATGGAAAATGTTTTTCATGCATAATAAATTACCAGTGAAAATAAAGTGTAGTGTCTCACCCTCACAAAGGAACATGTCCCAGACCCGCAGCACAGAGGCCCAGGGAAGAGTTCGGGAGAAGGCGCACATGAACCACTCGGTCATGTACAGGACGGGCTCCAGCTTGTGCTTCTTCAGGTGACGGTGGGCCACCGGGGACACCCGCCGCAGCAGAGCGTACAGGATCTCCCCGTCCAGCTGGATCGCCTCCTGTGGAGGAAACAGGGAACAGCAGTCAGTGGAGGGGAGCTTTCTCTTTGGGTTAATCTGATTATATCGTCCTAGTAGCCTTGTCAACACCTCGTGTAGTTAGGTCATGAGTGTATAAGTGTCAAACTGGAGATACACTGGCCAGAGAACTATAACACCACCAGCAGCCACACATTGCATGCATTAATAGAAGATAATTTTTAAGGAAGTAGCTCAACCTTTGTTTTACTTCTGGTTAACTCGTAAAATAATATAGAGTTCTTATATTCTTGTGATGCAACAATATGCAAGAATATTTTCCACTTAATAATAATTATCTTGAGTTTGATAACTTGACCTGAGCCTAAATAATGAGACATCTCCTGGGCAGTATAATGTAAGAACAATTATAAAAAATGCAAGGATTCAGGCCTATAATGTGGCATAACTGCAGACCTCAGTTTCGTGTGTTCGTGGGCAACAAATTATGTAAGTGTATTTTTGCTTGCACTAGGCAAAGGGCTCATTTAAGCTATGTTTACAGGGTTCAGATAAATAATAATTGACATGTTTAACAGTGTTAATATGTAATCCTGTTACAGGTTGCACTCCTATCTTCTCAAGATCTTCTTAATATTTAAAGTCCTCTTTACAAAATGATGTGTCAGTAATTCTGTGTGGACTCTTACCAGCCCTGAGCTGTAGTATCCAGGGAGGTATTTCTCACAAATCTGAACAAGAACCCAGAATGCATCCTAGGACAAAGGAAAAGGAAACAAGGGTAAAAAGATATACTATTCATATTCAAGTGAAGCACTTTTCAAGATAAATTGTACTTTGAACAAAACGGAAAAACTATACATAGAATGAGTGTTAATGTGATCATTATTTAAAGATCTTTACCTCATTATTCAATGTATCAGAACACGCCCCAAACATCCTTAGGGAGGTGAGTACCCAGAGAAAACGTTTTTGATTATGTAGTGTGTGTTTACCTCAGCTGGCATATGCATCAGGAGAACAGCAGCGATTGGAGCCTGAGCCTGACAATAACCCTCTTCAGGCCGATGCAGAGTGTAAGCCTTCAACACACGGAACAAGTCTTGCTGCCTGAATGTATACAAATATATAAAATACATCAATAAAATATGCACAGCTTCAATAACACAACATTCAAATTATGAGAGGCTTTTATATCAAAGGTAGCACTTACCCATGACCCCCTCTGGCTTCAAACATTTCATGGAACGGGAACTGCCGATGGAGGTCCCTCTCAATAATATCTACCCATTTAGGATCTCCTGGCTGACTGTCCAGTTCCTAAACAACATTATCAGTTTGTCAGCTTTTGCGACATCATCAACCACCTTTTGATAGCAATATTTTAAAATAGGCAATTCTTGATCTAAATGCCATAGTAAAGTTATAAGCATTTAGATTTAGAGAGTCTCAAGTATCATGAAAACATTTTTCATTTTGCAGCAATTTTCAACACAGTCCAATTTTTTTACGCCGGTGGTCAGTCAACAAATAATTGTTTTACCTGGAATTTTCTTTGGTTTTGTTCCCTTTTAACTTTGCCCCCAGTGAGGTAGAGCCAGGCCCGGCCACGCAGGGACGGAGGGATCCCCTTCTGACAGCGCTCTTTCACCTGTAATTCAACATACTCACAGTTACTCAAAGCCAGCTGAAAGCAAGATAAATGAAGTGCAGATGAAAGGGACACAGACATTGGAAAACAATCCTGTATATACTGCAGCGTGCAAAATACCACTTGCTACGAAATGACGTGCAGGCAATCACCAAACTTTAAAAAACAGGCATGCTGTAGAAATGAATACAAGTTTCCTAGCTCAGCCACTGCATTTTGAACGAACGCCTGCAAAGTGAACATTTTTATTACAAAGAAAGAAACATGTTAAGTCAGATAATGTACAGTTCATAAAACAGACCTTCTTGTGTTTTTTGGCCATCCACTTGTCCCAGCTGTTGAGCATTTCCAGCCATTTTGACTCCCGCTGCCTCAGCACATCAGTTGGGATTTCTTCAGCACTGTGCAGATAGGAGATATTGTGACTGATAAAAGCAAATTATTTTCATACGAATAGACAATGCCTACACAGTGTCACTTCCCTTTATAACAGAGCGAATACTGTCTTTAGAGGAGGTGGGACTGTGGCTCATCTCTTCCTTGTTCACACAGGAAACCTAACCTCAGACGAAACAGTGGAACACTTGCCATCGGCAGCAAGTACAGGGAAAACAGGAAACAGTGGGAGAACTTTCCCCTAGTTCAGTTCCCTATAACCTCCTACACACCGCTTACACCAACATCTCAACTGCATGTTCAGAGCTGTCATAATTATTGTTGTACCCACACAGAACTAAACGGTTATACACAAGATTGGGACAAATTCCTTTATGTCTCAACATATCAGTGTGTCTATTCAAGCAAACCACAGAATGGTTTTGTGACAGAGAAGGAGAGATACATATAATGTTTGTTGTTCACCTTTACCTGGCCTCTATGGATTTGTATTTGCACCAAAAAAGTTGTCATTATAATAAGAAACCTTCTCAAAATAATAACTTAGTATCTCAACAAAAGGTTCAAAATAAAGGGTTTATTTTCTTAAAATTAGGATTTTTAAAAACTTTTTTTAAAATGACTATCCCAACATAATAATAAACCTCCTTCATGATGACTTAGTATCTCTAAATAATACAATATTTCTCAAAAAAGGACTATTATAAAATATATGAAACACATTCTCAAAAAAAGGTATATTTGTAATGACTAAGAAAAAGTAAAACTTTCTCAAATTAATGACTGGCAAATTCTTATTATTTTGAGATATGAAATCATTATTTCGAGAAGGTGTATAATTTGAGTAAGAAATAGGCCTATAGTAAATTACTTCGTTACAGGACCATTTAGTTTCATTACTTCCAAAATGTTCAGTCAAGTAGGAGGAGAAAGCACCTGAATATGTGTGTCAGTTTGTGGAGACATACACAAACAGTTCACACAGTTTTAACCACATAAGGAGAAGTTTAGCTCCACTTACGATGAGTGTTGCTGGGCTCCTCCGCTGAACCCGTACTTATCCACCTCTTTCTCCCCGGGGACATTGCCGTTTACCTTTGGGTCGGATCCATACGAGCTGCCTTTCCCATTATCTGTCAGCTTCTCTTGGCTGCCCCGCAAGTCAACCCCATTGCCTTGCTCTATTTTTGCCATTTATTCAACATTTACCTCCACAGGAGCCGCTGGTCTACAGTTTGTTCACATAACTCACCCTAAAAGCTTGGCTAGCACTTTAAGGCTCTCCATGAAGATAACCGTTGGTTAGCTTACCTGCTGTCACAGCTAGCTACAGTTGCTAGGAAGCTTAGCTTCCTGGCTCTTTCAGCTTGCTAAGGGCTATAAAAAGCCATTTAGCGCTGGAAAGATAATTTCATGTTAAACAAAACTGTTCGCTTTGTTAACTTTAAGATCAAACAAACAAATAAATGGTTAAACTATAAAAGAGAACCGCACCACTTCGATAAACGCTGAATTGGTACAGTATCTTCTTGCCAACTCCGACGCTAACATGCTAGCATCACACAACTGTCAGCTGACACACACCTATTTAAACCAGGATCTCTGCTGTCAGCAGGAATGTAGGTTAGCTGGTGGCTACAGGAAGAGAAACTGGAACAGATTAGTAAACAAAACATCCATGGCTTCCTTGAACTCTACACTGCCATCTACTGCTGATAATCATAATCTCAGGCACAGTCTGGTTATTGCAGGGTTTTATGATAATAGATTTACTTTGCCTTTATTGGATTTCCCTTTGTTTTGTGATTTCAGGTTTGAGGTATTCAATCACACACAGAAGTATTTCTTATTTAGAAATGGCATATTTTATTAGATAGGCCTGGATTTAAAAGTAGTTCTGTTCAAAATACTGTCACTCATGTAGATTTTCTTAACCAGTGAACCGTATACATAAGATATGAGGAGCAGGAGAGAGGATATGCCCCTTTAATGTATACATTGTTACTTTCAAGTATAGGCCTGCTTCAAAATACTCAAGCAGGATTTAGACTTTGGCCTCTATTGGTAGGCTCATAAAGATAAGATATTACTATAATAATCTCAAGGAAAATTCTTGCTTGAAGATGAGAATTTAGTGCTAAAAAACAGAGAAGAAGTATTAATAACACTATTGCCTAAAACAAAAAGTTATATTGTACCCCTGAAGTATGTAGGCCTATGTTTTATGGGCATGTTTACACTTATTCTATTATTCATATTTTACTTTAACTATTAACTTACATTAAAGTGAATAGAGAGTACATGAAGAAGATGTAACCAAATGTATTAAAACCTTTAATATTTGCACCAACAGTAAGATGTACCAGAATAGTAGTAATAGAGAACATGGTTATTATTACATGTACTGGATACATCTCTGTGAGCAGTACACCTGTATAAAAAGATGAAACATCATAAAAATACTTGAGCAGATTTAGTATAAATACTAGATTCTTTATTTAAATATTGTACATATTTAAAACATATTTACATAAATTAGACCTGCATTGTTACACTTGAGACATAGGAGTAGCTTTCATACACACAAACATTGCTTGCTAAAAAGAGGACAATCATACCATACAGACTGCAGAAGCACCTTTGAGAAAATCGTTACAGGAGAGAAAGACGGGGGCAGACTTTCATTTACATCAAACAACGGGCGACATGACCAAGGACAAGACAAGCTTGCAATGACAGGAAAGGCCTCTTTATTACAGGTCTAGCTATTTGTTAAGGCTGAAACTGTGCTCACCCACGTACTGTTAGCTCTCAGCACTATTACCCTTCTCACCACCCCTCCTGCATATGAGTTACATCTTTCTTTAAATATAGGTCTATCATTGAAATAAATACAGGTTCAGAACCTTGACACATCAATTATAAGTCACCAAGACAACAACAGACAACTGTGTGAATTAACTTTGTTAAATGGTGCCAACAGCTGAGTCAGAAACCATGCAGAAAGAACAATGCAGACAAGCGAACAAAAAATATTCTAATAATCATAATAATTATGTCCATTATGTGTATGCGTGAAGAAACACCATGTTATCTTTACAGCAGGGCTTACAGAGCAGTGCCATAACCACGTGTTTGTATATGGCTTTCCTTCTTTGGTTTCATAAACCTGTCTTACACTTTCTAGCAACCGGTCACTTATAACTTAAATCAAGATTATGATAGTTTACACTCTAATATAACAACTATAGGCATAGATCAATCATTTATAATGTTCCCATTGAACATTTCCACCCATACCAGCACTCAAGATTCAGAGCACATGGAATTTACAGTATTGCTGTACGATGTTTGTATCAACAAAAGCGTGCGTGTACTGTATGACATACACAAAGAAAATGTGTCTTTGGTGGCACCCGCCTATAAACTGTAAAGACATTGTCCAAACCACTTGGGCGAGCCGTTAGACAAAAAGGGACAGACTATGATGAAGATAACAGTGTTATCAATGTATTTGATGCAGCAAACACTTTCAGACACACACTCATTACAATCATGCTGATCATATAAATCGTGTCAAGTCATATACAGACATCAGAATTACAAAAGAGAAGCAGCAAACAAATGTAAAGGGAAATAAGAAGCAAAAAAATGATACAAAACAAATAAACATACACATCCCTACATCAACATGCACACCTGGTTCTTGTTAAGATAGCTGAATCTGTCATTCACCACACGTCAGCAGTCACTCCCAACCAACTTTAAAAACTAAATAACGTAAAAAAAATACATGTTTTCTCTTTAAACTCATGCCTGACCTATCATTGCAATTGTGAGCATTCCCAGACGCTAGATTTGCATTTGCGAGAAAACAAATATCAACATTAAATACACCAGAATAGCCATTAAAGGACTTCTCACATGTATACCGCACTCACACCTTCCTACCACACAACTGCTGCAGCGATCAATCTCAGCAAAGATCCTCTTGTTCATTTCAGTGTGTGGAAGTGTGGGATTTATAAAGCTCATTTCGAGATTAACATCTATACAAGAAAATATATTTATGAACCATTTTTTCATCATCCACAATAGTAACGAAATAGCTCTCTGCTGTAAAGCAAAGACAACAGAAAGGCCAGAACGAACCCCTGAAAACACAAAAATATTTACAACTCATAAGGATGTGTGCGCACCGACAGAATCCCAAACGAACGGACAAAGAACTGATCAACTTAAACATGTAAGCTCTAGCAGGTGTTGTGGTTTCCCTTTAAGAGGTTACTTTGATCCTAGCAGTTACTAGTTTGCTCTTCCATCGTACACATACCCGAACCCATGAAAACAAAACTCTTAAATCCATTTTTTTAATAATTCCCATCCATTCCAAACATCAGCTTCCTCAGTCCATATTTATGCTTTGTTTAAATACATTTACAACAATGAACAGATTATCAACTGGAAAAACAGAGACAGCTAGTCAACTCAACCATTTCTCTCTGAAACCGTGGCTTACTCCTCTTTTAATATGACTTTTTATAAACAAGGGCTACCCGGTTGTTAAGCCCTCAGTCAAACCGAACTGCCTCTCAGTCACATCACCTCAGATGTGAGACACAGGAGACTGAAAAGTTTGCCTCAGCCTCTCGTGCTCAACTCCTCCCGCATCATGATCAACATGAAAATGTCCTAGCTGCCTGCTTCGCCCTCAACTGTTCAAGCACCAAACAAAAACAAGAGGAAGAAAACCAAAAATGTACACGTGGACAGCGGCCCTGCAGCAAGGAGTGTGTGTCGTGATGGTGGGCCTCCCCTGTCAGCCCAGAGGATGCAGTGCATTTTTTTGGGAGGGCTGCAGGTGGAAGACTCAGAGGGGGAGGCAGGATCAGCCCCAGAGAAAGCACTCACACACACTCAGACACACTTTAGTCTGTATATTCAGCCACAACGGAGAGCAGCACCGTGATATCATCTGGCTTTCCTCCTGCAGGAAAAATAAAACAAGGGTGTGAGAAACCATGCCAGTCGCAGAGTACGTTTTTGTAAGGCTATTTAAGATACATTTCCCGTTTTATTTAGCTGTTGTCTGGAAAACTAGAGTCAAACTAGAGCCGTAAATGCAGCCTATTAACAACCCTTATATGTCTAAATATCAAAACAGCCCATTTTTTTTTTTTTTAAACTGAAATATTATTGGGGAAAGCCAAAAAATGCATCCTCTCAAATGTTATTTTCCTTTAGTCTTAGTTTACATTGACTAGTGCCTGAATGACATGTACCGTACACAGAATGTGAAGCACAGTGTAACTTACCTCTCACATTCAGGCCATTGTCACATGCAAACTGTGCAAAAGGGGACATATAGTTGGGGTCGTAGGCAAGGTCGTGAGCTTGCTTTGCAATGCTCTGTGCAGTCTGCAGGACGCTGTCATAGTTGGTAGCCTGAAAGGATCAGAAGTAAAAATGATTACAATTTAAAAGGCTTAAAATATGCCTGCATTTATGTTCACTTACACCTACAACCGATGTGTGAAAGCTTGAATAAACTGATAATCCAAAGGTCTTACCTTGAGTTTTTTGAGCTCCTGAAGAATCATGTAGTCTGGCATGTTGTCAAATAGACCGTCGGTCGCCGTCAGGATGATGTCACCGAGCTCCACGTCAAAGGAGGAGCTGTCAGCTGCTTCAGGACTAGAGGAAACAATTTGGGCATGGAAAGATAAGTCACAAGTGTAACAGGAGTATGTGGCGCTGAGCCGCTGTCAACAGTTTCCAAAATGGCAGTAAGTAGGTTAGATGTCTCTCTGCGAAATCTTGGCGGTGGACGCGGCGTGGGCATTTAATCGGACTGCTGACTCTGAACCAGCCTGCCCGGTGTTTCCTTGTTGGTCTTTTAGCCTTTAACCTTCTGTTCATGCTTCGTCTTCAAGGATTTTATTTTAAGGAGTCTCACAAAAGAGCAATGAATAAACCTTAAAAAATAACTGTTTCCTTGATAAACAGCAACATGTTAAACATTTATTTGCAACAGGGAACGGGGTGACCGCGTGGGGGGGGTCAAGTTGTGACACCTATCTGGTAAACCTGTGTGTGAATGCCTGTGCCTTGTGCTTAAGGCTTGGTGTACTATTTTAATAAGTTGTGGAAATAAAACAGATGATGTTGGTTGACCTTTAAAGTCACTGAAAGGTAAACCAAAACAACAAACTATAAACAGGACACGAGACAATTTTCCATGCAGGGGATATAAGAAAAAAGACCAAGTAGTTACAATGAATAGCCTGGTTTTGCCAGGAGTGTAATGCCAAAGCAGGTCATGTTTATGCTGCAAACACCCTCTGGAAGTTCCTACAGCAGCTGTGTTTGTTGCCTGTGGAGGCTGCCTGTTTTCAAAAATGTACTTATTTTACCTATCCAAATAATTCAATGTTTGTCATATCCAATTTTCTTATTAGTCAAACAAATATGAGAAATAATGTTTTTCAATAAATGATTTGCTTTGGCACATGCAGAGGTTCAAAGCTGAACAAGGAAGTAGCACAGTAAAACAAATTAAATTGAATAAAGTGATGTGTTGTAAAGCTTCTGTTTTTACTAGGGCTGTCAAACGATTAACATTTTTTAATCAGATTAATCACAGCTTAAAAATAAATTAATCATGATTAATCATCAAACCGTGGGGTCTTAATTCATCACGTACTTCAGGATAGTCGACGGGGGGGGGGGGGGGGGGGGGGTGCTAGTGGAGTACTTCGTGACCACAGAGTGTGAATGTCGTGAGAAGCTGTTTTAGCGCAGTTCTCCAGTGAAGGGGGGGGGAGTCTCCCTCCGAAGCCGGTTGGCGTAGTTTTGGCACAATTCCGTTGTACAGACCGACGTTAACAGCAGCCCTGTCTGTGCACACGGAGACCGACTCTGTCGTCCGGTGATCTAACCGCCTTCTGGAAAAGCTTCACAAGTACGTCGGTACGCAAATGCGTTTTGTGACACAAGTGACGGTACACATTTCAGATTACGCACATAACCTGCATACCAGTTATGTGCACCCCTGTACTACAGCAAAAGTATTCTCCGTCGGGACTTCCTGCAACAACACCACGCCGTTATCTTGATTCTGATTGGCCAAAAGACATTATCAAAGATGTTCTATTGAGAAGACGATCACTACGTGACAAAAGTTTTCAAAACCGTTTCTGGTCTTCTGTATTTCCAGACAAGTGGCTACTGAAATCAATCTTACTAACTGCTGTCTGTGCAATTCTCGGCGCGAGTTGGCGGACTTTATTTTGCTTACTTTAACATCATTTTTCATGGTGGGGCTAAGCCATTTCTTGGTATGGGTGTAGCCTACCCCAGCCATACCCTGGCGCTGCCACTGGTGGGATGTATGGGGCGGGCCATTCTGCACCAACCAACTATGCGTTAAATGCGTTAAATATTTTAACGCAATTAATAAAAAAAATTAATTACCGCCGTTAACGCGATAATTTTGACAGCATTAGTTTTTACGATTCTATTCTTTAAAAATGTCATTCACTCACGCATTTCAATTATGTCTCAAACACAGATGTACTGACCTGTCACTGAGCACCACACCTTCTGCCCCAGGAGGAGCGATGGACAGCTGGAAGGGTGTGTTAAAATAATGCTGCTGTTCATCTGAGCGATGAACCACCTCTCCTCCCCGAACCACCAGAAAGCCTGAGTCACCAAGGTTACACGTGTGTAGCCGGTGACTCCGTCGGTCCAGAACCACGATACAAGCTGTGCTGCTCCCTGAAAACAGTAACATTTTAAATACAATAAAATAAAACCAGTGATAAACACAGACAGACAGAAAGAAGCAAAGGTTACATTTCTCAGTTTCCAGGGAGGCAGAATGCTGTTAAACCAGTACACCACCGCCTCTGTGTGTACCTTCCTCATGAGTTTAAGGCTTCCACACTGGGAGGTTGAGATTATTATGCAATTCACAAGTGAAAAAAACAAACACTAAGGGCCATGGTCCGTGTCCAAGTTACCTAGTGACTGCAGACAAAGTAACCTTGAGCAGCGAAGGTCATGTACAGACCCTGGAAGTTTCCAAAAATAAAAGTAGACCCTTTGACAACCATCGTGAAAAGGTGGTCACATGTTTGAAATGTGCACAGTTAACAGCCTCACTGCAGTGTCCATTACAGATAGATTCTCGACCTTTTAAAGCTCTGCTATGCGACTAAATGTTCCCCCTGCGTAAAGGAAAGCTGTTCGGCCCCATGAGGTCACTGAGTCTCACATTCCAAGTGGCAGCATAACGCAAAATAAGTTAATTTAAAAGTGAGTTAGATACCTTACATGTATTTACATCTATAAGGATGGAGTCTTAGTCTAAGTCAATGAGAACTGAAGTTGTGTGCCTAAATAATATTTATTTTTCTAAATGGCACAATAATTGTCCATCTTAATAATTCTGTAATCATTTAATGCATTTTTTCTGCCAGACTGGAGAAAGACATTTGACATATAATTCAAATGGAGATATGTTCTTTCATGTCTTAGGACTTAGATGTAATAGATACTTCTTGCTGAGCAAGGCCGCCACTCACAGTCTGCCTCATCCTGCAGCTTTGATATGCCTTGCAGAGCAAGGCTGCACACATAAGAATCATGACTCACTCTACCACTTAATGAGTGTGTGCATTCATAATGTATCATCAGTGTGTGGTTCTGAGCCTGTGTGTACTCACCTAGCAGGGGAACTTTGTTCTGCAGAAGCTCAAAGTATCCCGAGGTGAGGATACCCACTGGGCTGCTGGGAGTGAAGCGTCCCTCCTTGACCAGTCGCTCACAAGTTCTCATTAATGTGGCAGAGAACTGAGACGGGTCGACCCCGTAGTCACGCCAACCACCTACGCCATCTGCAACACCTGATGGACAAAATGGGGAAATAACACTTTAATCTTGTTGTTGTTGATTTGGTGCTTAACCATCCCACCACCATTTGTGTCATACTAAGTGATGATGACTACCAATACACTGAAGAGCTGAAACCACAAAATCTAAATAATTCCAAGATTAACAAATAACTAAAATAATTGTTATATGGGCAGGGCAAAAATACAATATAATAAAGGTATTGTCTTCCAATTACTTAATATTTTGAGAAATTGTTTTGCAACCTTTAACGCCTTTTTAATTTCTTCTTAGATTAATCAAATGCCAGATTGGAACAGAAAGGAATGTGTAAGGGCAATTAATCAAACGAGGTAGATGATACTAGGAATTCACAAGGATCATATTGGATGACTTAAACACAGTTTAGTACTTTAAGTTCCAAAGCAATAAAAAAAAGTGGCAAGAACGAACTGTCCTCGATTAAAATGCAGCTCTGCAACACCCAAACAAATTCTTGTTTACTTCTAAAAATGGTAACCCCCACCCCGGACCACTTCAGGAGTTTACTACAGATTTAACTACCATGCCAGCCCTGCTGGGGTTTTGTTTCGAAAGAGTCGGCTGATAGTACTTAACACCACAAGCTTAACGTTTAGGACTACACAATGCTTTAAACTGTTAAACATGTTGTTTAGGTGTCGACAAAGCCATGTGATTGAGCAAGTATTTCGCTGTGTTTATTCTCCTTTCACCTGGGCTATGAGGACAAAGCAAAATACCCTCAGCTGAAGCTAGCATGCTACTGATGCTAATAACAACATGGCTGCCTCCATGCTCAACCATTCTGACCTTTGCAAGACATTGTGGTGTTAAGTCTGAGACATTAAAATAACGGTGTTTTCACTCCTCTACACCTTTAATGAAGCGTATCTATGTCTCCTAATCTCATGCGTCTGATATTGTAAAGTACCGCCGCGAATTATCCAATTGAAGCCCATCTAGGTGAAAGGTCATCCGAGCTTTTTATTAAAAACTACGCATTAACGTCACATACGCGCAGTTTGTGAATAAAGAAAGATGACTTCATCTGCGTAAGTCTTATGTGACAATTTTTTGCACGTTAACTTAACACAGCTAACACAACAGTGGCAATGGAGAGGAAGTTATGGCTGTGTTTTGGGAGGGGGTGGGGGTCGTATTATGATCCGAGGAGTCGCTTCACGTGCAGGCTAGCGTCACTGAAGGTCACCTAAGCAAAGAGGGTCTCTGATACAATACAGCTTTATTTGTAAAGCACTGTAAAACCTTCAGACCAGAAGTGCTGTACAGAGAAATACATTTCAAAAAAAATCATACAGCTCACAAAAGATAATATAAGTACAAATACAAATACACGCATTGCAACCCTTTTAGTGCGTGTACGTTTGAATGTGTATGTGTTTTGCCTTACCTAAGACATCGGCGTTCTTGTTGTGCGCAATGAAGCAGGCATCGTCTCCGTAGCACATCCCTTTCTTCAGGATCCCCTTACGAAAGTCTTTACCGAAGCCATAACTGGCGGAGATCAGGCTGTAGTCCCGAGTGTCCGCCTGAGACAGTCCGCCCAGGACAGCCCTGGCTACCAGTCTGCCATAAGACAGTACGGATAACATCCCCCAGCAAGCACCAAGTCAGTCTTGTTTTGAGCACAAACACGCAGTCTTCTCTCTCTCTCTATACCCGGCCCGGGCCGCCTGCTGCTCGGCTACTTCTTCTGATCAATCCCCGGCTGGCTGTCTCTCTTCAACCGTCCATTCGCTTGCCACTCGCCCGCTTCAGTGAATTAGTAACGTACCCCCCGCAGTTGCTAGCTCTACTTAACACACCACCGTCTGCCCGGATTAGTTACGTTTCAGTTAATGTCTCAGGTGTATATTTCCATGGACGCAGTTCCTCCGCTGGGCTCTCTTCTTACCGACATGTTTCCACTGGGTACCGGAGGAAGCTGCGAGTACATACGGGTGCTTGACCGTTTACAACATTGACGTCACGACACCACAGCGTTAGCCAATGACAGAGCATCCCGACAGAGCTGCGGTTACTGCGAAGGCTTCAGGTGTGCACTTGTTCTGTGTATCTGGACGTAACGGTGGACGTTCACTGTTATTTTTGATTACCTAATGTGTTATATAATACGGTTATTATATCTTTGAGATGTTAATGATAAGAAATGTAACTACCTTCTTATCAGACATAAGTAGACCAATGACTAGACCACAGTGGGTTATTTTTTTAACAATTCATTGTTGGGTACATAAAAGGATCTTTTAACAAATACACAATTGCACAAATAAGTGTGGGGTAGGCGGCGGCATATATGCAAAAAAATTCATTATTTTACTATTACAGTTTTTCTCGATTGCTATTGCTTTTTAAATTGCTCAGTTTCTCAGAACACTAAACACAATTCACAAAACCCCACACCCAAAGTGCAAAACACCTAATTTATCCTGCTAAGTGAAGAACTGCACTCAAAACTACATAAACGCTTACCAAATGAAAACTTTAGCACCAAATACAACACACTTCATTCATAATACTAGATTGTTTGACCACCCAACTACACACTGCTGAGCATAATCTAAAGCACTTTCATCTTTTATGGGCTATGCTCTGTACATAGAGGTTTCTGCAGAGAAAGATTGCTTGAGTTTACAGAAATACAATAAATGAAGAAATACAAATGAGCTGTTGAAATAAAAAAATCACATTTTCAAAAATAACATTGTGCAACAGGCATCTCAGCACATGGTTACATTACATTGCATTTAGCTGACGCTTTTATCCAAAGCGACTTACAATAAGTGCGTTCGACCGACAAAATACAAACTTGAAGAAAACAGAATCATATAAGTACATCAGGTTTCATAGAGCCAAACATTTCAAGTGCTACTCAACTGGCTTTAGATAAGCTAAATTACTATGCTTCGGATCTCTCTAAGTGTGATGGCATTGTTTGCCAAAACCCAGTTTGTAACTGCTGCATCATGTGCCTCATTGAACATCCTTAGCCTTCCACTGGCTCTTTTTTTCTCAGTCCTTCAGATAGACAACAAAGATATAGTGGTTGGTCAGTGTCTGTGTTGCATAGAAGTAAGTTTACCACAGTACATTGTGCGGGATGTTTGTACAGTTATAGTATGCAAGTATGCAACATGCCAACAATTAACAGCAGATATAAGCACTGATATATCATGAATTATGCAGAGCTACAAACTAACTAACCTGTTTTCAAGTCTAAGTGTCCGGATTACAGAGGCAACAGTAGATCGGCTTAGAATAGGTTGAACCCTCTGTCCAGCCTCTCTCATCGTCAAACCATGGTTGATAACGTTTCATAATAGAGAGTATTCTTCTTTGTACACATCCTCTCCCTTCAGCTCTACCTCTACCTCTCATTCTTTCTCCTCTCTTTCTCCTCTCACTCTCACTCTCACCCCACCTCTTCCTCCTCCTCTTGATCTTGATCTTGATCTTGCTTCCATGTTGGCTTCCATTGTTGCTGTAAGAAAGTACTCACCTTTGGTCTTTTTATAGTGCTAACATCCTGATTGATGAGCCAACAATTATGCTATCAGGTGTTTGGTTAGGTGGAACGTGTTTCTTGATGATTGGTCCATGTGTGAGGCATTTTGAATATCAGTGTTTTAAACCTGCTAACACTTGACTTTATGTCAGATTCCTGTGTCTTACGTGGAGAAACGTGTGCAGTGGTTTGCAAAAAGTGCCATGTTGATTTGCAAATTGTGCTGAAAACGTGTTTAGAGTTTTGGAGATTTGAGCCGATGTTTTGCTCTTTTAGTGTCAGTTAAAATAATTGTGTTTTATGTATAATTTTAGTGTGTTAGCAATCGAAAAAAACTGTAATGTTATCTTTTCATTGCAATGGTCCATTACCATTATCCAGTAGGCTATGCAGCGTCCACACGGCGGCGTGCGTTGAAGCTTGCCGGCTTAATTACGTCATTCCAGAATTAATAAACCATTCAAAAAAAGTTATTTGCCCAGCTAAGGCATAAAATGTACACTTTGTATTAGATGTTTTATTTGTTGTGTGCCATGCTTTATGCAACCCTGTTACAAATAGGCCTACTCATTAAGCAGAAAAAAGTGTTTTCAAAAATATTCTTCAATAAATTATTTACTATTATAAGTAAAGAAAGTCACATTTACATTAAATACTAGTTAATTAATAATAGTTTTTGGATAAAACTGGTTACGTTTTATTATTTTAATAGAAAATGATAACAGGGTTGAAATTAGAGTGCGTAAGGTAACAGGGTTGAATGGCTAAATTACTTTTGATTGTAGATAATGACATACAAAATACTCATGACAACAGAAATGTTGTTTGATAATATTTTATATATTTTCCAATTAATAATTAACCCTGTTAATTATAGTAACAGGGTTGCAAGCAACAGGGTTGCAAATCAATGCTAATTTTAGCTTTTTATTGGAGGAATTAATGCTAGCTGCACAATGTAATGCTATTGTCAAGGGATGGACACACTTAGATATTTAACTACAGAAAGACACTTTTGAAATTAATTTGTTTTAATCTCATAATTTGAGTAACAGGGTTGTGTTTGTATGAGTGCCACACTCCTTTAAGAGTGACAAGATTGTATATTGATATATATAAAAAAATAAAAGAGAGGACTTAGTTTTGGTCTACCCATGGTTGTAGCACATGGCTTGCTGATGTCCTTTCCACTTTATCATGTGATACACAGTTTTTCTTCCTCTGCCAAGCTAAAAAGGTTTCGGTAACAGGGTTGCGTGCTTGTTGTGGGACACACTTTCAGTGTTATTTAAAATGTGTTTCTGATTTAACAAATATATTTTACTATTACAAGAGACATATATCAATAGAATAATACCAACAAAAGTAATACAAAAATTAAAAACGTATTTTAAATGCAAGTTGGTCACCAAGAAGCTGGGACAAGAGAAAAAGGTCATTTTAGGGGATGTTCGAGAGATATTTGGTATTTTAAATAATATTTTGAAACCACTTTTTCTACAACTTTATATGCATCTTGTCTCAAGACAAGTAAATTTAAAACAACAAGTGCATGTTTGAGATTGTTGGGCATGGCTTATTTGAATTTTTTATATGTGGGACATGAAATGTCCTCCAATTCTGGAATGAACTATGATTCAATAACAGTAGTTTTGTCTACATTTTTTAGTACTAAAAAAATAGAGACAAAACTACTGTTATTTAATTATCATTAGTAAAGAAAAATTAGCAGGGATATTTCTATTGTAAAAAATATAACAAAACATTATAGTTAAATAAAACACATCTTTTCAGAATACTATGTTAATTCCAACACAAATATAACATTATTTAAGAATAATGTATTTTTCTTGCAAATCCCTGATATGAGTAAAACAAACATGCAACCTTACACAATAAGGAGAAACAAATGGGGTATAGTTAGTCACTGAAAGTAAAACATCGGAAATTATGAATCTTGTTTTTTTTGTCTCATGATGATCATTGCGTCACAGCGAACTGTCACCGCCTCCATTGCCTCCAGGCTGCTTGCAGTACATCAAAACGAGCACACCCAAAATAGGCAAAGCCACCCTTAGCCAGAGCTACAATAACGGAGCCGAGCGAGAGAGAGGACAACAACGTATTTCCACCAAATTAATATCAAAACCCACAAGAAAACCATTGGATCAGGGTAAGAAATACTTAATTAATAGAATATTCCATTAAAATGTTATTGAGACCTTTGTTGGTAGGCTGGATGGGATAAAAAGCGCCTGTATTATGACATGATGCAGCGTCAGTGGTCGTGTTTGAGCTAAAGGACAGCATGTTAATTTTGTAATGTTTGACTGTTTGAAAAATACAAACATTGTTGGCTCATAGTGGTTATGCGTGGCATATTGATTGAATTGATTTAGGCCTATTTCTTTATAGACATCATTTGATAAAAATGGGTGCTCCGCTTGAATGTCTTTGAAATGACGGTCTACTCTCAATTTAGGACTATCTTGTAATAAGAAACATATATGTGTTTAGCCTATATAAATAAATCCTGTGTGGCCCTCAATGCTAATTAAAATGAATTCCTGGGCTATTTTACGTGTCATCCTGAACAGAGAAAGCGATGTTGTTTTCTCAATGCTTGATTATTTTTACGATCATTTCCGTAAAACACTTTTTCTCTTTAGGTCCATGATGGGAAGGTTGTGTGATGTCGCTCTTCTGTCCCTTGTTGTTGTGTTTCTTCTAAACACTGAATCAACATGGGCTAAAAGGGGAAGCAGCAGCAGTGGAAGAAAAACGTCATCCACAAAAACACAACCTAAGCCACCATCTCAGCCAGCAAATTACCCTCGGCAGCCCCAGAATCCAAATAGAAACAGCAACCCATATCCCGCTGGCGGAAGTTACCCAGCTGGCGGAAGTTATCCAGCAGCGGGCAAACCTAACCCAGGAGGAGTTCCCAGGCAAAACCCCCCGAATTATCCAGGAGTCGCTAGTAACCCAAACCAGCAGCCTGGTAGAGCCAATCCTGGTGGTTATCCAAACCAGAACCCTGCAGGTGGATATCCAGCTGGAGGTAATTATCCAGTCGCTGGGGGGTATCCCAACCAAAACCCAGCAAGAGGTTACCCAAATCAGAATCCAGCTGCAGGAGGCTACCCAGCAGCAGGAGGCCAATATCCAGGCAGAGCTGGCAACCCCGCAGGAGGATATCCTAACCAGCAGTATCCAGCTGCAGGAGGTTACCCAGTCCGAGGAGGAAATACAGGACAGGGTTATGGTCAGCCTCCTCCATATCCAGGTGGTGGTTATGGAGGCGGTGGGTATGGAGGTGGTGGTTATGGAGGCGGTGGTTATGGAGGCGGTGGTTACCCAGGTGGAGCAGTCGGCGGTTACACCAACTGGAACCCAAATAATAAGATCCTCAGTCCCCGCTACGGTGGAGGAGGATACGGTGGAGGATATGGTGGTGGAGGATACGGTGGTGGGATGGGAGGCTCTCCTTTCTCCCGCTCTGTGAGTAATATGGGTTACCAGCCCCAATCTTCAGGTTTTGCCAAAAAAGCCATGATGGCGGCAGGCGTTGGTGCTGTGGCTGGAATGGCCGTTGGATATGGATTAGGACGTTTCCCACGACCCCACTTCAATTTCCGCAACCCTGAAGAAGAGCAACACTACAACAGCTACATGTACCGCAAGTATGGCACCAAATCCACCGATGAAAAAGATTACGGCCGTGATTATGAGTACAAGCTTCCTCCACGCGCCGAGTCTTACGAGAAGTTCATGGAGAGCTGCATGAATAAGACTGATCTTCTTAAAGACCAGGCAGGCGACCAGGATGATGGTGACACCGTCGGCATTGAGGAGATTGGATACCCAGCCCTAGTTCACCAGATGAAGTCCAGGCGATGTGTTGAGAAGTACATGGAGTACTCTGAGCGCTTCCTGCAGGAACGAAAAAGAGCAGAGCAGAGAATGGCAGAAAATAACAGCAGCCCTCTGAGCTTCGGGATGTTTCAACTTTTCACATCCCTCCTGATGCTTCTTTCCAACATGCTCTTACTCCAGTGAGAAGCATTAGTGTTCCTGTTTCCATACCCTAAATGGATTTCTACGTCCTCCATTAAATCTGCACGTCAACATACTACTTATGAATATCTTCCGATCACATTTAGTCAATCCTCTATTATCCTCTATATGTGTATATAACCAAGTCAGTTATAAGAAGCAGCTATCAGTTTAAACTTCTACAGTTCGATCATTAGTTGTGTGTTGTACAAGCTGCACATTTCTTTCTTGTCAATTCTCTCATGAAATAGTCTTGCATCTCTTTTTATTTTGCACTTTTTTACTCTACATTATTGCACAGATCAGTTTGTGTGACATCTTTTTTAATGCTACTGTATAAGCTAGGAATATGACACTACGTACGTCTACACTACAGGCATCAAAAAATGCTTTCAACGCTTCGCCCATTCACTTGAATGGGGTGACGTAGAAGATTTTTTATCTTTGCCGAACTGCATTGTGGGGAGCATGGCATGGCTTTACAAGCATCACGAGCATCTATCGGCATCAAAAGTTGAACAATGTTCAACTTTTGAGGCTCGATGCTTGGCATCAGCCAATCAAATTCCGTTTATGCAAATCCCGCCAGTGCAAGCTCAGCCAATCAAACCGCGTGCAAGCTGGGAGAGCTTCATTTGGGAGAGTTCATTTCCTCATATTCCAAACGAGATATTACGGTAGCAAATCACCCGGTTCTTTACGACCGGAACTATTTACCGGGATACAAACCGGAGGAACCAGACATGGAGGGAGGTGGCAGAGACAGTGGGTGAAACTGATAGTTTTTTCGCCTGTTTGGAGAGTTTATATCCAGTTTACTTCGTTTTAACATTGCTATTGCTTTGTATGTCGGGGGCGGGAGATTCATGTGATTGGTTGCTCGCAAAAAATCGCCAAGCTTCAGACACGCCCAGCTTCAAGATTTTTTCATGCCTGTAGTGTAGACGGGCCGTTAAATTAGGTACACAAACATGCAACTAACATCATTCCACCATTCATACTTTTTTACTATCATACTGGGCAATTGGACAGAATGATATTTCAATTGGTTAAAATGCTTAATCAAAGGAAAATGTGTTTTCATGAAATATAAATGAATGTTTAAGCCAGGGTTAACTAACTTTTAAAAGCTGTGTTTTCAAAGTAGATTTTCTGATTGTCATTGCAATGTGCTGGGGAGTTGATCACTTCCAAATAATGTAAGTTTGGTAATTGGAACAAACAGAGAGATAAATGATACAGCTTTTTTTTTTTTAAAAGCCCAAAAGAATATATGTTATACCAGAAAGGAGAAATAAATGTCTGGTAATGGACAGTGAGATGCATTTAAATGTCATAAAATAAGGAATGAGACATTTTGATTGGCCCTAATTGTGTTTGCAAATGGAATCAAGCTTCCCTTATGAACACAAAATTCTGTTAACCATAATGGAAAATGTTGAAGTGCATTTCTGTTTAGATAAATGGCTTACCATTACAAACTCACATGTGGGCAGTCAGCGCAAGACTTAAGATGTCCCAAAAGCAAAGCCCCACCCTTCTCAGGAACATAACACCTACAAATTGATTCTGTGTTGCCTGTAAATTCATGTACTGCATGTTTTAGCCCTAGGCTGTCAGTGAGCATGAATCTTTCGATGTGCAGCCATTAGCGGTGAAGTGATGTGGCTTTCTGTCTGCAGCTGTCGAGATCAATTTGTTGAGCATTGCGCCTGATGCTTTAAAACTGTGCCGTGCTACATGCTGGGATTTGAGGTTTCGAACAGATAATGTCTACAACAATTCAATACGTTCATCATAAATTATGTTGTTTGAATTTTGGATTTCCATGTTTCCAGGCTATCCACCTCTCCGCATTATAACAGTCACATTTTGGGTGTTGGCAAATCTGTAAATACCTGTTGAATTTTCACAAATTCAAGCTTCCCCTGGCTTTTTATGATCTTTGACTCTCCAGGAATTAAACTTCTGCTCTGATTTTGCTCCCACTGTAAGTTTGTGTACTAGTAATTTCTCTTACTGTCCCAGTTTATTTTATTACATCTGACAGTTTTAAATATTTCTGGTTCCTTGGTTTTATAATGCACTTTGTGATGTTTCAAAAGATTGTACTGTAAATGAAGTTTGCAGGATTAGGGAGAGAGTTTCAACCAAGTATATGTTCAGTTTATGGACAAAACTGTCCCTGTACAGTTCAGAGTATTGACAGTACTGTGTTCTGTCTGTTATTGGTATGTTAATCACGCTATGTTTAGTGTGTAGTAACCAAGAAAATGAATTGAATACTGTCCAAATGTTGACAGTCTATCTGGAAGTGATATGCACTGTTGTATTGTGATTTATTTGTATTGTTTTGATCTCAGTTAGTTTGTTATCATACTGCTTTTTTTCTTTTCTTGATTCTAGCAATGTTGATTATAAATTAATTTAACATTTTCATACTGTATAGACTGTAGAATATCTGTAAAGTGCACTTATTTCACTTAGGTTTAGATATTCTGTAACTGCGTCACGGAGCTCATACAGGAAGTGCAGAGATCTAAATCTCCCAGTTTTGACTTGCCGTTGTTAACGCTTTGGATTACTAATATGATTTAATATTGTTTGTCATGGATGTTTATGTGTCAAATAAAATAAGTAACAAACTAAGGGTCTTTGTGTTAACGATATACCTTCACCCTGTCACATAACAATATCCTCACTAATTTAATATTATATCATAACATAGCATCAAAGCATAGAAAACGAAACAGGGATTAACTAATTATATTTTGTAACCAGTAGTTATTCGCAGTCCAGCTCTATCATAATAAGGCAAATATTTGTAATGCATGATTATATGTTCGGTAAATGGAAAAAAGTTCAAAACAGCTGCAACAACTAGTCGCTATTCAGAAAGGTTTGATGAAGTTGTTATAATTACCATATAAAAGCACCAAATGTCAATTCATACAGTTATTCTAATGGATACTCAGTCCCACGTTATGTAAGAGATTGTTGGATGGCTTAAAAGTAGTCAAAGCGTGTGAGCGAGTAATCATCCTGGAATCAGGCTGTAAAATATAACATTACAATTAGGTTGCTAAAGCCTCAGGGACCTTAGCAACCTCATTTTACTGGAAAAGAATATAGCACAAAGAAGAATATTGTTTAAAATAGCTTTTATTTCATTTGGTTTAATGACTGAATGCTTTTCCTGTGATCAGACGTTGCTCAAAAGTCCCTGATCCAGGCTGCTATTAGGAAGGACAACACATTCCCAAGTGTGATGCAGATGTTAGTGGTAGGAGCGGGGGCAGCTGACTTAACAAAGGCTCTCCAGAGGGAATGGTTCTGAAATCTCTGGTTTTCGTTGTGATGAGGCCGCTGATCATGCTCAGAAGAGGAGGTCTTGTGGCCATGATTTTTCCCAGATCCGTGTTTTCCTTTACCAAAGAACCCCAGTCCGGTGCCGGTGCCTCCCAGCATCCCGGCTGCTGCTGCTGCTCCCGCCCACTTCAGGCCCTTCTTGGAGAGGCTTTTGCTTGGAGAGGAAGGCGCTTTATCATCATCATCATCACCTTTTCCACGACCCTTAAAGCCACGCTTACTTTTCACACCTGGGCACAGAGCTGCAGTGAGCAACAGCAAAACCCACAGCGAGAGAAGCTTCTGCTGGCCAATCATACTGAAGATCTAAAAAATTAAAAAAGTGGCAGGAGATTGGAGCCTGATCAAATAAAAATCCATATTGCTGTGTTTGTGTTTTTGCATAGGTTATATATTATTTTCTTTGAGAGACAAAGAGACTACTGTTGGCTGACGTCCATGCCAGCTTTTGATTGAGCTGGTTGCACATCAAAAGTCACATGCTCACCAGCACTAACACAACAGACATCCAGAACCATCCACTTGCTCTGTCAACACTGGGCTCAGCTGGGAATTATGTGTGTGTGATGCATATTTCTCTCCTTTCTCTGATGAATAGGTTTTTACGGTCTCAGATAAACATTGCAGAAGATAGTGTTGTATCAAAGTGGATATGCAACTCCATGTATCATGCCAATGCACCTGGAAGGAGATCATTGAAATCTTAAGTCACACAGGTAAAATGTAGTGATACCATCCACTTTGATGTTAATTAAAAACAATAAATAATGAACTTACCTTTCTGGTCGGAGGCAGTGATGTTGGAGCGGCAGTCCTTTTTCAAACCACAACACTTGTGATGGATAGCCACGCAGAAGAGCAGCATTTTGGTGTCAGTATCATTTCTAAATAAACATCTACTCCACAGGGCAACACAGCTCCTCCCCAAAACAAACCCCGCTTTGCCATTGGTCCAAGATCAATAATACAGTACAGGTTGAATGGTTTTAGCTGATTGTGGCAGTTCACATACAGTTGCCCTAGTCTTCTCCCATTATCCTCCAAATGCAAAGGCTGATGCCAAAACGAAACAATATTACAAAAAATGCCCCAAAGGGCTGTACAAAATAAAAACAAAATACAAATATCATAGCAAAAAAATGATAAAAACATTAAACACATCATGTGTATGTAAAACCAAACAGAAGTGATGCTAATGAAGATGGAAACTAGGTGACAAGGAAGACAGATAAGAATAGATGTGTTTTGAGTTTTCTTTTTATTAAAGGAATCAACGGAATTAGCTTCTCGGATCTGAATGGGAAGACGTTCCAAAAGAGAGGTGCTCAGAAGGAAAAGGTAGCTGCCACCTACTGAGGAATTGTGAATTCTGGGGATGGAAAGGAGACTGGGATTTTGGGATAGTGGGATGCTGGTAGATAGACGCGGGGTAATTAATGATGATAAATAGGGAGTTGCTAGTCCATGTAAGATTTTAAAGGTTAACAGTAAAATCTTGAAGTCGAATCTAATGTGAATCAAGAGCCAATGCAATGAAATGAGAACAGGAGTGATGTGATCGACCGAAGACACTAATATTACTGTCTGTACTGAATACTTTTCTACCATGGTTCTGTGTGTTTGGATTTTCTTTTGTACATGAAAATCAGACATGTTTACACCTGTACGAGTCTAATGCTCAGATTTTATTGAGCAAATAAACCTGTACCTCATAAACCTGACTGGACTTGCAGCTGGATTAACTTCACAGGAAGTGGATCAAAGATTCAAAGCATAGTAGCAGGGTCGGCCCTAGACTTTTGGGGGCCATAAGCAAGCTTTGGCTTGGGGGCCCCCCTCACTCTAGCGCGTTCTCACTACACATAACACAGAACCAACTTTTGTCTTACGATGTTAGCATAAGCACACATATTGTATAAATAAGCATGTAAACACAGTGGACCTAACCTCCTCTAGTGGGGTCCGGTAGCATGCTCCCCCGGGAAGATTCTTATTAAAATATTGAAGTTAAAAGCATCAATCTGGTGCACTTTGAGAGCAAAATTAAGAGATCTATAGATACATCTCTCAACACCCATATGAAACAGAACTGTAAACAGATTTTTCTTTATGGATATTTCACAAATCACTTAAACTGTATTCTTGTTTTGTCATATAGTATTTCATAACTGTTTTTCATTTATTCTCTCTGGCTATACATCTCATAATGTTCACATAGAAACTAGGAATATCATTCAGAAGAATTATAATTTCTTGCAAAAATGTCACAAAAAGAGGTTGCACATTTAAATTCAGGTGTTGTTATGGCAACGTCAGTGGCCAAACAGCCACATGTACTGCTGCAAATATGTTCAAACATGCTGTTGACACGTAAAGCAGTTGCAACTATGCCACCATTTCAGCTGACTTTTTCTCAGAAATACTGTCACATAAAATCCATATATTTCAGTGCTAGGTTGACTTAACTATGAAACACTTTAACTGACAGGACTCAGGATCAGCTGTGTACTGTAAGGTAGCTTCTAGCTTCATGCCGAACAGTAAGTCAACATTTCCCAGAGAGCTTTCTTTGAAATCACCAGGTAACGCTAAAAAACATTACATTTAGATTGTATGACAAAGTGTTTATTTAATATATCTGGCTAGATAGCTACTTGCTAACGGTTTACCCCGCGATTCAAAGTAACGTCAACGTAGCTGTAATTTATGCTTTGCTTACATGTTCGCATAACTTGGAAGTTTACTGACATTTACATACCTTGTTTACCTGGCTCAAGTGGTGGCTCTGGGGTTGTTGAGAATTGTCGTCTTTTTTAAGAAACATTTTTTTTATGTCCATCTTCAAAAACTCTGAGTCCGACTGACAGTTTATTTTAAACATTGTCACAGCTCACAGGATAGGTACCTGTCATCCAATAAGGCAGATGTTTATTTCCATTCAACTCTCTGGTTGGTCTGGTGTCTTGCCTCTGTTGCATTCACTGAACACGGGAAATTACAATCCTGCCGTCCTCTCTAGTGTCATGATGAGGTTCAGGTAAAGCACGGTTAATGTATTATATTATTGACTCAATAATATAATACATGACTTTGAGAGTAGGCAATTTAGGCATATTATCACAATTATTATTTAAACATACTTATCACGGAGGCGGTGTACTGAGATTTTTAAAAATTTTTCATTTTTGCTAGGGGGTCCCTTAGTGGCTGTGGGGCCCTAAGCGGCCGCTTATGTCGCTTAATGGGTCGGGCCGGCTCTGCATAGTAGTTTTTGATATTGATATATCTCAACTGTAACAGGAGCCTAGTCAGACTTTGCTTTGCAGATGTAATATTGCTAGAAAAATGAATGGTTGGTTTCCAAAAAAAAAAACATACCTAAATCCCGAATCCCCTCAAAAAGATGTCCGCCTAATCATAACTAGCTGAACTATAACACACATAAACAACACAGAGTCATTCATTCATTTGACTGTTGAAAGCATAGGAAATCTGACTTAAACTTTTCACCATAAAAGAATGAAGAAGGAAGGAAGAGTTGTTGAGATGGGAATGAGAACGGGTTGCATCTTGAGTCCTCACAGTTTCTTAGTTGGAAAATAAATAACATTTTTTCTGTACTTTTGCTGTGTTAATCATCCACCAAGGACCCTGAAATAGATCACATGAGCACTTCATTGAATAACTTGGAAAATCAATGTGCACACAAATAGAGAATTGGTCAAACACGCTAAAGAAGTTCAACAGCCAGCAGGGTTAAACCATTTTAACATTTTCTTTAGGAAATACCAAGACTGTGATGCTACACAGAAGTATGAGAGCAACACAGGACTTTGAATAAGGAAGATGACTGTTCAGAAAAAACCGAAACGCTAAAAAATAGTGGGAATTTGTTTCAGGATAAAATCAAAGAACGTCTGACTTGGACAATTTGTTCATTATCTTGTGTACAAAGGATTGACTCATTCGATTTGTTTTTGCGTGTAGCATGGAAGTTGCATAGTACTTAGTTTTATAGATGTTTTGCAGCCGAACAGTTACATAACTTCAAATATAAGACGTCCGATGTAATCATGGCAAGATGTTGAATTGTGCAAGACTGTTTATTCTGTAAATAATTAAGCCCCGCTTGCACACATCCCTGCTTTGTGTGTCATGAAGATATTCAGTAGATCTTTCAGAATGTGAAGGTAGTTTATTTATTTCAGCAGGTTTTGCGTCAACATGTTAATGACAGGATCACATTTAGGACACAACAATGTGTAGAACTCAAACATAAATATACTGTTTGTTTGTCTTCAATGTCGTTTGCATCACATGCTTTGTTGGGCATTCACTCATGCTCATCTGGTGATTACTTTTTTCACATTCCCTTCATGTACATAAAAAAAATGTTCATGCAAAAAAACACTTTTTTTTCTGCACACTTCCCTGCATAGAACAGTTGGACGGGAAAAGTAATAGTTGTTTCCACTGTGTGTTAAAATGAGTCAAATATGTTGCTCGACCTGGTTTACCCTTTCCAGGAAGGATGAAATTATTTCATTTGCAGCTGGAAGCGCTTTACTGATCCCCGTCTCTAAACAGAAACTAGATGACGTTCTCAAAGAGCTGCATGGAAGCCATAATGTTTTCATCCTGTTGAGAAAAGAAAGCAGATGGAAGAGAAAATGTGTTTGTTTGTTTTGAAAGCTGCATGAACTCACTCAGTTTGAACGGAGTTTTACCTTTTGACAGGTTTCTATGAACTCATCAATAGTCACCACGCCGTCTCTGTTCCGATCCATTTTCTGAAAAATGTCAGACATGGAAAGGAAACATTGCACAATTAATGAAGTGTAAAATGATATTTGTCTAAAGTACAACAGTGTGTCACAACATGATAATGATGATCTGTGGTTTTAAAAGACGTCCAGCCTTCAGAATGATTAAACAAACGGCTTTGTGTTATTGAGAGGGTGTCAACGGAGAGTGTCACTGGTCAAACACCCTACAGTATACAGGTTCATTGACACACACTGTGACTTGATACAGTATAGGCCTACTGAATGTATTAACATTATTAAGCTTTGTGGCTGCATAGATAACAAACCTGGAAGAATCTCTCCACATGCTCATATGGAGAATCATCCCGTACACTGGGTAAGGTATATCTGCCCATCATGTCATAAATTGACGTCATTATTGCCATCATTTCCTGCAGGAAACCAGAGACACAGACAGAAATGAAGAACCTGCAACACATTTTGTTTTGTTTTCCATTTTGTTGAAGTTACCTCTTTTGTAACGTAGCCATCTTTGTTGATATCGTACAAGTTGAACGCCCATCGAAGTTTCTCTGTGACAGAGCCTCTTAGCAACACAGACAGTCCTATCACAAAGTCCTGTAAAAACAATAAGACGTATTATTATAACCTCTCTTTTTGGTTTCTTTCACACATATTCAGTCAGTGGTGCACTCACCTCAAACCGGATAGAGCCACTTCTGTCCATATCAAATGCTTGGAACAAGAAATGTGCATACATGGTTGCGTCTGAGAACATAAAATGAATATACAATACACTTAAGAAAGGTACTAGTTGTATACTGAGAATCAGATGCTTATATAACACCAGTTCATTAATTGAATACTGTACCTCCTTGAGGGAAGAACTGAGAGTAAATGCTTTTGAAAGTTTCCTCATCCACCAGCCCACTGGGACATTCCTGTGGAAGGAAATAAACATTTACATAATTTAAGTCAGAGCGTACACTATTCATAATAAATTATATTTGAAATTACACAGTTAGAGTTATGTAATAACAAGAATAACAGACAATAATGGTTAATTAATGGCTTTCTATCATTGTATTCTCCTGTGCAGTATCAGCCCCTGCCTGAAATGCAGATCTAATGTATGGCCACAAGAGGGCATAAAGAACTTAAAAAAACCTTCACTATTTATGGAACATCTCTATGGGGCCCTTGGTTCTTTTTTTGCAAAATAAATACCCACAATGCAGCTACCCCAGATTACTTCAGCAATGAAAAGCCTTAAGGCACATGTGTAAACTCTGGTGAGACAATTCCTTAAGTAAATCAAGGTAAATGCAAGTAGTGCATGTAAAGGAAACAGTAACAGCCAGACAGAGAACATTAGATTTTGAAAATAAAATCTCTTAAAAGGGCATATTCCCATTAGATTTCACTTAGCAGACCACCAAGAGCAAGTCCCCCTGTAGAGATTTCATTACAGTTTGTTTAATCTGAAGGTCTCTTAGCATTATGTGACGTTAAGGGCTCAGGAACGTGAACACATTTGTTTATATTTAATTAAAGTCCGATTTGTTAACATTAGCTTGCACTCTTCTTCTTCCCTTAAAGGCACATAATCGTCACTAACTGTCGATTCATTACCCATTGTTTTGTCAACAACATTTTGTGGATAGCCTGAAAAGTGGAGATTTATAGTAGCAGCATATTAATCCTAATTGTTTGGGAAATATGTTAAATAACCACATATGGGTAAATATTGGGACATCCACATCATTTTGGCCTCATATCTGATGTAATGTAAATATAAATGTGTCTGCAAGCTTTATTCTGGTCAATGATTGATCCGTCTCAACTGGACCCCTGCGCCACCGTTAACTAATGATTTTCGTTAAGATGAAGGCTCGTCCTCTCTAATCAGATCCACTAGCGCTGACTGATTGTTTTCATACATTTTTAAAGCCTCTGTAGAGCGACTGGAGCTCCTTCCTGGTGAACTGTGTCTGGGCCTGGAGCTGATCGAGGCCCTCGGGCTGGTGACGCACCATGGAGAGTTCAAGTTCTCCGTCACAACTGTCTGTCAGTGGGACACAGAGAAAATAGGGGGTGGGGTGGGAAATAAGGGGAAGAAAAAAAGAAGGAGGAAACAGGGGAAGGACAAGAAAGAAAGACCACAAAGGACAGGGAGAGGAGGAGTTGAAAATACTAGAAAATCATAATAGATGGGAGGCAAAATATAAGTACAGAACATAACACAAAATGCTCACCATCTGTACAGACCACATAGAAATTCAAAAAATTAAGAGGGATATGTAAGACAAGGAAGTGGGTAAGAGATACGAAACAAAGTAGTTAGAAGAATGTACAGTATTGCTTAAATATGATAAAAACACACCAATGGTGTAAAATATTTAGGGATATTTTTTGATAAAGAAGATGACAAATATATTAATTAGAGGAGCGTCTACTGTAGCTTGGAAAAATGAGGGTAGTTAGAGGATATAAGTATGAAATACAGTTGGTGGTGGAAGCAGTTCAAGGAATTGTTGACATCTTGGCTGTGTCCAAAAAAAAACCCTCTTTCACTAAACCTCTTATTCCTTCATAATAACCACTCATTTATGTACTGTATAGTATGGAATAAATTGAGATTTCTTAACACAAATAAATATCATTTCGTGACTGTAATTGACAAGTGTGTTACTACTTAAACTTGAACACACATTTTAACAACAAATTGTTCTTAAACCTACATCTTTGCTATGAAAAGGGGGGATTAACCATGAAGAAATAAGGCTGCCAGGAAATACACAGACATAAAATCTACATATTTTTGGTTACTTTTTTTGTGACAATTTTGACATTCTGATAAATAATTCTGACATTCTGACATTCTGATAAATAAATCAGTAGAGAGGGATTCCAGACACATCCTCTGGTTTGCTTTATAATCCCAGGTTTGACTAATTAACATTGGGGGGAATTCTGCAACATCACCTGAATACAAGGCAGCCATAATTCATATTAGTAACACCGTGTTTGACAAGTCTAGATGTCCAAAAGGGAATATGCATTATTCTATCAGCCAAAGGGACAGTTCATTTAGATAACAAATGAAGGGAAGGAAGTTTACAAAAGATAGCTGGGATTAAAATAAAAACCTTATTGATAATACCGGAATGAACACCTCAAGAAGTACTACTCACCATCTTTAAAGAAAGCACAACACAAAAGTTGACCAGCAAGAGATGGTGGTGAAGAAAATGAAAGGGGGAAGAAGAAACTGTTAATGCTTAATCTCTAAAAGTGACACAAACATACCAACACAGTGAACACATTTAAAAAACAACAACAACATAAAGGTGAACATGCTATTATGTACGCTGAAAGAGTTTGTGGTTGCCTCAAATGTCCCAGGAGTAACAATTACAGCAACAACAAATATTTCTATATACTTTATCCTTTCCTTTTGAAATCCATAATCCACATCCCTTTAATATTTTACAGCTGCCTAATGTGACTGCACTCACTTATAATTTAGCACCTCAAAAAAACAACTGGAAAGTTTAAACGATTTTTCTTCTTCAGAAAATCCCATGCAAAGGTCTCAACATCTTACCTTCGAGTGACAAGGGCTCCCAAACTCCAAACTGTTTGAGCACGACATAAAACAGCCCGAATACAACAGCAATGGCAATTACTTCCATGCCATCCATTCCCATTGTTGCCTTGCATTAGATACCGCCTGTTCAAAAGCCCTCTTAAAAAAAACTTGATGTCAACTTCCTCCTGCCACGTCAGGGCTTTTGTCCAGGATCACTTAAAAGAAACCCCTGACTTCAACCACTGACCAATAAAGCAACAAATAGAATCCTCATTTGCCTGCAGAGCATCCTCGTTTGGATTAAAAGTCCGTCATGTGTGCAGAAAAATTACAATCATAGAGTGTTAATCGACTTAAATGATCCAAAGCTTTCCAAAAAATCCAAGAGCTGGTGTTTTTCCTCCTGGATAGTTCATTTTAGGATCTGTCCAACAACTCAGGGGCTCCACCCCACACTCACTCCATCTCCTCTCTGTCCTGATCTGTGTGTTTGAGTGTGTGTGTGTGATGGAGGTTTGTAGGGGCAGGAGGGGGTTGTTACTGAAGGAATTTCTTTACTAATAGTCCCTGATTGACAGTCTGTATTTGCTCAGTCATTTCAAGGATGCAAAGCTGTAAAACCAAGCATTGATCCACATCCGCTGATGGCTGGGATTTGAGCAGCACTTATAAAGAAGGAGCCGGCCCTGCCCTGTGTGGCGCTGCTTGCTTCTCCTACGTCAACCAGCCGCACACATAGTCAATAACTCAGCAGGATTCACTTAAAGACGAAAAAAACGGTGACTGTTAAACCGGTGCTTTGTTTACGACACTGTAGTTAAGCAAAGGGCAGTTACATCTGTGCTGAACGATGAGCTGCACACCTTTGAGGTCAGTAAGAAGCCTCTGTAAAATGCTCCTTCCATGCTTACATGTTGGTGTAAAAGTACTTTTTGTTGTTGCAAAGGCACGAGTGAGGCTTTGTATTATTGTGTGCCGCCGGAGGACAATGTAAGTGTTTGAGAATAGTTCACAGCTGATGACTCTGCACAACATAATGGACTCAGTTCAAGTAGGAAAGGGGGGTGGAGGGCAAATCAATTGTTGAGAGATAAATATTGGTCCAAGAAGAGGGAGAGAAGGCAGGCCAGAAATGCATTTTGATTGCCGCCGATGGTTTATGTAAATAGCCTTGTACTTAATGTCTGAGTCAAACAGCTACGGTGCACTGATGAACTGGGATGGGGCAATTTCCAAAACAACAAAACACATTTGGCCGCTGCACAGAGCAGTGTAACAGCTGTATTTCAGAGGGAGATTTGGTGTCGTAGTGCGTGATTGTTTGTGTTCTTTTAATAAAAGTTGTGTGTCATAAATCAAACAAGTTCCTAAGTTGAGTATATGGAAGAATAGTATTGTTTTTTTGTAAATTGTCAATAAATCACCCTACTAAAATACATTGAACTAAATAATAGCCTTCATTTTTCCCTAATAAGCTTAATTTTGCCTTACACGAGTCAGAGGATTTAAACTGTGTTGATTGATCGTCTAGATAACTAGTTATCCTTTACTTACAAACATAGATTTTTATAAAGTGTTTTTGATGTGTTGGTTAATCCTACCTCGAAGAAGGAAACGCACTCGGCCATTAGAGAACATGCAAGATGTATGAGCTAATGTGGGAACTGGCCTAACATAAACAATAAGGCAGCAGTATAATGTTTAATGCACCCTAAGTGCTGATCTACCCCCGTTCTTATATTAAACACAGCGAGGTGGCTTAAGCATGCAGAGATGCAGACAGTGCATCAGTTTCCCCCTCAAGCTTTAATGACTGTGGAGAGAGCATTACAGCTCAGAGCCTCAGCTCATCCATCAAACACGTCACAGGTTCTCCTCTCAGGAAGAAACACCCGAAACATCGCTCTCTCTCAGCCTCTTTCTTAGTGCATGCTTTTATCTTTTTTTATTGATTTGTATGCATTTTCTTTGTCAAGAAATGCTTTACATTGCATTTTTTTTCAAGGTGGATTACAACTTCCATTATCCAGTTTTTTAAAACTTTTTGTTTATTGAATTGTTTTTTTCCATACTTTGCTAAAATATACAAACTCATTTCTAACCTTTAAGTAAATAAGTAAAAAAAAAAAAATGAAGAAACTTGCCTTATCATATCCCCTTAAATTCAAGAGCAGTTTTTGATTTAAATGAAAGGGAATAGATAAATAAAAGAATAATGATGTTGCCCAGGTTTTATTAAACTTCCAATTGCCTTGTCAAACATAGTTTCAAAATATGCATTGCTATCACTAATGACCTGATTCTGAAAAACTATAAATGAAAATGGTAACCTCCATGCTAAATGTCATTGTATAGCAGCATTTCCAACATCGGGTGGCTACTAACATATTACCATACATTTTCTTTTAACAGTAAATAAGATTTGACAGAAAGCGCACAATCTTTACACTCTCTTTAAGCTGACCTCTAGCTTCCTCTCTAATACACATATTAAATAGAACATGTGTAGGAGATGGAGCAGCAGCCACAATGAGAATGTGTTCCTAACATATTTGTCTCTTTCACACATTCCTGCAGAGAAAAGACATCTCGAACCCTGTAACAAACAAATAAACTTCTCACAAATAAACGACATGCTTTTATTATTTCTGTAAGACCATCTCACTCTTGAGTTATAAGAGAGATTTTAAATCCCCCTTTAGACTGAAGACTTTAAAACAACAACAACAAACCAGTTCAACCTGGATTGTAAAGGTGTACCAGAGGGTTTGATAATGTTTATTGTTGAGGTTAACTCTACTAGTAACACACTTCTATTTCAAGTTATTAATCAGTGCATTTAATTCAATGAAACCAAAAGTAGATACAAAAGACACATAAGGAATTTCCCAGATTGTTATGAATAAAACCCTAAAGGCTTGTAACAACTTGTACAACATTAAAGGTCACTTATTGTGCAAAATCCACTTTTCATGTCTTTTATATATAAACATGTGTCCCCTCTGTGCTAAGAGATTCGGAAAGCTTCAGTAAAAAAGATCCCCTCTCTTTTTGTCCTGAACCATTTATATAAAAACCTGTTCAACCAGATTTTGGAAACTTTGTGATGTCATAATGTTTTTTTGGGTTGTGCAACCATTAGCCAATAACCAACCAAGGTAACACCGTATTACCTGAATCTCCTCCTAGAGGACCATTGATGAGCACACATCGGAAAGGGGCGTGGCCAGCAGCAGCTCATTAGTATTTAAAGCGACAGACACAGAATCAGCACTTTTGAAACAGGGCTGAAACAGAGGGGTTTATGGGATGCTACAACGCATGATCTGTTTGGTATTTTAGCCAAACACTTCAGAGACATCATGTTTTATCTGAGAACTATAATATATTTTTGAAAAAGAGTATAATAGAGGACCTTTAAAGTTAAAGTCCTAAAGCTGTAAATGCAGCTATATATAGCCTACCTACAGTATGTGATGGCAAAGTGAATACAAAAGTTCAACATCCTCTGCTAATCCTTTGCTGCAGTTCTAACTCACAAAATCAGAGAAACAATAATGTATGAATCACGTTTTAATATTACACAGCAATTCCATATTTTCCTGCACAATCTCATAACTATTAAGAATTTGTGTTGCATATTTTGCACTTGCATATATATCATATTGTTGTGCATGAGATACATTAAGGCTTGCGAGAGTGAGTGCAGACCATCTTGTCTTTTGTCGAACACTCAGGTGATACTATGTCAACACACCAGTAGATGGCGATCAAGTTGCTTTAAAGTTAAGGAGATATGCTTTAACACTTAAAGGTGGGGTATGTAATTTATTTCAGAAACACTTGTTATATTCCATGGAATGCTCAAAACTTCCCGATAGCAATGATTATATTAAATGCTTTGACAAAAAATACATTAAATGTCATCTGTGGAAGCCGTAGTGCTGTAAAAAGCACGACCAATCATTTTAGCCGGCCCGGCTAAAATAACTGGATGGCCTACCTGCCTGTCGGCCTTCATCTGTGCAAAAACTTATCTCGTGCCCTCATTGGTCATGTGCACGTTCGTGTGTGTTGGAGGAGGGGCTCTGTAAGGAAGTCTGAAGGAGGAGGCAGATTTTTTCCGGCTGTGTATTTTCAAATTCTAGCGCAGTCGAGCTGGTTTCTCCAAAATTACATACCCCACCTTTAACACATTATTTCCTTTTAAAACGTAACCAATGGTCAAATGGATTCATATAATGTTGAGAGTGAGAATACATATACAGTTGCAAGAAAAAGTATGTGAACCCTTTGGAATTACCTGGATTTCTGCATAAGTTGGTCATAAAATGTGTTCTGATCTGCACGTTTGAAGTTTGCAAAAGAGCCCCTGGATGTTCCACAGCACTACTGGCAAAATATTCTGTGGACAGATGAAACCAAAGTTGAGTTGTTTGGAAGGAACACACAACGCTATGTGTGGAGAAAAAAAGGCACAGCACACCAACATCAAAACCTCATCCCAACTGTGAAGTATGGTGGAGGGAGCATCATGGTTTGGGGCTGCTTTGCTGCCTCAGGGCCTGGACAGATTGCCATCATCGACGGAAAAATGAATTCTCAAGTTTATCAAGACATTTAGCTGGAGAACTTAAGGCCATCTGTCCACCAATTGAAGCTCAACAGAAGATGGATGATGCAACAGGACAACGACCCAAAGCCAGAAGTAAATCAACAACAGAATGGCTTCAACAGAAGAAAATACGCCTTCTGGAGTGGCCCAGTCAGAGTCCTGACCTCAACCCAATTGAGATGCTGTGGCATGACCTCAAGAGAGCGATTCACACCAGACATCCCAAGAATATTGCTGAACTGAAACAGTTTTGTAAAGAGGAATGGTCCAAAATTCCTCCTGACCGTTGTGCAGGTCTGATATGCAACTATAGGAAACGTTTGGTTGAGGTTATTGCTGGCAAAGGAGGGTCAACCAGTTATTAAATCCAAGGGTTCACATACTTTTTCCACCCTGCACTGTGAATGTTTACATCATGGTGTGTTCAATAAAAACATATAATTGTTTGTGTGGTTTTAGCTTAAGCAGACTTTGTTTGTCTATTGTTGTGACTTAGATGAAGATCAGGGGCCTCATTTATAAAGGGATATACGCTCAAAAAATGGCGTACGCCAGTTTCTATGCAATGTTTGCGATTTATAAAATACTAACTTGACGGGAAAACGTACGGTCCTCCACGCAAACTCTAACCCATGCGTACGCACTAAGCACAAAAACGGGAGAGACGAGAAACTGCGACACCGTTGGCAGAAGGAAGAATGGAGAGAAATATGTGGAAATAATACCATAAATAAAATGTTACCTCTCATTTATCATATATGAAGAATTCATTTTTCAAACATTGATCAAAGCCAATCTTAAAATGATTCAGTAAACAAACGCCTCTTTGCGACTCCTCAGTGCACACAAAAACACAACTTGGAAAAATAAATAAATACGGATATGTTATTTAAAACCACCTCGAATATGTTGTGTTAATGTTATAAAATGTTTTCTCATAAATGATGCGGTAAGCAGGAGGACAGAATTACGTCGAAACTGACGCCGTTTTGCATTTCTATACGAGCATGGTTTTATATCATGTTTAATCATGCCGTTTGCGAAGACTTGATAAGTCGCTCATAAAACACAGGAGGCATGGAAACTAAGAACACCATGTGGTAAATTGTACAGCTAATATAACACAAGACATTAGTTGTATTTCCTTTAACTGGTGGATATTGCTGCAGTGGAGACGCTGAGCACAGCGGATCGACAGCTGGGACACAAACCACCAAATACGAAAACATAATTCAGATCCAGCCGTCATGACTCCACTCCGGAGGGATTCCCCGATCATTTCTTACAGTTTCTCATCATTTCCTGTCCCCGGTACAAACACACTGCCTGAGGAAGGCTATGTGTATTTTTTTTTGTCATGAACCTCTTTTGGACCACTTATTCATTTATTTTGGTGACGATCCGACCTCCATGCTGCTACTCTTGTTCATACTGCATCCACCAAACAACATGATTTATCTCGACCACCCCAAAATAACCAAAATCTGACACGGTGTGATATGTATTTTTTAGCTGTTCTTTCATCATTTCCTGCTATCTTCTTCATAAAGTCAGTCAAAATGAATGAATGAATGGGCGTTTCTTTGACTATTTATAGGCAAATATGGGCGTTACGTGAAGCCCGCAAAAGCTGCACCGCATTTCGAGTCGATTGTGATTTATAAAAAGGGAAACCGGCGTAGGAAGTGCTGTACGCACTTTCGTCGCCGGTACGCAATGTTTGGTGAATCGGAAAATGTCGGAACATTTCTGTACCTATTTTTTGGATTTCTACTACGTAAGCAACCTTCCCACGTGAATCCTACACACGGCGTTATAAATGAGGCCCCAGAACACATTTTATGACCAATTTATGCAGAAATCCAGGTAGTTCCAAAGGGTTAACATACTTTTTCTTGCAACTGTACAGTATCTTGGTTTGGTTGAGCAGAAGTTGAACTTTATTCCCACTACAGATATATTTAAAATCCTCATAAATAAAAATCAAGACAAGTTTTCTGCTCCAAATTAGAGCTGAACACAGTGTTATGATTAAAGTTTGAGTGGATGGTTTGTCAGCTCCTAGAGCATTAGTCCTGCTCTGTTTTCATCAGTGTCCTGTCAGAGGTACGGCTCTGTGTGCCGGCAGAGAGAGAAGTCAGCAGTAAACGAGTCTGGATAACAAACAGCAGTCCTTTCTGGAAACAACAGCGGAGACATTCTGCTGGCTCATCACTGTGTTTGTTAACCAGGCTGATCAAAGATCAGAGGGGAAATGAATCACTATTTGTATGAATTTTAATTAGGGATTTGAGGTTATGGAAATGTACCGGGGGTTGTGATAAAAAAACTAAAAAAAACACATTTGCAATAAGAGGAATGGGGTTATTATCGTTATCTGGGTAATTATGAATATCCTCACGAGTGCCTTGTGAGCAATTGAGCCTGATTTAGGAAAAACAAACTAACGCAATGTTGATATTTAAAACTACCTTTTTTACTTAGAGGCACCTTATGAATACCCAAGTTAAGAATGGTTTCAGGATTGTTTTTCACAAAACAATTCATGACATGAGATGGTCCTAATTTAAAATTAGGAATTTATACTTTTACTTAGAGGCACCTTATGAATACCCAAGTTAAGAATGGTTTCAGGATTGTTTTTCACAAAACAATTCATGACATGAGATGGTCCTAATTTAAAATTAAGAATGAGATGACATGAGATGGTCCTAATTTAAAATTAGGAATGTATGCGATATAAGAATTCTTATCAGAATTCTCTGAGTTTTTATCAACTTTGGTACTTAAAACAGATAAAGTAATTATCGTAGGTGACTTTAATATTCATGTTGACGATGATAAAAATAGCCTTACTGTTGCATTTAACTCTATATTAGATTCTGTTGGTTTCTGTCAGAGTGTAAATAAACCAACCCACTGCTATAATCACACTCTCGACCTTGTTCTGACTTATGGTATTGAAATTGAGCAACTATTAGTCGAACCGCATAATCCTGCTTTATCCGACCTTTTCTTAGTAACTTTTGAAGTACTGTTACTAGACTACAAAGCATTAGTCAAAAGCTCCTGCAGCAGAAACCTATCTGTTAGTGCTATAGCCAAATTTAAGGAAGAGATTCCACCAATACTTAACTCGATAGCATGTCTGCATGTAAGGGAGGAAACTTATACAAAATGTACACCACCCCAAATTGATCATGTTGTTGATAGTGCTACAGATGCGCTGCGAATAAAATTAGACTCTGTTGCTTCTTTGAAAAAGAAGAAAATAAAACAACATAGATTAGCTCCATGGCATAATGCCGAAACCCGCAAAATAAAGCAAAAGTCGAGACAACTTGAAAGGATATGGCGTTCCACTAAACTTGAAGAATCTCGTTTAATTTGGCATATTACTCTCAATGAATATAAGAAAGCACTGCGTAAAGCGAGAGCAGCCTACTACTCTTCATTAATAGATGAGAATAAGAATAATGCAAGATTTATTTTCAGCACTGTAGCCAGGCTGACAGAGAGCCACAGCTCGACTGAGCCTTCTATTCCCATAGCACTCAGTAGTAATGATTTTATGTGCTTTTTTAACGATAAAATTGTTACTCTTCGAAACAAAATCAATGACCTCTTGCCTTTGACCAGTATATTATTATCAACAGCTCCCGGAAATGTAAGTTCTAATATTACACTAGATAGTAAACTAGAATGATTTTCAGCCATAAACCTTGAACAATTAAATTCAATGATTCTCTCTTCTAAACCATCAACGTGTATCTTAGACCCGATTCCAACTAAGCTGTTAAAAGAAGTGTTTCCATTAATTAGCACTTCTTTATTAAATATTATGAATATGTCTTTATTATCAGGCTATGTTCCACAATCGTTCAAAGTAGCAGTGATAAAACCGCTTTTTAAAAAGCACAACCTTGATCCAGAGGTTTTAGCCAACTATAGACCTATTTCTAATCTTCCGTTCCTCTCAAAAATTATTGCGAAAGCAGTCGCAAAACAGCTGTGTGATTACTTAAAAAACTATGATTTATTTGAAGATTTTCAGTCTGGCTTTAGAACACAACATAGCACAGAGACAGCTCTGGTTAAAGTCACAAATTACATTCTAATAGCCTCAGACAAGGGACTTGTCTCTATTCTTGTCTTGCTCGATCTTAGTGCTGCATTTGATACTATCGACCATGATATCCTATTGCAAAGACTAGAGCACTTAGTTGGCATACAGGGAACTGCTTTAGGCTGGTTTAGGTCCTATCTATCTGAACGTTCTCAGTTTGTATGTGTCAACGATGAATCTTCCATGCAAACCAAAGTTAGCCATGGTGGGCCACAGGGCTCAGTGCTTGGACCTATTTTGTTCACACTATATATGCTTCCGTTAGGCAATATTATAAGGAATCATTCTGTAAACTTTCATTGTTATGCGGATGATACTCAACTATATTTATCAATCAAGCCTGATGAAATTAATCATCTAAATAAAATTCAAGACTGCTTCAAGGACCTAAAAACGTGGATGACCTTACATTTTTTGATGTTAAACACGACCAAAACTGAAGTTATTGTACTTGGCCCGAAGAATCTACGAAACAAATTATCTAAAGATAATTGGCATTAATTTGGCCTCCAGTGAGACTGTAAGCAATCTTGGTGTTATATTTGATCAGGATTTATCCTTTAACACCCACATAAAATCAATTTCAAGGATCGCTTACTTCCATCTACGTAACATTGCAAAAATCAGGCATATGTTGCCTCAAAACGATGCAGAGAAACTAGTCCATGCATTTGTTACTTCAAGGCTGGATTATTGTAACTCCTTATTATCAGGGTGTACCAAGAAGTCATTCAAGTCGCTTCAGTTGATTCAAAATGCTGCAGCTCGTGTACTAACCAGAGTTAGGAAAAGGGACCACATTACTCCTGTTCTGGCTGCCTTACACTGGCTCCCTATAGAACACAGGATAGAATTTAAAATTCTTCTTCTCGCCTACAAAGCCCTTAATGGGCAGGCGCCATCTTACCTTAAATAACTTTATACCCTACTGTCCTACTAGGGCATTGCGTTCCAAGAATGCAGGGTTGTTGGTTGTTCCTAGAGTCTCTAAAAGTACAATGGGAGCCAGAGCCTTTTCTTATCAAGCTCCACTTTTGTGGAATCAGCTTCCAGTTTGTGTTCGGGCGGCAGACACCCTATCCGTTTTTAAGAGTGCGCTTAAGACCTTCCTCTTTGATAAAGCTTATAGTTAGGGCTGATTAGATTCAGCCCCTAGTTTTGCTGATATAGGCTTAGTTTGTCGGGGGACATCTTACTTCTTCCATCTCTCTGTCTATACCTTTGTACTCTCATGTTCCGATTCACCCAGCTTCCCCAAATGTCTTTCTTTTTGGTGTCTATATACGCTGGGATCCGGAGTCATGGATGATCCTGCGGTCCTGTGTCATGGATCGCGAGTCCTGGATCTTGAGTCGTGGCTGTGGTCCTGGATCATAAGTCCTGGATGGATATCCTCGTGGATTCATCTTCCTATTATCCAAACATTTGGACTACCTATGTTGCAAATGTATTATCTTTTCAATTTACACACGGCATCTATTGCACGTCTGTCCGTCCTGGGAGAGGGATCCCTCCTCTGTTGCTCTCCCTGAGGTTTCTCCCATTTTTCCCTTTAAACTGTGGGTTTTCTCTGGAGGTTTTTCCTTGTACGATGTGAGGGTTTAAGGACAGAGGGTGTCGTATTGTCATACTGATATTCTTTACAAACTGTGAAGTCCACTGAGACAAATGTAACATTTGTGATATTGGGCTATATAAATAAACATTGATTGATTGATTGATATTGTTTGGACATATTACAGAAAGGAATGAATGTCCCTGCTGTCAAAAGTAAGCACAGAGTCAACATACTGTTTTTGTTGTTGTTGGATAAACCAAGAAAAAACAACAGTACTTTATATATCTTTATACGTCTTTAAATATACAGTCTATGGTCTGTGTGTGTATCTGTGCATGTGTGATAGGAAAGAGAGGGATAAGGAGCATAAGATAAAGATAATGAATATGTAGTGGATTCAACTAAATTCTTTGATGCAGAATCAGAGGTAAGAATGAAAGCAGCATAGCTACATTCATTGACTGATGGGAAGCATAAACAGTGAACAGAGGATGTGAACATACACTAAATATGTTGTAGATGCTGTAAAATGCATGTATTCTGCAGAGCAGGTGAATGAAGGCCTGCCCTCTTTCTTTATATCTCTCCTCGGGTCCCACTTTCCCTGCTGTCACATGAACATGCACATATTAAATTCACTGAATTGTTTGTGTAAGCCTGTGTGTGCACCTGGCCCTTGTTGCGTGGTGCTGGCAATGATCCACTTGACGAGACAACAATTCATCAGAGATTTGCGTGTGAGCCGTGGTTTCTGCCACTTGGAGCCCTCTGTCTGTCCACCAGGGTTCGGGTCCTTCCCATTGGCGTCAGGCAGCAGGCCGCCATCCACTGCCTTCCCATCTGCCTGGGGAAACACAGAGGAAGGTTAGTTTCTTTATATAGCACATACATACACAATATGTGCTTTACATCAGCATTAACACACAAATAAACACAAAGAAGACAATTCATTTAAGAAATAGGAGGTAGCTTAACATCACAAGGCAAATGCCCGACCACATTGCAAGCCACTCTTACTCGAAAAGGAGACACCAAGAGACACTTTTGCTCACCATGTTCCTTGAAAATGTCTGTGCAACTTTAGCAACTTTTTGCCTCCCTTGTTCTCTCCTTTAATTTAAGTGAAACAAATAACTGACACATCTCACCAATTATTCAATGGATAATCAGAATATTTGATACAAATATGTTTAATAATATGGTGAAATGGAATAACAGCAGGTTGGTTTTGGATCTGCTTTCCTAGCTTTCTATGGTGAAACGTAAAGCAAGGCTCTGGTCACGAGCGGCAGCAGGACATCAAGCCACATGGTGAGTATAAATGAACAGATCAATACATCAGTAATCAATACTTTAATCCTCCAACGCTGAAAAAAAAGGTCTCTCATACAGACTTTTCATTGACTCAAGCATATTTTTAACCTTTAACAGTTTAAAAGGGGGTGATACAATTGTTATTTTGTACAGATTGGGAATTATTAAAGATGTTTTAAATGTGAATGGGTTCCAGAAAAAGAGAGAGAATATTGATATGATCTAGCATTCTTGTAACATGAGCAAATGAGCAGTTATGAGAGTAGGGACATAAAAGCCCTCTTGTTCCCACTTTTTCCCTCACCACATGACATGTTCTCATCTCACACAGGATGCATACTAAGTGTTTCTATATTTGGATACATATTTCAGTGATAATGAAGCCTGACATTTGCTTGATTGGTGATTTTATTTACTGTAAAATTAACCAATGCTGAATGTGTTTGTTCCCATTTTAAATGTTGTTTTCACTGTGTGTTTTAGGCCCTATAATATGTGAATATATTGCTACATGTTCAGCTTTTCCGAGGCTTTTTCCACCTTTATCTAAATAGTTATTCAGAGCCATTTCTCTTTTCTTAATCCGTTTCTTTGTCTCTTCAAAGCCTTTTACTTAACAAAAATAGAGCTACTACCTGGGGATAGGCTCTGCCCCTCTGGTATCCTATTTGAATATGAAAGGATGCCAGAGCATCGAGAAATGTCGCTCAATAATTCACACTTCTTAAAACTGCATCAATAAAAGATCAGAGATGGCTGCCACAGTGAGGTGAAAGATGACGAGTGAAACATTAAGTTATACTTGATGGACCCTCTGTCTATAAGAACACACACAGTTTAGCGTAAACCTGTCAAGAAAGTTATAAAATATCAGTAAACTAAATCCTCTTTTGATTTTCTGTGACTGCATGTTGAGTAACTGCTGTAAAAGATCTGAGGAAGAGGAGGATTTGGGGTCTTAACATCCAGAGCGCTGCATTATTCAAAGGAGTGAAGCCATGTGAGCAGAGCAGGGAGACGCTGCCTGTGATCATTAATCATCAAGAACGCTGCAGGCAAGAGTCCTCAGCTGATCATCACATATCAGGGCTGCCAACATTTGAGTTCAGCTTGGAGTGAGATTTTTTTGTTTGTGAACCAAAAAAAGAAACGTTCATGTGTACAGTGTTACACATGTATTGAACATGCACAAACTAGGGTTTCCCATGAATGTACCAGGCGCTACAGTGGAATACGCACATACACAGTGTACCCGCGACTCTTATAATGAAGGCTCGATAATCAGTTCACGGCATATAACATGGCACATAGTGTAAGCAGAGGTAAAATTATATTTTATATGGGGGGGGGGGTCCTCACCTCCGGCGGGTCCGGGGGCATGCTCCCCCGGGAAGATTTTCTTTTTTAAATATTTAAGTTAAATGCATCAACCTGGTGCATTTTGAGAGCAACAGTAAGAGATCTATGGATACATCTCTCAACACCCATATGAAACAGAACTGTAAACAGATTTTCTTTTTCTTTATGGATATTTTACAAATCATTCACCTTTTAAACTGTATTCTTGTTTTACTGTCATATAGTATTTCATAACTGTTTTTCATTTACTCTCATAAATGGTGACCAAAACGTTTGAGACCCACTGAGATAACTAGACTAAAGTTAACTATCTAAACAGAGAGTCCCTTACCTCACTGAGCTGTAGTTATCTCTCTCAGTCTGACAGGACAGGGCTCTCCCTCTCATTGTTTGAGAAACAGCTTTTAATAACCGTTAGCGCAGCTAGCTAACCAGATGCTAACAAAAACAATGCAAATAGTGAGTTTGGTAGAAATATACTGTATAATAGTAAAGTTATTTAAGATGATGCCACATTTATTGAAGATTTACATTATAAATATTCCCCAAAATTACTCAAAAGCATATTCTTCCAAACTCCTTGCTGTAGTATGACCACCAGGAGACTATTGATGTATGTAGTGAGTTTGGTAGAAATAAGCTGTATAATAGTGATTGAATATTATTGTATTATCTTTTTTCGGAGTTGCACTTTGCAGACGGTCCCTGAGCACTCGTGTCTTCTCCGGCTGCGGATAGAGACCAATGTAATGTGTCCAGCTCGGAGGACGGCGGGTATTGGCTTTTTGTTGATCAAAATGTGATTGTAGTTCGTTGTCAACCTTACCATGGTACTTAGGAGACGTCATTTGTATCTGAATAACGTTTTGTTCATGAGTTATTGATCCGTGAAATCAGAATATCCCAATATCGTTACTTTACTGAACTAAGCCTCATTTCGTAGACCGCTCGGTTTGCTGTTCCTTCACTTTATTTTTATATACATTTATTTTGGACGAAAACTTAGCGTGAGGAAAGGCAAGTGTGGCGTGAGTTCGGAAGATATGGGTTAATTGCGTGACTCTCACGCTCAATGCGTGAGTGTTGGCAGCCCTGTCACATATGCATATCACACACACACACACACACACACACACACACACACACACACACACACACACACACACACACACACACACACACACACACACACACACACACACACACACACACACACACACACACACACACACACACACACACACACACACACACACACACACACACACACACACACACACACACACACACACACACACACACACACACACACACACACTAGAGAAGTTGCTGCAAAGCTGATGGCTCTATCAGAGAAATGCTGCTTGTTGCTTTGGATCTTTACAAACTGGTATCCTCTCTTGACTCTTACTCTTTACCACCTGTGATGCTCGATTATGCACCACCTGTCTCCAACATATCATTTACATCAGGTGCTAAAACATGCCTTGAAAAAATAAAGCATAAAAACTACTTGAACTCACTTCAATAACGACACTAACTAAGAATACATTCACTATAAACAAAAATGTCAAGAACATTTATTTGTAACTATTAAATAATATAAAGCAATATATAGCTCCAACAAAGTGTTATCACTTAGTGTTATTGGTCAAAACCTCAACAAAACATTGAGTTTTATATGGACAATCTGCCCTAAAGGTCGCTTTACATGAAGTGAATCTGCACTATATAATTATATTTAAAGTTTGAAATCTCCAGTTTTCTCAAGTCCTAAGTCGAGTGCTTTCATTGTATGCTACTTTATACTTCACATTATTATCATTCACATAGATACTACATTTCAGAGGGAAATATTGTACATGTAATGTAAGATGTTATATTTTTAAATAACAGCATATGAAGTTATCTACTAGAAAATAGAAAGGCTGCTTACGTTACTGCAATGATAATAATAATAAAGTCATCCAAATAGCATGAAGTATACATGAACATGGAATGAGGCTATTTTGCATCATTTTTTACTTTTGATTATATTTTTTTATTTAAAAGACATTCCCAATGCAAATGCATGATTTGTACTTGTAACAAAGTATTTTTGTGTAGTCTACGACGGTGTACCTAAAGTAATTGAAAGTACTTCTTTCTCCAATTAAAATTAAAAAAATCTCTCAAAGTATGATCCAAAGCTTTTGTTTTCTCTTGTTCATTAATTGTTAGGTCTTTCTGTTGTTGATACATTATCAAGTACAAGTATCCCAGTGAGTAAGCTACAAAGTACCATAGCTATAAGAACACAAAACAATAAACCACATTCAGCATGCTAGGTTTTCACAGCAATTATCCTTTTAAAGCATATTAATAAGGGATCGTTGTACCTGCATTACGTTTGGATGTGTGTTGCTGTTTTTGCAGAGTGATCTCGCTGCAATCCTCCTCGCTCGCGCTCCTCAGATGAAGTGAGCAGCAGCAGCAGCAGCAGCAGCAGGGAGACGGAGAGACACAGAGATCTGGAGGAGGAGCAGAGCGTCTCCGAGTGCTGCGCTCACACTCCCAGACTAAACAACAATATTAAAAAACACAGCTACAGATGAACAAACGAACCTGATGTATCCGAGGATGAAAACACGATTCAATCAGTGATGGGTCAGAGTCACGATCCTCAACAATGTATAGAGCGTCAGAGGGACTGAGGTGTGATGAGGAGTTCACATCGTGACACATTATTATTAGAAATGCCAGACAGATATAACCTGCAGTGATGGTGTGTGAGTCCAAACTCAGACAGGCGCTAACAGAGTGTGACTCTGAGGAAATTAAAACATGATTGCTGTGTTTCATGGCTCTCCTTTGCTTTCTGTGTGATCCTGCACAGATATGATATTAATAATAACAAAACAGGAGAATTCATATATTATGAGACGTACAGTCCCATCGACAGACAAGGACATCTTGCATCTAGTTTATTCTAAGGGGATGAACAGTAAACGTTCTATGAGGACGATGAAGGTATACAGAATTTGCAACAGTGTGTAATCATGCACATCTATATTTTCTACAATTGCAGCATTCATTAAGTACAATTCAGAAACAAATCTTCCCTAACATTCTTATTGAGTATTTTTAAGTAACATTTTAGTTATATCAGTGCATAAAATATCAATATTACAATATATTTTAATATTACAATAAAAATAAATGGTGATAGTCTCTCCAATTGAATAACAAGCTGCATGCAGGTTTTATATGTGGAACCACAGAGTGTAAATGGCATCATGCTGCACAACTCCTGTAATTAGACTTTTAAATGTGACATTAGCCCAGTCAAAGCACACTTTGTCCTTTGCACCTGCATGTGGTTTCACACTTGGAAGGAAGCTGCCTCCTGGCTGTGCCCAATAGCTGACTGACATTTAAATACATCTTCTCAAATGCTATGCAAGTCATGAGGAGGAATGTGCCTTTTTATTGTGGGGGGGGGGGGGGGGGGAAATCGAGATAAAGGAAAACAGGGAAATAAACAGTTTGGTTTCCTTTTGGTGTTTAGCAAAGTCTTCTTCCATTCTAACCAACCCTGCATTTTGCATGCTAGTGTGTGCTCTCAGTTGGAAAAGAGATATAGAAACGGTAACAGGCTTCTTACGTCACTTGGAGGTTTAAGAAGAAAGATGTTCTCCACTTTCTCCAGGACGCATGTTCCTGAGGAGATGTTGTCCATCAAGACTATGTTTAAGTACAATGTTTGTGGTGTGAAATATAAACTTTTTCTGCCATCTTAATGATCTTAAAGTTTGACTGAATGATTAAAATGGGAAAAATGTAAGCCATTTGAAATCAAGTCATTCTAATTATTTATTTTATTTGCTTAAATATAATACTTAGAAGTCAGAGAACACATACATTGTTAACAGTATCTTAACAGCCATCATTTATACATCTAGAAACTCAATATTTCCGTTCTGCCTGTCCTTGTAACTCTTATCTTCCTAGGTGCAGACTGAGAGGTTGTTTTTAGCCCCACGCAGTCCAGAGAGCCTCCAGTTTCCCCGGTGCCTCACACATCAGCTCAGGGTTTAATTGAGGTCAGTGTGCGTGTGCGGGTGTGTGTTTGTATGTGTGTGTGTGTGTGTGTGTGTGTGTGTGTGTGTGTGTGTGTGTCCAGTACAGATGTGCCTCCTGCGTTTGTGTGTGAAAGGGAGAGTCTTTTTATTTTCTCTCTGTCCTCATGAATGTTGCATTTTTTTTTTTCAGAATTGGCCACAAACACTCGTGTCATGCATGGCTGCACACATTTCTGCCCATACTCACACTTTGTCTCTAGCTGTTCCACATATACCCATCTCTCCTCATCTATTGTATAATACATGAATACAGCCTTCATATGCAACACTGCAACCGGTATATGAGTTATAGAACATATAGAGGTTCATGTAAAGGGCGGGTGAAGATAAACAGCCTCATAGCAAAAAGGACATTCAATATGCGTTGTTGTCGTTATCCAGCTGTTATAACACTTTACCCAAAGGTCCAAACCAAAACGAAAAATATAAAGAAACCAAAATGACCATTTCTGCAGCTTTTCCTATAAATAAAAATACATGAAACACTGTTTTTGTTTTCTGAAGTTGGACTTTTTGCAAGATGTGTAGCAACGTATAAAGAGTCTTAAGCCATGTGAGAGGATTTGAGAGGCTGAGCTTTGAGATAAATGCTAACATCAGCATGCTAACACAAGCTCACACTGAAGTGCTCTCGTCATTTTTCGAACTATGTTAACCAATTATCTCCGTATTATCTAATGTTGCAGTGAGAGTTTTTCATTGTTACTTGCACCTGAATTGCATGAGGTTTGGTACATTTTTCTTTTCCCCATTTATGAAATACTACCATCACTTATCCTCTGCTGCAAACCAGTCTTTTTTCCCTTTGACCCATGAGGTTTACAGGAATCAACCCTTTAATTAACAGCCCTTATCTGTCTCCTGTCTTCATTATGTGTGTGAAGGTCTGAGCAGCTCTAAAGAAGGTTACAAGTCAATTACACTATGTGCCATCAATTAACTTATTCTGAACTAAAAGCTCAGATAATATTGAAAACAGCCGCTAAAAGTTAGATATCGTTTAACCTCTCTTCTTGCATATATTTTCCAGTCATTGCACATCATAACTCAAGCAACACATGACCTGATTTATGAGGTTTCTTTGTCAATTATAATAGACTTCATTTTGTATTCACCCCAAGTGACATTTCACACAGCGCCAGTGATAACAGGTTGTGTGTAGAGGTAAGAAGCTATGAACATAAAAAACAACCTGGGAAACTTATGGAAAGTCATATAAAATAAAAATAAAAAGGAGAAAAAAATAGATGATTGAGATGTCAGCCCAATCACAAGTTGTGCAGAATATGTCAAATGTTTTAGTGATTGTGATACAAAGTGCTTCCTACCTGTAAATGTTCAGCACCGCAGACAGCTCCTGTCGATCTTCAGCACCAAGGACAGCGACCGAGTTCAGAGGTCACATGATCACATGATCACACCTTCATTTGGCTCCTGAAGCACATCTGCCGTACATCTGGTGATCCACTAAATCACAGGGGGAAGAGGCAGGGGAGAGTTATTTACTGTCGTCACTCTCTCCAGAGATGAACTCACACCTAGCTTCATCATCTCCTCGTCACTATCAGCCTGTTCCCCATCTGTATACTTTAAAGAGGTTTCTCAATTGTTGTCCCCTCCTCGACTCCTCGGTCCTCCGGTAGTGACCCGGAAATGAATTTCAGCGCGCCATTTTGAAGGATATCTCATTTCTCTAAACGCACTTCGAGGGCCGAGCATCGAGGAGGCTCTCTGGAGGAGCTCTAACCGAGGAGACACTGATGGGTCCTCCACGGCTCCTCCACGGATGCATTTCCGGGAACGGTGGAGGCGTGACGCACGGCCGGACTTATCTCAGCCAATGACAGCTCTGCATGCATCCCTTGGATATTATATTAGTAACTGCTTTCATCGCAACGCGATGTTTACAGTGAGAACAGCTGTGAGGTCTGTGCAGAAAGCAGAGCAGTGTGTACAATATATATCACTCAGTATAACAGGCCTACTACATTACTTTCTGTATTTGTATGCTGTATCTTAGTAGATATCTACAAACAAAGAGTCAATATTTTTCTAAGACCATTTCGTGAATCACATAATAAAATACACAACGGCTGTAGCCTGATTATGCTTTAGGATAGGTGTGTGTGGTACAGTGTGTAGGTGTTTGAGACCTCAGAAATCGGGAGAAATACGACCCTGGGAGGAGACCGGGAGAGGGCAGTGAAATCTTCGGGAGTCTCCCGCGAAAATCGGGAGGGTTGGCAAGTATGGTGGTACAGTGTGTAGGTGTGTGTTGTACAGTGCGTAGATGCGCCGGACAGACGGGTCTCAGTTGGTTTGATGTCCTATGCTTATTTTTAATACTTGAACAACTTTTGGCCCGTAATTTCAATTCCCCATTTCAGCGAACAGAGAGAGGGGGGGGGGATATATCCAGTCTCTGATTGTGTTACGTTATTATGAGAGTGCTCTCATACTTGTTTGATTCTGAAATTGTATATATTTATATAAATATATGTGTGTGTGTATATGTCCGCATCTGTAGCCTGTTATTGTCTCATTATACCGCACTGTCAATGAATTAAAAGTAAATATATACAAGTACTTGAACACTGTCCATCAGAGTGCTGCTGTGCCTCCTGTCATCATTAATGGACGTCTCTTTAAAATGACCGCTCAGAGGAGAAGAGTTCTCATTTCTCTAACTGCCTGCTGCTTCCACTCCTCTCTCCTCAGTCTCCTGTGAGCGGCACCAAGTCTCGAGGAAAGGAGTCGAGGATAGGAGTCGAGGAGGGGAAATTTGAGTATTGAGAAACCTCTTAAATCTGTGTGGAACAGAGCAGTGAGGGTTCTTGGTTGGGGAATGATATCAAAATTCAGACAGATTGTATCAAGCTTGTCGCTTACGTGCTTAACATTATTTACCTCGTGTTCACTCATCTGCTTTCTCCCTGCTTTCTAAAGCGCCTCTGCTACTGGATATCAATCTTAACTTATTGAATGTCTACCTGCTCTACTGTAGTTTTGTAATTAGGAGCAAGATTTGAATCACTTTTTACACGATACTGTATTGTACTGTATACTAATTCATCTGTTTAGTTTCAGTTTGAACACCAGGTGTCACAATTGTACATAACGCAACTTTTTGGCTGCTGATCTGCTTGCTGTCTCAGGAATGTCAAGGATACAAGTTTTTACAAGAGACTCAAAATACTGAATGTACCAGATAAGATAAGAAATGCGCCCTATTGGTTTGTTCCCTCTTTTTCTCTCTTTCCAGATCAGACAGACAAATAGACATGCATATTTAAATGAACATAATCCTCGCTTCACTGTCCTGACCTTTGTCCTGACTTCCCAGAAACACTGTGTGATGTAACACCCTGTAATACTTAAACATGCCGACGTGTCTCGGAGCTCTTTTTCTTCCCTGCAAGTCACAAGAAACTGTCAACTAGTGTGTGTTAAACAAACTCTCAGGACAGATGTTCCAGCCCTCAGGAACCGAGCTGTAAATATGCGTGATAATGACTGGAGGGGCGGGGGAAACTGACATGATTCGTGCAATCTTTTTATTTGCCCATGGTGGAGTTTTCTGCCTGCAGGATGCTTTCTTTCTCTTTGTAAATCTCTTTATGATCTTGTTTACCCTTCAGCGACGATGATTACTCAGTGTTGCTATAAAAAGAAGCAGGAAATCTGTTGGTGCTTACAAATGTACTTCTCAGTCTCAAACACCCTCAGGCATGGACACACGCACACAGGCTCCCGTAAGGATTTAAATTTTTCTGCAGTTACTTTACAAAGGATTAAGAGTTTAGTGAACTTTCTTGCACTTACTGAGCAGGCTTCACTATACAAACATGCCAAGGATAGAATACCCATAGTCTGCCTTGGTTTCCTGACTCAGACGTGACGTCATTCTGGAGGGAAAAGGGGGGCCTGTTGAGATTCCCTCACTATCTGCTGTGGATGTGAGAGGCTGTGGCTGCTGCTGCACCACCCACTTCACTTCCCCACATTCAACAGGAAGACTGGAGGCCAAGCACAGCAGCAGCACTCTGCAGGAGAGGAAGGACGTGGAGGTCCAGCTGTACCATCAGAACAAAGGAAAAAAACCAAGGCAAGGGAATGAGCAAGAATCCTAAAGACGTGAAGAAAATCCAGACAGTTTATCTGCAGAACTTGGAAAAACTCAACCAGGGGTTAAAGCCAGAGAAGAAAAGTTGGAAACCAAAGGAAGGAGACTTCCCTGCAGTGATGGAAAAGCTGCGGCAGCCTCCCCTCGCTGGGAAAGTCACCAAAAGCTCAGCACACAGAATCAGCAGAGATCTCACCTGCTCCATCTGCTTGGATCTCTTCAAGCAGCCGGTGTCCCTGCCCTGTGATCACACCTTCTGCCAGGGCTGCATCGAGGGCTACTGGACCGGGCCCCGGGTCCCCCTTCATGGAGGGACCGGCTCCTGCCCCCAGTGCAGGAAGCTGTTCCCAGGGCAGAGCTACAGGCCCAACCGCATCGTGGCCAACATCGTGGAGAGCTACTGCCAGGGTCTGGAGGAGAGCGGGAGCGAACCCTGCCTGGCGGAGGTCGGGGGGGTGGAGAGGGTCCCTGCTCCGGCTCCGGTCCCCCGCTGCATCAGACACAGAGAGGAGCTGAAGCTTTACTGTGAGGAGGACCAGGAGCTGGTGTGTCTGGTGTGTGGGGTCTCCCAGGAGCACAGGAACCACACCATGGTGTGTGTGCAGGAGGCCGAGCACAAGTACAGGGTGAGTTCAGCCAACAGGAGAAAATATATTGTTTTAATACACTGATCAATTTGGATTGTTTGGGCTTTTTGTGATTTCATAATGCACTCTTTGAAGGAAAATATCCAAAATGCACATTTATTGATTTTTAGTACCCTCTAAAATCAAGGTCTCAGAAGTTCTCTGTTACACATGTTGCTGCAAGTCAGGTTTTTTGCATATTTTTCTTAGTGCATAATACACTACATAATGGTCTTCAGCCTGTTATAGTGTCAATTTCTTCTTTCTTCTCTACACACTGACTTTGATTTAGTTTCCAAAAGATCGTTTTTTTAGGAAGTGCACATTAGTCAGCATATCAGGAGTTTATTTCAGGTAAATCACTGCTGTGGCTGTTTGGTTTCCTACAGTGTACGTACGTGAGCAAATACCTTAAATGCAACATTACATATAGTTTTATAGGTATATGAGTTCTTAATCTGTTCCGATCTAGTTTTTTGCTTCAGATCAACTATACATAGGGGGGACATTGTACTTGAAGGGAGATGCGGGTCAGTGTGCAGTGATGTTGTGTCTCTGTCCTGTCAGGCATCTCTAAACAGCTCCATGGACTCACTGAAGGTGGAGCTCAACACGGCGCTGCAGTGTGACAGAGAGGTAGAGGACGAGGTTACAAAGCTGAAGGTGAGAGGAAACACTTCCAAAAAACACATAGATGCCACAAAGCACACAATACAATCATTACTGGACTAAAATATCCACTTTGACTTATTTCATCTCTTAAAGGTCACCTATAATGCAAAATCCACTTTTTCATGTGTTTTATAAATAAACATGTATCCCCTCTGTGTAAAGAGGCGTGGGGAGTGGCTCCTTATTTTCATCTATAGTAACAGACAGAGAATCAGCACTTTTGGAACAGGGCTGAAACAGAGGGGATTATGGGATGCTACAATAATCTGTTTGGTATTTGGAGCCAAACACTTCAGAGACATGTTTGTATATATCTGAGACCTATAATATATTGATGAAAAACCCCTTTAAATCGGCTTTTGCCAGAAAGCAATCTGCAAAACAAAGATGTGAATGTGTCTAATTCCCAACATAGATTGTAGCAGCTAAGAACAAAAGATCCTCTTTGTGAAAACACTGTAAGAGATTGCTCCCACTGACTTTGTACATGATCCAGGACCACACGGCTGACCTGAAGCAGCGCATCGAGGCCCAGTTCAGCGACCTGCACCAGTTCCTGTACCAGGAGGAGAAGCTGCTGCAGGTGAAGCTGAAGACGGAGGAGCGCAGGGAGCTGATCCGCCTGGACGAGCACAAGGCGCTGCTCTGTGTGGAGATCTCCCGTCTGCAGGGGGCCCTCCACGAGATCGAGGACAAGCTGAGGGAGCAGGATGCCTTCACCCTGCTGCGGGTAAGATCCGCTGAAACCAACCTCATACACGTTCAAAACAGTCCATCTGGAAATGATAAACAGCATGATGAGTCAGCTCTGGGGGTAATTAGAGCAAGAACTGCTGAGCTCATGATTTTAAATCTATTGGTTCCCAGACTCATTTATGCTATGAAACAGGAATATGGGGTAAAAGTTCATTTTCATGATCTGGGCTGTATTTCGGTGCCTCAATGGCTCCAACATCAACATTTAAACACTTAACTGAGCAGGGTGTGACCATTCTGGCTTTCCTGTGTAAGTTATACACTATTATTAAAAAGGCCATAAACATGTTTACCATGTCACTTTGCATTATTTTGAAGAATATCGTACATGGTAGAAATGTTAACACAGCTGCTACTTCTCTTGTAACAAAAGACTTGCACAGAGTGGAGACAGGATGTAGACCGTGATCTCACTTGTTGATCTGGAGGATAAGGAGTTTAGCTCAGGCACGGGGCCATACAGCGGGACTTTCCCCGGCCACAGGGAGATCCCACAGGGTGGGATAGCGTGAGCTCAGGCATTGATGTAATGTGGAAAAAGCTTTCCGCTTCTCAGATACTAATCACAGTTTGTGTCTGTCTTGTGTTTATTCCTGTGTCTCGATTCAGAGCATCAAAGCCCTGCTCCAGAGGTGAGTGAGAGAAGCGTCTGAATGTTTTATTCTGCATAGATTTTGTTTTTATCTCCGTCTCTTAACTGTTCTGACTTTTTGCTTATGTTGGAAGGCCTTCACTGAAGTTTGAAAAACCAACATTCACACCGCCCAGTCTGTGTGAGGGTCGTTTTGCGGGGCCCCTGCAGTACAGAGTGTGGAAATCCATGAAAGGAATCCTTTATCCAGGTACTAAAGGAATACATGAAAATTAGCATTTTTATATATCTATTACTTTATCTATTAGGCATTAGCTCCGCCTTCTCTTTTTTCTTTTTTTTCAAGCTAAGGACCCAAGATCCGCATTTTTCTAACAGAGCTTCAAAAGAGTGGTTTGAGCAGTATGAGGCATGGCTACAATGTGTGAACTGTTTGGTATTTTGAAAAAAAAAACTTCACAGACATGTTTTGTCTAGGTATGGCCATACAATATATTTTTCAAATATAGCATGATAGGTCCACTTTAAATTCAAGACTTTTGGAAATGTTTAGGAAGGCTTGGCTTTTTCCTTCACTCTGGAGGCATGCAGTATTCTTTAAGATTTCAAAGGGACACAGTGGGAGTAATGGATATACAACAAATCCTATTTGGGGGGAAATGTAAACTAGAAGCAATAGCCTGCACAGAAACCCACTGATCTTTTAACTCTTTTGTTATTTGTCCTGTTTTAAGTTCCAGCGGCCATCACCTTTAACTCCAGCACGGCCAACCCTTGGCTCAGCCTGACCTCCTCCCTCACCTGTGTGCGCTACCAGACCTTTAACCTCACGGTGCAGGACAACCCCTCACGGTTCAACGCTGCCTTGTCGCTGCTGGGGAGTCAGGGCTTTACCCACGGGCGCCACTACTGGGAGATCGAAGTCTACAGCAGCACCGTGTGGACGGTGGGGGTGGCCCGGGAGTCGGTGCCCAGGAAGGGGGTCATCAAAGCCCTCCCTGCCAACGGCTTCTGGACCCTCTCCCTGTCTTATGGGATACAGTACATGGCCGGCACTTCCCCCCCCACCGTCCTGTCCCTGGAGGAGCCCCTGGTCAGGATCGGGGTGTATCTGGACTACAAGAGGGGCCTGGTGTCCTTCTACAACGCAGAGTGCATGGCACACCTCTACACCTTCAGGGAGACCTTCACCGAGACCCTGTTCCCCTATTTCAACCTCGGCTTCCTAGATAAAGTGCATGAGAATGAGCCTCTCAAAGTGTTCCTACCTAAGATTTAAGAAAGTGTGACAAATATGCAACTGAAAAAGATTTTTAAAAGTTGATAAACAAACATGGAACAATTACTTTTACTATGTAGAGAAGTGGAGAATTGTTAAGTTGCATTGTACATTAGATACATCTCAACAACAGAAACAGATGGGGCCCTGTGGAGATCCTCTTCCTCACAAACATTTGCAATCTGTTAGCTACTAGCTAGCCTTCAGCCTTCTTCTTGCCTGTGTTTGTTGGCACATTGCAGCTTACCTTTGAGTGTGACTGCCACCTGTTGATCATTGGCACAATGTGACACTATTTGAAGGGCTGTGTGTGTATCATATAAACAAAAAAAGGCTCACTCATTGGAAAACAACACTTCTAGAGGACAGCAGCTCCACGGGGAACTTTTAAGTTCTGTAACACATTGTTCATTTTCTAGACTGGATCTACTGCCACACGTTTCACTTCAGAGGAGCTGTGCTTCAGTGAAGAATGTGAAACTGTGTGGTTTATTATTATTTGAATGATTCAATAATCTTTTGTTGATCATGATCCACATATATTTACCACTATAATGTGGTTTTATGGAAATGTTGATACAGTACATTTTTAGTTAATCAGGTGCTATATCATTTATTGTTAGATTTTTTTTGGTGCGTTCAGGGACATTGGGAATGTTTTTTTATTCGAACTAGCAGCAGAACAACGACAAAACATTTGTAAAAGCGTATTTAAGATAATTTGGGTTTAATACGTTTTTTATCATGTGAACAAATGGTTTTAGGTCTGGATATGTTGTACTTGTTTTGATAGATGTCTTGACTGTTGGCTGACTCAATGGCTGATACATGTTGGCAACCAATATAACACTAAATGAAAATGTTAATAAAAGTTTAAAAAATGTCTTCCAACTTCTTTCCAAACTACTTATTCCAAATTAAAAAGTAAATAGATCATCCTTAGCATTTCATTACATTATGTTGGTGTTGGAGCCCTATCGGTTTAAATGAAAGGCTCAGGGCTTATATTTCAGTTTGTACATCCTCGCTTCCTCAATTCCTTGAATTGGTGTCTCTGTACTTATACGCCCACATTGTACACTTCTAAAAGACTAAAGTGAGTTAAAAAATAAATCAAGGTATTATGTATTAAGTTGCTGTTCAAAGTCAGTATACATTTGTTTTACTGATGAGAACGTAGTCAGAGATGTAAAGGGAATATTGGATAGATTGAATTATGTGGCACTAATTGAATCTGTAATTAATGTAATGAATGAAATGAAAATTCAATATCAAATGCAAGTCAGACAAATTATAAAATAACCGAACAATTCATATTTTGGGAAGGAAAACTCCGATTAAATCATTTCTTTCTCCATACTACATCATTATTATTTTGTTATGTGCATTCGTCCATTTTTATAAAACAACAAAGTGCATTACATTCATTAGAATTAAGACTATATCACAATATATACATTGTATATCTTCAACACAGTGCTATAACTTAATCAGCTCATTACAGGCGTTACAGTCGCTGAATTTACTCAAAATAATCACTGCAAGCTAATCCTCGCCTCTCATCCTAAAGAGCTATGGAAAATGCAATTTGTCTGCACGGCTTCTCCCAGTCTAACAGATGTGAGAGTAAAAGTATGCGGGTTGGTGTTTGTGGTATCAATCCATGCATCCACTCGAGATGGGTGTGTCCGACCAAAAGTTAGGGGTGAAGTCTCCGCATTTAGTTTTGGCTTAGAGAGTCACTTGCTTGCGTGTAACGTGTCCTGGAACTTTGTGCTTGTGTAGCGAACATGAAAGCCTTTTTTATTGATGCTGTCATCTGAGTGAAACTTTAAAACTATGGCATCTCCCGCTGAGTACACTTCTTCTGGGGCCTGAGGGGAAGAAAAAGGGTTTTTGAAGAGTAATTTAAACATTTTTTAAAACTCTAAACTGGTATTTCTAGCCTTACCCCAGATCCACAATATCGTCCCAGCCTGGGAGACTTGATGTCAGCACCGTCATACAGCTCCACGTAATCATACCCGCAGTCCACCTCCTCCTCGATCTCAAACACTTGGAAGATGATCTCCACTCCGTATCCCTTCTCAGCTGAGACCACCCACAGACAGTCCGAGCCGCTCGGGTAGTTGTTATCTCCAAACTGTGCATGGGAGTACAGATCTTTTGTCTTGACCTCGGCTTTTAGGCTTCCTCCACATTCTGGGAATTCACAACCACAAGATTAGAGGGTCACACAGAGGATCTTGTAAAAGTGAGGAAAGAATGCAACTTTTCTAAACATAGCGGGACAAACATAGTTGAAAGATCACTTTTTTTGTATTCTATTCTTTCTCCAAAAGGGCCATTTTCCAGACTTTTTGGGCGTAGAAAATTGCTTTGCCCACCTGCTCTGTATGAAGCCTCAAAGCCTCTCTTCTGCACGGAGTTGTCTGAGAAAAAATGCAGGAACATTTTGTTTCCACTGGACATGACTGGAGAAGGCTTTTTGGTGCCGCAGAATCGTCCTAGACTTTGTGCACGAGCGTCCTGCCCGTCGTAGATCTCCAGGTGGTCGTAAGCACACTCCAGATGAGCCTCCATGTCAATCTCGTTGAAAACCTTTGGTGATAAAAAGGTATGAATATCTTTCTTTTCAAGGGTTGTGACAAAAGACCATTCAACATACCAGTTTGATCCGATGGCCCGGGGTTGTGGACAGAGACCAGGTGCAGGCCTTCTTGTTGGGATACTTATCGGGCCAGTTGGGGCTGCTCATTGTGCCGGACACCGTGCTCACAGCGTTATCACAGCCCGCTGAAAAGCAAAACAATGGAAGCTGCATAACAGAGTGGTCACATCATTTCCCCTTTTCACCACAAGTGTCCTCTGGGGTGTTTTCCTAAGAATAGGCATCCATCAAAAGTAATAACAATAGGCAGTTCATAAGAAAACGGTCCAGACAGAAGAAATAACATGTAAATAAGATATATCAAAGTTATAAAGTAGAACACTGAGCTTTTGTCCCCTCATGTCAGCTAATTTTCAAGGCGAGACTAAATAAAAGGTGAAAAACAAACACTTAAATACAGAGGTGGGAACTAGTGGAGTACAAATACTTAGTTACTGTACTTAAGTACATTTTTCCGGTATCAGTACTTTACTCCACTTCTTATTTTTCTGACGACTTTTTACTTTTACTTCTTACATTTTTTACACAAATACCTGTACTTTCTACTTCTTACATTTTCAAAACAGGTTTGTTAATTTAGTTTTAATCTGTGTTTGGTGGCGTGATCATTATTATTTTGAGTCATTGCGTGCCTATTGATTTGAACACGATCCGTGTATCCATCACTTCCTGGTCTTCTCTAAAGAAGAGGGACCAATGAGAACTTTGTCATGTTGCCGTTGTTCAGCATGGAAACATTCATTAGCTAACAATGACATTATTGTTCTATTAATATAAAGGGAGGTCAGGTACTCTTTAAAACAGCTGCTTGTTATGGATACGTTTTACTTAAGTACATTTCGAAGCCCATACTTCTTTACTTTTATTTGAGTAAAGAAGTTTAGTCAGTACTTCTACTTTTACCAGCGTATTTTTAAACACGAGTATCTGTACTTCTACTTGAGTAAAGGATGTGTGTACTTTTGCCATCTCTGCTTAAATAAAAATAAGACATTTTTTCCAGTCTTTCTGTAATTTGTGTGCACTTACCCTTCCAATAAGACATGTGAGTATGCAGCAGAAACAGCAACTGTACCTTCCTTGCAGTCGTGCTTGTTGTCGTGCAGCATGAAGCCGCTGCGGCACTGGCAGCTGTAGCTCCCGAAGGTGTTCACACACTCGTGCTGGCAGCCTCCGTTTTCTTTGGAGCACTCGTCTATATCTGTTGAAATGTTTAAAGAATTTGCTTTTCAAAATTCCTTTGCACAGCACTTCTGTTACAGCAGACTGCAGAAAAAGTTCACCACATATTGGGTTTTGAGCCAAGATGTGCCGCTGCAGTGCAGACACAAAGGCTCCCTGTGTTACTGAACGAGGGAGAATCTGCAGTACTGTACGCTCTCAGCAAAACTCTGTTGTCTAAGAGTTTTATGTAAGTGTTTTTAAAAAGATCAGCTCTTCCAGTCCAAAGAACCAAATGCATACATTGTGAAATACATCAACAGCTTGAGGTTCAATATCTAGGCCTACACGTACACTAATGTGGATGTGGTGTATCCATTTAATACATTTTAGCTGGTCATTCGCGACATTACAACATTAATAAGATGTTATTATGTGGATATTAAGATGAGCTATCAACATATTTTTTATTACAAAAAAGAGCATTCAGTTGGGACATTAATTAGACATTTTCTACACAATTATTTTATATTAGATAATAAAATAAAATACTATCAGAGAAATACACAAACATTAGTCTTAATTATGTGAATAATGCAAACTGTGATTCTGAATGTGAAATTCACAGATTCACTTTAAACTCCAGACATGCTTTTAAATGATTGAATTATGAAAAATGAAATGACATTTGAACAAACAAGTCCAACATCCCTCCCTTCAGTCAAGCATCAGAAAGTGAAGACAGCTGCTTCATTGTTTTTGGAGTGCAGCAGAGGTGTAAAGTAACAAAGTAGATTTACCCAAGTACTTAATTACAATTTTGAGATACTTATACTTTACTTGAGTATTTCAATTGTTTGCTACTTTGTACTTCTACCCCACTACAATTCAGAGGTAACTCATGTACTTTTACTCCACTACATTTATTTTGTATACCTTTAAGTTACTTTACAGATGTAGATAGCTGCACCTTTACCAGATTTGATAACACTTTAATGCATCAATAATTATACTCAATGGACCAATTAGCATAATAAGGACTTTTACTTTTGGTACTTAGTATATTTAGATGCCAATACTTTTGTACTTTTACTTGAGTGACATTTTGAATGCAGGACTTTAACTTTAACTTTTTTTTCTTTAGTGTTCCTACACTACACTACTTATATTTTCACTCAATTAGAAGATCTAGAGTACTTCTCCCACCTATGGAGTGCAGTGATGTTTCCTACAGTAGCAGGCCTTTGGCATTATGTGATACTTCCTCAGTGTTTCCTTCCTCAGCACTTCCTGTAAATTTACCTCATTACTTACCAGAGAAGAAGTGGGCCTTGAAGCCCCTCTTGGAGACGGTGTTGTCAGACTTGAACTCGATCCTCATGTTGTTTTGTTGGGAGGTGATCACCTCGGGTTTTTCCGCTCCACAGAACTTCCCATGAAGCTCGGAGTCCGAACTCAACCCACTGCGCACCTCCACATAGTCATACTTACACACCTGGTGGTAAACACTTGACATTTTTACTACAGAGGACACAGAATTGGCCTGTGAAATGATCATGATTATAGTAGACTATCTGATAAAAAGTCTGCAGAGAGATGTATTACAGTCATGAACTTACATCATTCCCTTCGGCCTCGAACACATCGAACACCAGAGTGATGCGGTACTGAATGGGCGCCACCAGCTGCCACACACAGTTCTTATTGGGGGGGTATTCTTTGGGCCAGCCGGGGGTGGTGAGGGAGCCGTTCAGCTTGGTGATGAACCCGCCACAGGCAGCTGCTGGTGGGAGAACACACAGACATATTAATTAGATTTGTGCTAATGTCAGAATTCTTGCATTTAATTGCAGAACATGTTACCCACGTAGCTAACAAGCTCTTGATAAAAAAAACTTAGATTACAACCAGGATCATTTATGTAATATAAATGAGTGATACTGGAAGAAGAGTAGTCACTAAAGATTACGCAATCACTTTTTTAATCAAGAAATGCACCGCATTGTGCTGAAGGCTCAAGAAATGCAGTGAGGTAGTACTGCCCTCTGGTGGTAGAAGAAGGTCATAGCCTATTGATTGGAAATACTACAGCTGTAGAAGATGAATTAACCTAGTAAAAAAAAAGTCCATACCCCCAGGAAGTTAGATTAGTTAAAAACCAAAGACTGGAAACAGGTTTTCGAAAGGTTTGATTTGATTACTTTTAGACAGAGCCAGGCTAGTTTTACCCACCTGTTTCTAGTCTTAATAATAATAATCTTAATTAGTTACACAACTGTAATTTATATACTACCATACGTATTATGTGTCCTGCTACTGTAATATATTGTGGAAGAGTCTAAATTATCTAGAACGTTTTATATTGAGTATTTTTGTGGTTCATGTCATGTTCATTTGATCATGTGATTGGACACATTGGATATGTGTTGCATCTTGAGAAGATCTCTACAATCAGGGTACAGATGTGACTGAAGCAGTATGCAGGCTCAGTGTGTGGAGTCGCGTCTACACTCACTCTCACAGCTGCGTCTGTCCGCTGCCAGCTCATACCCTGGATCACAGGCACATCTGTAGCTGCCCAGCGTGTTCAGGCAGCGCTGCTCACAGTGACCGTGGTCGGGTCTGGAGCACTCGTCCATCTCTGGAAATTGGAAAACGTCAAAATAAAACCAGACGCTCTCTTTAATCCTGGCCGTTTGTTACTGTAATGACTTTCTGACCTTTAAAAAAGTTGCCGGCAAACCCGGCTTTGTTGACCGAGCCGTCGGACACAAACTTCAGCCAGAGCTGGTTGGAGCTGCTTTTCATGTCGTCTGGTTTGTCGTAGCCGCAGAAACGTCCGAGCAGTGGGCTGCTGTCTGAGCCGCCGTCTCTCACCTCCACAAAGTCGTAGGCACAGCTGTCATGTTTCTCAATCTGCAGGGGAAGCAAGGCCAGTGATGTTTGCAAAGAGATGTTACAGCAGATGAGGCCTTACTCGCCTTTCAACGTCGAAAAACTACGAAAACGTGGTGAATCTGAGGTTGGTGAAGCATTCTTGCATTTTCTCCTATTCATAATGCCTTGAAAAGTGATTTTACCTCAAATGACTGAAAGGAGAGGCCAACGTTGAAACCCTCTGCTACTGTGATTTTCCACACACACATTTTGTTGGACTGGTAGTCATCGGGATAATTGGGAGACTGGATCTGGCCGCTGTCCCGCTTCACCTCTCCCCCACAGATGGCTGCACAGGAGGTGAGAAGGGATTTGTTTCAACCAGGGGTAAGCTTTCTATATTTCTACAATCAGGGGAAAGAAAGTGCTGAATAAAAGCTTACAATATTGTCAATGTTGTACCTTCATAGACTGCTGTAAAGCCTTTTCCCAACCAGCTGCTGCTGCTTCTGAACTCAATCCACAGTTGACTGTCGGTGGAGATGATCTGTTCTGGAAGTGTGTCTCCACAAAAACGGCCTGCAAAAGTCCATGAAAAAATTAAACTTCACAGAGCTTGGAAATGAGTTTATGACACAGGAATGACTTGAGGTTTATGCATGAGAGGGAGGCGAGGTTTAAGTCAAAGTTACAGACCTTTCAAAGGAGCTTTCCTCCGGAACCCATCCCGGACCTCCACATGGTCGTACCAACACAAGTGACTCCTGAAGAGGTCCATGGAAGTAAAATTCAGAACAATCTAAGAGACAGAAGAAGACACATGGAGGGAAGTTTGTGACAAAATAAATGATATGTGAAGAGTTACAAGATTCACAAAATATCTTCCTCTTGTTGTTACTACTAGGTTTGAAACGTGTGACACTGAGCTAGCAGTGATTCATTTCAATTAAGTGTGAATTCTTATTTATGGTTTAAAAAGTTAATCATTAAGTAGTATTAATAAAAGTGAGTACATTTTCAAACTGATCTGTGCACCATATCCCATGTTTGCAATATTTAATTACAGCTAAAGAGTCTGTCGAGAATTGTATTTTGGACTGGGAGAGTTCATGTATTGAATGTTTTGATATGAGTAACAGTCAGTAACTGGATAAAGCTGGTGATTTGTCTTGCCCTAAATGAATTACTTGTTGTTTGTCATTACTCACCTTCTCTCCTGGAGTGACAGAAATCCTCCACACACAGTGAGCGTACGCTGAGTAACCGTTGGGAAAACCCGGAGAAGAAAAGTTTCCAGAGCTCTCCTGCAGGCTGTTCCCACATCCTTTAACAAGCACACACCATAACATACACATGGTCTTATTACAGTGAGATATAACTTTAATGTCCCAGAATAAAGAACAAAGAAGCTGGTTCCCTTAGCTTTAGTGCATATTCAGTCATGGTGTTTGCTATCTAATTGGATTGGTAAATAATAATGATACAATTAATCATTTGGGTGAGGATGTTTTCTGCACATGCACTACTCACTTGCACACTTGTAGAGTTTACGGGCCTGTTCAATGTCCCCTTTGCTAAGCTGGGTCCTCTGTCCAATAGGTGGCCGGACTCCATTGACGTCATATCGAGGCAAGATGGTGTCTAAAAAGATGCCTCTGTATCAGACAGATCACAAGCAGTTAATTCTCATAGAAATGGAAATAAATCTAATAATTAAAAAGTCTGCAGATGAGGAGGTGCAGCAAAATATGTTCACATATAGAGACTTTTGTAACGAAATCTGACTCCTGTTCAACACCTTGATACTTTATTGATTGTGATTATCTCTCTGGGTTTGGAGGTCACTGTTGCACAGTTCCCATGGAGATGCACCCATGAATGACAGGCATGTGCAAACAGAGCACTGTGAAAGGGGCCTTTCGGCAGTGCCAGCCGGCTCAGTGGAGCCCGCTGCTGAATGCCAGAGAAAAAGGCCACTCCAGCCCAAATTGTTCAACAAAGCCTGAACTGCCAGGCCTTTATTTACCTTGGCTCGCCTCCATGACTCACACCAGCGAAGCGGCGATTGGAGGTAAAAAACCAAAAGCACAGAGAAAAGCAACGGGGCAACAACATGCACGAGACAGAAATGAAAAGGAGACTAGTGTGAAACCATTTCTGTGACAATAAAAGATCAAATCCCCCGAGGTTCCCTATGAAGCTTGTTTAGCAGAGCTGAATGAGGGGAACAACACTTGGTCAGTGTAGGAGCTCCGCTGATAATGCAGCATGAAATGTGGGGAGGTCAAATGAGCAAGACCTTGTAATAAATATCATACAACTACAGTAACCAATCAGAACTCTCCTCAGTGAAAAAAGTATTCAATTAAAACTCTAAATGCCATGAGCATAAAGGAGCTAAATCACTTAGTGTAAGTAGAAAGGTGTTGGCGATGATGGCCTGGTGCACTGTGTGTGGCCGGTTAATATATACAGGCATAGTAGTAGTAAGAGTGAATCACTAATGGCCTGTTTATGTGAACCAGGGTAGAGCTGAATCAAAGTACATCTGGGAAATAAAGTGATTAAATTATAGTAGTACCACAAAACTCACTTTGGGAAAGAAAAGCATAAAAAGGTTTCACAATGCCAACCTGGAGAATGTATTTTTTGCATAATGCATGATGCTGCCAAAGTCGTAAACCTCCCCCAGCGAGTCGACCTCGCCCGGCTCCATCTTCAGGAAGTTATACTCCTGCCCTATTCATAAACACATCATCAGTGGAGTGAATGAAAGAAGAAACATCTAGAGGGTCAGTGAGGATAGCATGTTTTTACACTTTTTGATCCAGTGTCAGTACCTGGTTGGATGTTGTCTCTGATGATGCTGACATGCTCGTCCCGGTCTGGACGTGTGTGTTCGTGCCAGAAGCCGATCACGTGACCCAGTTCATGCACCACGATGCCAAACTTGTCACAGTTCTTCCCTATAGAGATGGCCTGAGGGCCGGCACCTCTCCTCCCCACGTAGGAGCAACACCTACAGGGGCGACACTATTTCATTAAAGAGCACCTTAACAAACACTGAGGTGCATGAGTGTAACATAGGGCAATACACCCATGTGTCTGAACATCATAACTAGAAGCTTTACTTTTTTTGTTACCTTTTGTAGAATACAAGTTTTTCAGATTTTATGTTTTTGGATGTAACATTCCCAGGCTGCCATTGCCTTCATATATGTCTGTGTACTTAGATGGGCCAATCAAATGAATCGTTCCAATGGGTCAATCAAATCCCTTGTTTTAAATGACCAGCCCAATGGCTAGTTTTATTTGACCGATCAATTGGCTAATTTCAACTGACCAATCATATGGCTTTTTTCATTGGGCCATTCAAACACACACAACAGAATGTTTGGCTGCCATATGAGCAAAGTCCTTCAGTATGGAGCCATTATCTACATGCAAGCATCCTGATCAATTATTTAATAAAACTAAATAGCATCTTAACAAATTAAATGATTTAGAAGGGACAGCAGCTTCATGAAACATTTTCAGTGCCTTTCTTGCAAGTCAATCAGAGCAGACTGGGCTTTTTAGGGAGAATAACTTACAGTGACAGTAACTACAGTGTAATGTTTCATATGAGCATGAATACAGGGATACTTGGACAAACTCTATGAGACAAATAATGTATCTTTAGAACATGTACACGTGTTAGTAGAAACCCAAGTATATATAAGAATAGTTAATGAGCAGCCAACTCACCCACAGGGTCGGTAGGTGAAAACAATGTAGCTTTCTTCAGTCGTCCTGTCAGTGAATGTTACACAAGTGTGTTTCTCCCAGTGACGCATGGCCTGTCGGAAAATGGCTCTCTGACTGCCTGAAAGGAATTAGAGTTTGACAGCCTCACCAGGTCAAGATCACAGAGAGCAGCCAACACATGCTGACTGTGTATAGCAGACAACTCTCCTTTAAATATTTAAGAAAGCTTTCCTGTTTTAATCCAGAGCTCACCTGTGAAGTTCCCACTGATCACATACGGGATGATGCCGTCTGGCCACACTCTCTCAGGTCTGGATGTGGCCGCTCTCCTCCTCCGACGGAGACTCTGTCTGTCTGTGGCTCTCTTACTCCTGATGCTCTCACTGGAGCTGTTAACTGTGCAGAAAATGAGTCTGGATTGAGTATATCCCTTTATTTGAACACCCCAAACAGTCATAAGAATAATTCAAAGGTCAGTAAATTAATGATATTTGATACCTGAGTCTGTGTTGTTGGTCTGGACAGTGGGCGTTGCACCATCACTGCTGAGGGCTCTAAACATGCGGAGGTCATCTTCATCAAGGGCGATATCTCCCAAAAAGGCAGCTGGGGCAAAAAGATGAACACTCAGATACATTGATTTTCCCATCTAAGCTCTAAGAATATTTCCCAAATATCATATTATTTCTTTAATTCGGAGTAGTGTTATCAAGTAATGTGGAGAAAACTAAACTTTAGAAAATTACCTATTTCTCACACTGTGTCATTCAGTAGATCCAAACAAAGGTTTGAGCGGTTGGTTTAATAATTTCTTCATCACAGACAGAACCTGACTAAGGATATTTTTAAAACTCATCTCTGATACTCAGTTATTTTTCTTACTTCAAAAAGCAGCCCAACTTCACTGCATGAATTACTGTATCTGATATCTCTGTCCTGAGAAGAGGTCTAAACTGACTCCATGTGTCTGTTTGATCAGCAAACACTCCTGAGCACACACACTGAAACATATTGGAGGACTGTCTCGGTCAAGAATAAAGATGTGAACTGAATACCTGATAGCATTGTGACTACACTTTGCTGGACTTGTACTCCAATGGCAAAACAACAACAACCATAAAGAAGTCTTGTAAGAAGTTCATATATTCATTTATGGCCTTGAGATTAAGTCTGTAGAGTTGTGTGTTTCTCAAAGTTACAGAACTAGGTTGCGGTAAAATGCCTTAGTCAATAAGCAGAGATATGTTTTCATAATTATACCCAGCAACTCATTAACTGAGGAGTGAAGTCCTTTACTCTACATCGGAGCAAAGCTAAGCAGGCTTGATAAGATGAAGAACTGCATCTTCCACACCTTCGAAGACTCAACATCACTTTCTACCAACCAAATTATGATTAGAGGAAACTCTTCTAAATTGAATCACTTGTGACCAACCATGTAAATCAGGATGACCCACAGAGCACTCCAGGAGCAATGTTTGTTTTGTGTGTGTTTGGTTTAGCAGCATGGATTCCCCAAACATTACTCTTATCTTTTGTACGTGTCCCAGATATCAGGTGTGACAGCATTATAACGTCAGCCCCAGGCTTAATATTTTACTAAGCTTAAAAATGCTAGGTATGGAAAAGTGTTCTTGCATAACAGCATAAGATTAAAAAAAAAGGTGAACGTGTTAAAGAGTTGCAGGTTGGGAGAAAAAAATAAGCAAGTGTAAACAACCAAACAAGCCAAAAGAAGGAATGATTCATGTCTGGACTTAAGTTTTGTTGAAAGCAGGTAAACCTTCAACTTCAGCGTCAAAAACACAAAGTTGAACCACAAGACACAAAACATTACAAACACACTAGCCAATACTGAAGTCCAAATGAGCTTTCAGTTACTGACAAACACACAACTAAATCCAGGCTTCAAAGTGTCTATTCTGAAACCTAATTAGAGGAATCCCACACACATCTGACCATGTTTTCGGTTCCCTCACATTTTGCTTCCATTATAATGACCTCCTGCACACAACAGTATCTCATGTTTTACTAGTCGGGCAGAAAAGCTTAGTAAAGTTGCTCCCATTAAATACCTCATTTAGCTGTGTGATGTAACCACCTTTGAAAGTCCAACTGAAAAGACATAGCAGGCCCTGTGTCGGCCTTTTGAAGTGAATTCACTCATGCAAAGGGTGACTGTAAATGACTGTCACCCCTGCAGTGTGCGCCCCATACCCTGAAGCCAGAGGGATTTCACCGGCGTCCTGCCGAGGACAGCGCTGGCACGGCCTCAATGACCCCCAGTCTCCAGGCAACTGCCTCGGAGAAGAAGAGTTGTGTGTTGTGGAAGTTTCAGAAGTCACAAGTGAAAAGGGACCACAACCAGTTGGGGGCCCGCTAATAAGCAAAGTGATCTTTTGGCTTGTTATACAATGGAATAAAGTTGCATATTCTTTAACTCTAGAAAGCTAATTGCAATGGTATTAAAGACGGGTTTATCATATCAGACACCTCATCCTGACCTCTATATCTGAGTATTGTTATGGTATGCTTTATTGAATAGTTCTTATTTTTTAAACACAATGTCACTAAAAACATGTTCTCTATTACTGCACCTGAGTACAACTCTGAGGTACTTCACTTGTGTACTTCAATTTTAACTTATGACATACTTGTTCTCCACGAATATTGAGACAAATAGCTTACGTTTTCTTCCACTATACCTGAAAGCTCTGTTACAATACTGTAAACTATAACGCTATGCCACAGATGAAACTTCAGCAAAATTGAACTGTTTTTCACTAAAACTCTCATATAAAGTGATATAAAAGGGCCCTTTCAGTCATCTAACTAATCAATTTATTTATTAGACCATATTTATTTTAAATACAGGACTTTTTCCTTGTAATGGAGTATTTTTATGTTGTGGTATTAGTTCTTCCAACACGACAAGACACTTGAACAATATAGCTGTTGCATTAGGCTGATTTGTCTCAAGAGATTGCTACTTGTTTTACTTTAGACCAACATTTAAAATACCTACATTATAAGTCAAGAGCAAGTTATATACAAACATCTTCAAATAACATTTATTTTACTTATATTGTGGAAATCAGTGTTTTTACTCTAACAACTCATGCAGGTTAACACTAAATTGTTATCTCGTTGATAAATTACTGACAATATGTGGAAGGATTTTTTCTTTTGCATTTAAATATTTGTATACCTACATTTTATCCTACTTTTTTCCATACATTTACATCAACATTAATAGCTACATTTAACTTTGAGATGTCTGAGCTCAATGTGTTATGGCCTATAGAGGCTACGTGTATTGGAACAACACACAGAACATAATACTGCATACACCAAAAGGGAATGCATAGGATCAATATATTTGCAGACGAGGTAAAATTGACTGTACCAGCTTTACAGGGATCCTTGTAGTCGATTACATCCCCGTGGAGGGTAGCATGAGGGTCCACCACCTCCCAGTCAGCCGCCAGAGAAACGCGCAGACTGCACAGCAGCAGACACAGAAACGCTGGAGCGACTTCCATTACGTAGGCTACCATCAAATGTCTACAACAGGTAAAGTTGGTAAATGTTGGCAGTGACAATCGCTCAAACTAAAGTTCCTCGACAGCAGCAGCGGTGTGATTTCAGGAACACAGCGCTGTTTCCTCACGGCTCCATGCTGCTGCAGTGATCCGCTGCCATACAGCACCGAGAGAGCACACAGTGCATAATAGCCATGCATCTGAACCAGAGGCACTTCACCTGCAGGCAGATGCGCTATGCACCCTCACAATGTGGGACTAGCTACCAAACCTAACAATGTTTCTCATGGCACTTAATCTTCTTTCTTTCTTTCTTTCTTTCTTTCTTTCTTCTGTCTGTCTTTCTTTCTTAATTTGGAGGATCATTTGATCAAAATTGCAGATGTATTGTCCAGCCAAAAAGTATTTACTTTCACCCTGAACATTTTTTGTAATTCCTGCAAACCTACAAGCTAACTTATTACAACATACTGGATATCCCAGGCTCTTTCTCAAGACAGGTTTAAACTTTAAACACATCTTAAATAGGAGTTAATTCTTGACCCTATATACCACCTCCAGGTGACAGGGTCCACTCCACACACACCTACTGTACTTTGTTAAGACAATTTGTTAAGACAATTTGTTAAGCGGATTTAAAAAGTGAGCAAAAATAAAGGTAGGGAACCACTTACTGAGTGTGATGAGTTTAAAGTCCTCCTTATATCACCCCACTCTGTGGATGTCACATTGACTCCTAAATATATCACCTTTTAGAAGATAAATCCTGTTTTTTGCTCTTAACCTGAGCTATTTTACAACTGCACAGTGCCATGCATATTCAGTTTATACTAGGAACTGTTTATGTTGGCAAAGACAGAAAGGACTACTGCCATATTTAATTTTTTACATTTTGGTGAAAGGCCTGTCACTTCAGTTTAGTTTTTAATTGATTATTTTGAAGGTTGATGCAATACCCAGCTCTCAAAATAGCCTGTATTTTGAGAGCTGGGAGCTACAATTAAAGTAGAGAAACACTTTTTAAAAAACAACAACAACCTTTAGGTATAAAGTTACTTCAGGAGAGACAGCACATGTAATTATTCCAGTGTTTCGTAGGTTAAGTTCTTACCTTTAATACAGTTGACTAAACTGAAGATATTACATATTTAACAACAATGATTTTTATAGTGCATACGTTTACCACTAAAGATAAAAAGTAACTAATTACTCTTACTCGCCCAAGTCAAACATCCGAGTACCTCTCCCACCACTAAGTGGCACTGATGGGTAGGTAATGAATTGAGTAAACCTGCAAAAAAAGTGCATGCACATTTGTGTTGATTGCTGTTAATAGCAAGAACAATTGTCTGGTAAAAGCTGCTAAAAAACACAAAAAAAACTGTTTAAACGTTTTTTATGTGAACTCATGGCAGCATGGGTTAAAAAGATTGAGCGTGGAGAGAGAGGGAGCTGAAGTCTTGAGTCCCAGTAGCTCCACTCCTACTCTGCCAGCACACATCTGCTGCTGAGGAGATGGGACGCTGATCCAGAGAGGACTTTAATGCATGTGCAGCATGGCTGACTGCATGAGTGTGGCGTGAGAGGGAGAGTGGACCAACATTTCCAATCGGAGACTCTTTACCTTCTTTTTGGCTGAGCTGGTGCCTGTTCTTTAACCCGGGGTGATGTCCCAGTGCTGGTGCAGGCAGGTCCTGCTCGGTGTGGAACTGGGCATGCTGGTGGTGGTCCTGGTGGTCAGCAGCACAGGGCAGAGCCAAGGCAGGAGGGAGGCCGGCTCGTCCTGCTACGGAGGGTTTGACCTCTACTTTGTTTTGGACAAGTGAGTGCTACTTTATTAAACTTTTAATGATCGGTGCATGAATCATCTGAGGTTGTTCTGAAGACACAGGTGCAAACACGAGGCATTAACGGGCTACTTGCGTGACAAATAGGAGCTACTGTAGTATATTAAGAAGATTTGAAATGACAAGCAGCTTTAAGTCAAGTGAAAATACGACTGGTTTTGTGCTGGGGACAGACATAAAGGATAATGTGTGTGACTTAGAGTGCCAAAACAAAGCTCAGTTCTGTCAACACAGCTGGCACATGTGGATGTTTATTGTGAAATGTCACCTTTCGGATAACAAGTTTACTAAAGGTTAAATAAAAAGGCAGAAGAGTGAAACACTCCAGATCTGAGGATTTCTTGTGGTAAAGGATGTTTAGGGCATCAACCATAACATCCAGCAGCTCCAATTTGCAACAAATATTCTCATTGTTAATCTGCAGATTGCTTTATTTATATATGGCTAATTTGATAGGGACATTCTTAAAATATATTGATTAAATATATAGACTAACTGATAACCACCAGATGGAAGTATCATAGTGTAAATGACATCTGGATCAATCGATTAGCAATTCGGTTTATAAAATGTCAGAAATTATAAAAAATGCGTCTCATCCTCCCTGAGTCTCAGGTGGCTCCATGAAAATGTCTTCCATTGTTCTTCCAACAGTTAAAAACGTAAAGATAATCAGTTTAAAAACATAAAAAACAAAGAAAAGCAACACATCCTCACATAAAATCAGAAAACGGTAGGCACATTTGGCCTAGAACTCTATGTATATCTCATAACAAAGGAACAGATCTCTAGAACCCTGTGAGTGTTGACACGAGGGCTAGGTAACCCTTTCCATGAAACTGAAGCCAGTGTGAAGCTCCTCAACAGGTCATTTCCAGTCATGTGTCAGTGTGTTGATGTTTAGTTGCCAGGCCATAGTAATGTCCTCCTGGATGGAAAATACAGTTTACACAGTGATGAAGACTTTACAAAGTGCTGATGCTTTCACTTCAATAATAAAGTGCCCTGCAGGGAATCCTGATGAATTAGAAATATCAAAACAATATATATAAAAAACCAGACCATTTGACAAATAAATACCCAATGAAATAAATGCAGGAGATAACACTATAAATCAGAAATCTCTTTTTCCATTGGTACTTTCTGAAGTTCGGCCACGTTTCACCGACAGGACTCCACATTGAGTCCAGCTCTGCTTCAGTCTGCAGAACCCTTTCTCCATTAGAGCCAGATGTTCCAGAGATCCAAAGTTTTTGGCAGCACATCTGCACTGGGACTCACATCACAGGATAAATGAAAACATAAAAAAAGAGGGAGAAGAAGAGAAGCAGTGCAGAATGAGAAGACGTTTTACATAAGTGTCTCGTAATTTCTCTTTAATGGCTGACTTCCGTTTAACAGTGTCTTCTTCTTTTTGTTACTTGAGTCCGCAACATATTTTAAAATCAGGACTTGACATTAAGTTCAGCTCATTTGAAAATTGACGTGGCACTTCTTATTGTTTGTTATGCAAATATCCGTGAAACCACATGGGGGAAAAGTGAAGCATCAGCACTTACTGTATAAGAAAATACAAAAGCTTAAAACTCACGACAAAAGATAAACAAATATATTATAACAAAGCAGCTACAGCATAGTAAATCATTCAACTTAAAACTAAAAAGGAACATTAAATGTGCAGCTCTTTTGCGCAACAATTCAGACAATGGATTATAATTTACTTAACCAAAAAGTGCAAAAACAATTAGCTGTAACTGCCTCTCAAATGTGAAAATGTCCTTCTTTTCCTTGTCTTAAAAGATAATAAACTAAATATATTTGGGCTTTTAACAGTAGTTCTGAGTAAACAAGCAAATGGAAGAAGAAGTTTTTCTATATTTTTTATCTCATAACAACTTATGACCAACTGCTGCCTATACTACCACATGACTGACAGATATAGAAACTATCAGAGATGGCAAAAGTACACACATCCTTTACTCAAGTAGAAGTACAGATAATCATGTTTAAAAAATACTTTGGTAAAAAAGTACTGACTAAACTTCTTTACTCAAGTAAAAGTAAAGAAGTATGGGCTTCGAAATGTACTTAAGTAAAAAGTACCCATAACTAGCAGCTGTTTTAAAGAGTACCTGACCTCACTTTATATTAATAGAACAATAATGTCATTGTTAGCTAATGAATGTTTCCATGCTGAACAACGGCAACACGACAAAGTTCTCATTGGTCCCTCTTCTTTAGAGAAGACCAGGAAATGATGGATACACGGATCGTGTTCAAATCAATAGGCACGCAATGACTCTAAATAATAATGATGACGCCACCAAACACAGATTAAAACTAACAAACAAACCTGTTTTGAAAATGTAAGAAGTAAAAGTAAAAAGTCGTCAGAAAAATGAGTAGTGGAGTAAAGTACTGATACCAGAAAAATGTACTTAGGTAGAGTAACAAAGTATTTATACTCCACTACTTCCCACCTCTGCAAACTATATGGCATTAAGGACAGCTACCTTTATGAATTTCTATAAGAAAGTTGTATTCTTTGACCCTTTCTCAGGTCTGGCAGTGTGCAACAACACTGGAATGAGATTTATTACTTTGTTGACCACCTGGCTCACAAGTTCATCAGGTAAGTCCAAGCAGAAACGTCAGATTTGAAAGAGAAACTATATATTGTAAAACATGACTGTCGTCTCTTGCTGTTTTGTTTTCTTATAGTCCTCAGCTGCGGATGTCTTTCATTGTGTTTTCAACAGAAGGAAGGATTCTCATGGCACTGACAGAAGACAGGTGCACACACACACAGCCTCATGCAAATGTCTTAAAGATTGAATGTATGTGTTGTATTTTCCTTTGCTTAATTAAATGCAATTTGTGCTATCTCCTTGAATTTTAAATAACATATACTCAATGATCAGAGAGCAGATCCGGGCCGGGCTGGAGGAGCTCAACAATGTGCATCCTGGTGGAGACACCTTCATGGACAAAGGTTTTCAAAAAGTAAGACATCTGTTAAATAAATGAGAAGCAGATCCTGCTTGCCCAACAGGATGGCATCTAACTCGTTTTAAAATGAGACCAATTTAAATATATTGCCACTGACGCCTCTAAACTTCTCTTTTAGGCCAGCGAGCAAATTTACTACGGGACCGGAGATGGTGAGTAAAAAATGTTCCTTTCCAAGCACTTACAGTAATCATGACTTCTAGTAGTAATAAGTATATTTGATCCATTCATCACAACTCAATTCAAACATGTGTTAGAATAATCAAAAATAACAACCGAATCACAGCTGTGCTTTCCATCAAAGGAAAGTTATTTTATAATATTTGATGAGACGGATTTTGTGTCATTATTTAAACCGCCATTCCCTCTCTGTTTCTGGCTTTTAGGTTACCGGACAGCCAGTGTTATCATCGCCCTGACGGACGGTGAACTGAGGGAAAATCAGTTTGACCTCGCACAAAGAGAGGTGACATGAAAACCAGATAGGGATTCAAACTAAATGCATGGTGTTAGCATTACTTAAACATTGCTTTAGTGCAGTTTAACAGTCAATGTTCAATAGAGAATGAATATCTCCTAAAACTGATCCTTTTTTTTCAAAAAGACAGTAATAATATTGCAAATTGGGACTTTTTTTTACCATCATGTGATTATGTATCATATCACCTAGCTATATTTCTCCCCTATTCAAAAATGATGTAAAAATAGAAACTTAAAAGCATAAATAAACATTTGAACCTCATGTCAGGAAAGCCTTTGCTGTATTATCCTGTGTGTAAACACCAGGGTTGTTGCCCTTGTGACCACATGACTCTGCAATGTCACAACAGATGTTTTCAAGCAGCTGTCAAAGGCATAACATAACTGAAGGAGGCGTTTCTACGAGTGGAAAAAACGTTAAAATTGCAGCCCATAAGGAGCAATGAAACCTGCACTTTCTGCCCGATTGACTGAGCCGTCATCTTTCTACTGAAGTTCATTTACTCAGATATAGTCTTCATTACACAGGGACAACAATCAATAATCTTTGAATCATTTGCTTTTGCAGTCCTTGGGCAGGCTATGCTACACCATGAAATACTCTGTATCACAGTCAAATGATTCATAAACATATGAATACCAACTCAGTCATCAAATAGAACTGCAAAATGACCTATCATTAAAAAACCTGTGTTGTTTAATGTCTCAGGCAGGCAGAGCTCGCCAGTTGGGTGCCACTGTGTATTGTGTCGGGGTTAAAGACTTCAATGAAACCCAGGTACATTAATCTGGTAACTAATAAAACGGTTTATTAATGTATGAATTGAGCAGTGCAAACTTATAATCATTGAATCGTCATTGACAGCTTTCAACGATAGCTGACAGTAAGGACCATGTGTTCCCGGTGAACGACGGATTTGAGGCGCTACACGGAGTCATCGACTCGGTAATTTTATGTCACAGAAAAATGGTTAAATATTTAATTGCTAAATTGAACCTACTGTACCTTGAGTTCCTATTTTTCTGCAAATACTTCCCCTTTCAGATCCTGAAGAGGTCATGCATCGAGATCTTGGCTGTAGAGCCGTCCAGCATCTGTGCAGGAGGTACACACAAACATTTTATTAAAAATAATTCTGCATTATACAACTCATATTTAGATATAATTATTCAACTGAAAGAGACATACAAGCATATGATGTAGAGTTTAGGTTACATTTATGACTATAGGCCTTTCAAAATACACAATATAAAACGTTTGGAAGGACAAATGACAGTAAATAATTATAAAATAAAGTCCCTTTAATCCCATTTCAGAATCTTTCGAAGTGGTAGTAAAAGGAAATGGTTTCCTTCACACCCGAGACGTACAGAAAGTACTCTGCAGCTTCCGCATCAATGACACCGTTACTTTGAGTAAGTATATACACTGGATTCTTTTTTGTAGGATTTCTTTATTTGTGACTTTGAAATGCTTATTATATAACTAAAATGAATGGAGGTATAAGGAAACCCAGATAGAAAATACTTTATTATGTCGTTAAATTTAGTGTTTAACTTTGTGTTAACTTGTCAAAATAGAATACTAATATTGCAAAATGTTTGCAGCCTGTTGCAAAGCTGCTATAATCAGAAGAGGTAATTCTTACATTGAATCAACATCAAACCAGCAAATGATGCTTATAGATGCTGAATTAAATTAAATATGATTTTTTTATAAATATAAGAATGAAATCCACTGCATATCTGCATCAGTCAGCTAGCTCCAGCTTCATAGAAGAAACATGTGGCAGCCATGATTCTACTAAGTGTAATGTGAAAGCAATAACTCATAGTGACAAACCTACATCCGATTTTCCCATTAGTCTGCTGCACTCCCCTCAGCTCTAGAGAGCATTTTAGCTTCTTTCTTTTTTAGCTTTCAGCTCTTTGTTTCGGGTTTATGGCTCACAGTGCAACCTGTTCAGACCCAAACAGCAGACAGACAAAGTTAGTGACTATCTGGTGAACATAGCAGGGCATTAAGCAGCTAAAAAGCCAAATACTTAGTTGGTGGAGACCAAAACCAAGCTAAACGGAGAGTGCAAATTGGATTTACTGCTATATGAATGCTAATGTTGCTGTGTCTGCTTGGTGTGTTACTAGACAAATACCAAACCACACATAGAAGTCCATCATTTAAAATATACAAGGCCATATTATGTCAAATGTGATAGTTGGATATGGAGTTTTTACCGCAAACAAGAGCAAATGGTTGGTCTGTCAAAAGGCAACATGTATAAGTACACTTTCACCTCATCCTCCGTTGTCCACATTATAGTGAAGTGACTGACAAGACCACAACATTGGGTGTTTGAATACAATTTATATATACATATAGACAGCAGCCGTTTTAATCAGCAGCCATTTACAGCACTGTTCAAAGTCGGTGAGGGGTGGGCAGTTTTTAGTTGCTCTCAATGACTAAAATCCCTGTCGGCCCTCCTCTTAAAAAAACCATCAACACCATCTAGCCCTCCTTTGAATCAGCTGGTAATACGCTCAATGCTTCTCAGATGTCTGGAGGGGAATGTGGATCTCATCAGGCATGAAGCAGTGTCTTTGCACACACTAGACACTCACTCAGCCAGGGTAAATAAACCGCAAACCGCCCTAATTTGCTACTTTTTCCATAAGGGGAGGAAGTCCAGGAATTGAATAACAAAAAAAAAGTTGGAGGCTAGAATTTTGTGAAGTTTCATGACTGCTAGAGAAACATCAAGCAAAAGTTATCCTTTGCAGCTTTCACTACTTTGTCTTTCACCAGTTATCATCTGTAATTGACCCTTGCATGTACAGTTCATTACAGCATGATAACATTATTTATTCCACAGTGAAAAGACCGTTGGTGGTGAAAGATACCTACCTTTTGTGCCCGGCTCCTGTACTGGAAAAAGAGGGAACGTAAGTTATTACTGTAAGCGTTTACAGATGGGGATGACTGGGTCGCATTGAATACATTATCATTGCTGCTCTTTTTTTCCCCCTTCCATTTGTACAGATGTGCCACTCTCCACGTCAGCATGAATAATGGCCTGAGCTTCGTATCAAGCTCCGTCACAATTACTGCAGTCACATGTGTAAGTGCAATTCAAAGCAAAGCTGAACTCACACAAAGCTTATAGATATATTCCAACTCCAGTCTACACTTTGTTCTGACTCGTACTATTCATATTGAAACATTGCATGACAAAACGTGGGTTAGGCATAGAGTAAGGGTTCTAGTTGTTTCTTTCCTGTCACACATGTAAGCATCTTTATTAACTTGAGGCTCTTACTCCGTTTTATTTTCCATTTTATTATAGTTATAGTTTTTGCAAGAACCGTAGCCCATGTTACATTTGGAGGGAATTTATTGAGTTGTGGTAGTCCAGCAAATAAATAGTTACAGTTGTTTAGAATGACAATTGAGAGTATATCAATGAGAGAAATGTTTAGAAAAGATCAAGTCTCAATCAAAGCTAATCCCAGATTTATGGCCTCATGGGTGCTCTGCAAACCCTGGGAAACTAATGTTTGGCTTACACAATCCTTGTGAGCTTTGGGTCCAAATAATAATACTCCAAATAGTAAAATAGTTTATTTATCTGAAGAATAATTGTTTTAAGCCACAGAGGAATATTTTATCCATTAGTTTATCAGACACATTCAAATAAACACATCTGGAGAGAATGGGTAAAAAGTGTAAAGATACAAAAGCTGTCAAACTTCTGTTAAAGTAGTAGGTTCAAAGTACAATAGTTTCTTGTAAGATGCAGTGGAGTAAAAGTATAAAGCTGCAAAATATACTTGAATTACAGTAAAGTATAAGTACCTTAATTTATTTTACCACCACTTTCATAAATGACTCTTTCTTCTAGTCTCAGTTGCAAACTTGTTAAAGTAGTTTCATTTAAACACAAGTACAACACATGATGTATTTCAGTATTTTAAAAGCAACATGTTGGTTAGAAAGTTGTGTACTGGTTTGATGCAGTACAGTCAAATGACCTTACCCTGGTGATGTCCTGTCTCTTTTTCCTGCTCTATAGTCTGATGGGACCTTTGTTGCCATAGCGTTGCTCATCCTTTTGCTCCTGCTCATCGTCCTCCTGCTCTGGTGGTTCTGGCCTCTCTGCTGCACCGTGGTACGGCAGCCATCTTGGATCTTGTGGATGAACAACATACACATTTGTGTTTATGTCAGGTTGCACCATTATATGTTTATTTTTCATGTTGACAGGTAATTCACGAGCCGCCTCCTCCAGTAATAGAGGACAGCTCCGTAAGTGCTTAATAATTGTTTTCCCCTTTCTGCACCCTTTTTAATTTCATAACAGTAATTATTGCCTTGTTTGTCTCGCAAAGTCTAATGGTTTTGCTTCCTTGATTTCTTTTTTAAAGGATGACGAGGATGGTTTTCCCAAGAAGAGGTGGCCCACAGTGGACGCCTCGTACTACGGAGGACGTGGAGTCGGAGGCATCAAAAGAATGGAGGTATAAGGAAACCCAGATAAAAAATACTTTATTATGTCGTTAAACTTAGTGTTTCACTTTGTGTTAACTTGTCAAAATAGAATACTAATATTGCAAAATGTTTGCAGCCTGTTGCAAAGCTGCTATAATCAGAAGAGGTAATTCTTACATTGAATCAACATCAAACCAGCAAATTATGCTTATAGATGCTGAATTAAATTAAATATGATTTTTTATAAATATAAGAATGAAATCCACTGCATATCTGCATCAGTCAGCTAGCTCCAGGTTCATAGAAGAAACATGTGGCAGCCATGATTCTAGCTCCTGCTTACTTTGAAAAAAGATCAATCAATGACAGAGGCAATACAAAGTGGAACAGGAAAAGAGTAACTCCTTAAAAGAGATGAGTATGCAAGTCCATGCTGGAAGCGGCTGAGTCACTTTGTAGTGCTTTCTATTCTTTGGAGAGCCAGTGAGAGTCAAGTTGAGGCCAAGATCTGGCCCGTAAACTGCAGAGACGACAGATTTACCAAATGCCAGGATGTGTACTCTTCTGGCGAGCTTGAATGATTTGTTCGTGGTTGTTACAGAAACAGGCAAGTTTCTTTGGTTTTCTGCTCAGGAGAAGTAAAGGTGCCTATTAGAGGAATCTTGTGGAAAGGCTTGGATTTTGCAACTTGAGATGGTAAAAGGCAAGAATGCTTTCAATTGTGTGTGGAAAGGAAGAAATCACAATGTCTGGAGATTTCTAGGGAAATAGTAAGAGGCAATCAGACATCTGAGCTACCTGATAGATTCTGAGAAATGATCAGAAAGTACATACGTCCCAATGTCACAATATGTGTCTAGGAGAAAGGAGATCACTCTCTTGGTGTGAAATGCTTTACAGACTGTCAGTGCAGCCTGAGGACTCTGTGCTGTGAACTTGAAGCGGCACCACTTCCAAACAGAGCAATGGAAAATATGCACAACCTCATTTAAGTGCTTTTTCTGCCAGGTTTAAACTTTCATGGCTTTTCTGTGGCAGCTGCAAGGGAGTACATCTGAATAATGATCTTCCAAGGTTGCTTTGACAGGACTGGTTTCAATCCTGGTGTGATGGATCTTTCTTATATACTTTGGCTTTTTTAGTTGTTCTCCTGTTCTCCGAGCATTCAGTTAATTATAAAAGAAACATAACAAATCTGCTTTTAGTGAAACATTCTTTACATGTGGGAAGGAAGATTATCGTTAGCATTGGTTCTTATGCTGAATATGTAGTTTTTAAGCTAGAAAATAGGTCTTAAAGTAAATGCTGCTCTCAGAGGCATTGGAAAAAATCCCAAACTTTGGAACATAAACTGCAATGAAATAACATTTTGAGGCAAATGAGCCAACTTCTGAGGACTGGGTTGAATTCATCTTTATGTGGATGGCAAGAAAAGAGTAATTTTCATATGTAGAAATAAAGCAGCCCGTTGTAGCAATAAGATTGACATAATTTACAACAGTTGAAATCATTGCATGCACTGGCATAAAAATGATCCAGATGCCTTTTTTTAGCTGATGTAAATAGAACGTTCTTATTATCTCAAAATATTCAATGTAACAAGACTAAGCTTCTCTAAATCTAAGGTCTAAGCGCTGTGTTTAGGCACAGCTGCGTTTTGAGCTAAATGTTATAGTTATGCTAACATACTCAGAAAGACAATACTAACATGCTTATTTTAGCTGCTACAGTATTTAGCATGCTAACATTAACTATTTAGACTAAATGCAAATAGAGCAAAGTATAGCTGAGGCTGATTGCATGTCATCATTAAAAGGTAGGTCAGTACAACTAAGTGTGGGACACAAACATTTAACCAGTCCATGGCGCAAGAGGAAAGTTTAACAAACAACAACTATCCATCCAATAGTTGTTTGAGACACTTTTCCAGAAACCAAAAATGTCAAGCTCATATGCACGGGGACTGGAGTAAAGGTCAGTAGATCTCTAAAGTGAGATGGACTTATTGTCTAGGAACAAAACAAAATGGGAAAATGTCATGAAACAGTTTTTGAGATATGTCAGTGAAGACATATGGTGGAGGTAACGTGGCTAAAACCTAGCCGCTCTATTATTCTGAAGCTAATATAAACGAATACAATTATCGACTGTATTCCTACTTCAAATTCAACTCATTTAAACACATATTTTGCTTGTCTTATTAGAGCACTGATAACTTTTGTTTTTATTCAGGTCCGATGGGGAGATAAAGGCTCGACTGAAGAAGGAGCTAAACTGGAAAAAGCAAAAAATGCTCGAGTTGTGATGCCAGAGGAGGAGTACGAACCACCGCGGCCTTACTACCACGTGCACAAATCAGTCCGCCCAAAGAAGTGGTACTCTCCAATAAAGGTGCTAAAGTTATATAGTTTGAGCTTTATTACGTTATTAAATATACTTAAATTGACAAAACAAGTCTTATCTTAGGTTGTTATAGTTTTTTTGAGAGTTTGTATCCACATAGCATGGTCTTGCCCAGTTTGAGAACTGTTGGAAAATGTTTTCCATGTCATGGATCACATAACGTTAACATATGTAATATACTACAGTATGATGTAAGTTCCAGATGTTTCGAAACATAAAGACCTCTTCCTGACAATGACGTCCATCCATCATAATCAAAAAGTATTAGTTTTAGTGTTCCTGGGGATGATGTGTGACCAGGAAATAGTTAATACAAATGTGTTCCCAAGCATATTAGTCAGCTGAATGGATGCTAATAAGAACCAGACATGAACCGAACTGACCCGTTATTAAGGAATCTGTTGCACGGCTGTTATTTCCAGCAAAAATACTTTCTTTGTTTATCTATCGCTCTACCATAAAGCTTCCTATGCAAGAATCAAAAGAAAGACAGCAAAGAGTGGAGCAGATGCCGCCTGGCAGAGAAAACAGACTAACGCTGCACTGCGGGACACGACACACACAGATAATGTTGATCATCTGTTTGTTATCAGAGGTCACTTGTATGATCTGCTGTTTAATATTTGTACTATCATCTGTGCTAATCTTTCTCCAGGGCAAACTGGACGCTTTGTATGTGTTTTTGAGAAAAGGCTATGACAGAGTGTCTGTGATGAGACCTCATCCTGGAGACAAGGTGAGAGACACGCCAGAGATAACTGGAAAATATGCTATGATTCTTCCTCTTTAATGAAAAACTGCATCACTTCTGTTAAGACAAGAACGCATTAACTAAAAAGCAAAGCAATAAAAAGGATAGTTAACCAGATATTTCATTTGGCAGGCAGACGTGTAAAGATTGGTCAGATCTCAAATTCATGACCTCTGGAAATGAGGAACAAAAGAAGTTTGGAGCGAAGGATCAAAGAGCAAAGTGAAAAAACGAGATGATGTTTCATCTGCATGACATTAAAGACGTATTCCATAGACTCAAAAGTCAAAGCTCCTTCAAACTGACTTCAAGCTAAACCCTCAGGAGGCATAGCGAGTAGACAAAGGAAAAAACAACCGCAGCATTGTTTCTGCAGGAAGACTTGTGTCTGGAGAAGTCATTTGGCGTAGGTCATGCTCCACTCCCAGCTTCTGCTCGACTGGGCTGGCAGGAATACTATTTTCTTCCATGACACTCAATAACAGAGGAATTTCCTCTTTCCGTTAGTTGAAAGCTGTACCCTTCCAAGCCTGCCAATGTGCCACAGCAGATTCAGATTTATGGAATATCTGCAGATTGTTGTCTTTTCTTTTCTTTCCACAATGACCTGAAATGACTTTTTATTTTTTTTCTTCATTACAGGGCAAGTGCATAAACTTCACCCGGAGTAAACCCTACCCTGTTTCTCACTATCCCATCTACAACCACCCCTCAACGCCCGTCTACACTTTGCCCCACAGCTACCAGCGTCGTCCGTCAGAGGGCAGCCACACCTTCTTGCCCCCTTCGCCCACTTCAACGCTCCCCCCTCTGCCGTCCACTCCTCCCCCGGACTTCACCACCCTTCCTCCGTACACCCCCCCTCCCAACAGAGCCCTGCCTCCTTCTAACTTGAGCTCAGTCTCTGCACCCCCGTCCCCAACCGGCTCCCTACCGCCCCCTCCTCAGGGTCCCGCCCCGTGCAGAGCGCCTCCTCCCTCACGGCCTCCTCCACGCCCCAATCATGATGATGATGATTAAAAAACGAAATGTTGAGAAGGATCGTCTTCTCTGTCAGAGTGACTTTTAAATGTTGCCTTTTCGAGGCTGCAGCTGATCATTGAACATCACTTTTCCTCCACAAGCAGCTCATGCTTGATGTGCCAAGAACTATGACTTGAATTTTTAAGTATAGAAAGTAAATAGTGTAGCGAGCACATCTTTGGCTATTAAATGCTAATGAAGCATTTCTTCCAAATATCAAATCTGACAAGCATTGCGATACGCTCTGGAGTTGTATAAACGCACATTTTACTCTTTACTTGATGCAAATCTTTGATCACTGCTTAATGCTAGTAATGTGACGTTCGCGAACGATCCGATTCTTTTGAACGGCTCTTTGGTACGAACGAAGGGAACCGAGTCCTACTTGGTGAGAGCCGTTCTTTTTATCGTTGGTGCACTGCCTGCAATAAACCCACTCACCTTTAAAGGAACTTACTTTCCTGAATGCCAATTTTCCGTAGATGATGGCATAACGCATGCTGCTTGAGTAGTAGTTTGGCTGGCTGAGAGATGTAGCAAGTTATACATTTTCTGTGAGTAAAAGTAGATTTCTGGCAATACAGTCAATCATTATCCTGGTGATTATTTCTCTTTTGAACGGCTCTCGGAAAGGAACGGAGCCATAAGATCTGGCTCCCTTCAAAGAGCCGTAATTCCCATCACTACTTAATGCAGTGGAGATAAAAAAGAAAGAAGAGTATTAGCAGCAGGATGTCCGGCGGCTCAGTAACTGTGTCATGTGTTTTAAACATGCAAGTTTGTTTGGCAAGTGCTGTTTTGGAAAATGTATATTTTGTAAATGAAAATCCGTTAAATCACAATCACATCACATGTATATCCTTTTATGATTTCAATGGATTCACAGGATTTGTTAGGTTTAACCTTTTATTAGTATGTTTCAGATGTTCTGATGGATATATTGTATTCGTTTTTTAGTGTATACACAGCAGAGGGTGTCAATACTCATACACTTAGAGCAAGTTAACATTGTTTTTAAATACATAAAGATAAATGAATTCACAAGAGATGTTCTAAATGTTGAGTTTGTTAGCTTTCAGAAACACATTTGGGGCACCGTCCACATTCATTAAGGGAGAAAGCACTGACTTTTCTTACCTGGTAAAGACTCCCCGGACAGCTGCATGCAAACATATTCTGCTCACCACAAGTTACTTTTGGAAAAACTGGAGGAATTTGCAGAGAAAAGCCCATCTGGGCTGCTCTGCTTTCCTGGCTGGCACTGCAGGAAATGAGCAAACAGCTAGAAGGTGGATGGATTAACACTAGGATGAATATCGTAAAAACAATTATCTTTATTTACAAGAGTTTGGCAAATGTGCTTAGAGCTAGAAGAATGGAACTTGATATAGAGTTTGGAATGTTGCAACAAGCCAAGAGTCTTATTCCAATCATATCTAAAAAAGTACATCTTGATATATATTTTCCATGTGCTTTCCTAAGTTTTGTGCAGTCCTGTGAGCTCATGGAGGCGTGTCTGAGGAAACTGCCAGAAACAAAAGCATTCAGATTTAAGAACAAAAACTATAAATACAAAATATGATGCCATCAAGATCAGGTAGGAGTATTTATAATAACACTATAAAACATCCTTCTGCACACAGTGAAGAGGTGGTTTATACAAAAACATTAAATGATACCTTCCTATTTAAGAGCATAGGTGAGTTAAGACTAGGGTTGCAAAGGGGCGGAAAGTTTCCGGTACATTTCCGGAAAGTTTCCATGGGAAGTTAAGCCGGGGAATTTTGGAAATATTCGATGCAAAATTAAACAAAAAACATGACATTTCAACAGATTATTTAAAAAAATAAAAAAGAGCCCTTCTCCCTCCAAAAAGTTCCATTAAACAAAAGCTAATCTTCCTTCAAGCAATCCTCTGCATTTTGGCTAAACCCTTTCAGTCAACGGGCTCTTCCTGGGCCTCATCAACATCACACTGAGTCTTGCTCTTCAGTGTCACTGTCCAGCCTTGTTGAGGATGGCTCTGTGTCAGGCTCAGAGAGTCTTAGGTTTGCCCGAATGCCAACCAGTTTTTCCACTCTCACATTTGTGAGCCTATTGCGAACCTTTGTGTGGTCTCAATAGCCATGCAGTAAGTAGTGTGCTATTGCATGGATATTCAAGTGTACTTGAATGGCATCTGTTTGTTTTAGTCAAGATTATGCTAAAATATACTTTCCCCAACTATTTTTAAGTTCCCTATGAAGAGCTAACCTTCGATTTTGAAAACTCCCAGTTTATACCCATGGAAAGTTTCCATCTTTGAAAATTCCCGGAATTTTGCAACCCGTTAAGACCAATGGGGCCACTTCAAAGTTTTTTTTTTTTCTGTTATCAGGTTTCAGTTGTAACTATATGATCGACTGGGTAAGAACAAAAGTTATATTCCTAAAACCATCTCAATCATCGTAAACAAAACAATTGCATAGTATAGTATTCTCTAAAAAAAGATCAACAAGTTTTAGATATAAGATCACAAATAATATATCTAGCCTGTTTAGCTGCATGACTTGGATCATAGTTTTCTGCAGAGGGAATGATCAAATCCAGCTTACTTCTCGATCTACACACAAATATGTTTAACTTGAACTGAACTCGGCCAGTGGCACATCTTCTTTGGCGTACAAACAACAGCAATCACAGACGTCACAGCTGATCAGCTCTACAGAGACATCATGAAGCGCAGCAGCTGGCACAGCATTGATTTACAGACTTATCTATCTCCATTTACGTACACACATCCTGACATGTTTACTTTGATCAAATCAGCTCATGACCTGGCTCACTCTACCCGTTTCCATGTCCCCACTCTTTATTTCTTACTAAATCACGTGTGATTTTGCGTATCCTTGAATAAAACCAAGCAGCTCATCTTTCACACTAACTCCATTAATCCCTTTTCCCTTGAGTAGTTTTAAGCTGTAACTCGCATGTTTTGGCTGGTTTATTAGGGGTCTGACACAAAAATGCTTTCTGAAATAGCAACCCCACTTTGTATTTAGTGGTTTTTTCCATTTTACCTCAGCAGACTTATACTTTTTAGGAAAGTTTCTTCATTTAACATCATGCAGATATAAAGAAATGCTGAGGTAAAATGGAAAAAACATTAAATACAAATGTGTTAGTTATTTCACAAGCCATTTGTATGTCAAACCCTTTGACCATCCAAAGATAAGCCTGCAAGGAGCAAAAACATCTTGCTTCATCTAAGACACAGAGGAAAAGGGATGTTTTCATCCTATTAAAGTAAATATCTCAAGTCTATCAACACAACTGAGAGATCACACAACATCTTTGAAACTATGTGGGTTCTGGCTGCTGTCTCCTTAAAAGAGGCTGACATTTGAACAGGTTTACCCTCTAAAATGAGTTGGCAATAAGGCATGGGTAGAAACAGTACGATGCAATTATGTTAATAACCTTTAATAAAGTACAGGTTTCATTTTCACTGACAACGTATGCATTATTATATAGATATACACAGATACCGTCAGCATGGCAAGGCACCATAGTTTACAAAAACTCGTCCATCTGTAACAAAGAATAAGGCAAACTTAGAAGCATTATTTAAATATGATAAACTTACTAAAACGTCTGCTTGGTAGAGATGGAGTTTTGTTTTGTTCTTGAGAATCCCTTCTGACCCGTCACCTCATGCTGTAAGACATCAGTGAATATCGAACTACAGACAGGATATGTTTCATTTAAAAAGTCTAACATTATGAGGCTAATTCAGAGAAACTGGAGTAGTTTGTTGGAAAAGGCAGCATCAACCTGCAAACATTATTAAGCAAAAATGCAGGTAAATGGCGCTCAATATGATCAAAGTCTTCCAAGTGTAACATCATATGGTTTCCAGTAAAGCTCTCCAATGACCAGCCTTTTCAGATTTTCTGTAAATTGTCTTTCTTTTCTTACATTTTTAGGAGTATTTTAGTGTTGTAACTGTAAGAATATGTGTTGTCCCTTAGCTGTGTGACAAAGGTCTCACATCATTACATTTAATGTCCATACTTCTTTGGTTTGCAGTAAAATATTTGGTATCTACAGTTCTTCAGGCCTGCAACCATTTTGGAAACATAATACGCCTGGTATTAAAGGCAACATCTGTAATTCAAATGTAAACAAAGCATTACAAACTAAAGTTTAGGAACATGCAATCACTGCCAAACTGATTGACTTGTTTTGAACTCAAACAGCTACTATATCTCTAAGCTTTTGTTTATATTGCAATACAATTATATTAAATATTACAGCACACAGAAAAAGGTCTGAGTAAAACAGAACCAAATATTTGAATTAAAGATAAACACACTGTTTTTTTGAAATTATTTGAATAAACTATTATTAGCATGATCAAAACGACAGATTAGGTGAACCCTTTTTGATATCCTAAATTCAGTTTCAAATGATTCCCAGATCACTCCTTCAAGTTCTTCTTAAGAATTCCTCAGTCCAGCTTCTCAATTGTGCTAAAATGAAGCACTCATAAAGTCAAGTGAGGTAGACCATAAGTTTAAAAAGCTACATAACCAGTAAACATATAATATACTGGTTTTAATACTGCAGTAATGGTAATAAATGTAAAACTACATTAGAAATGTGGGTAATACTGCGACTGAAGCTCCTTCTTTAAAAAGGTCCCCTATTATACTGTTTTTCATCAATATATTATAGGTCTCAGATATATACAAAGCATGTCTCTGAAGTGTTTGGCTCTGAATACCAAACAGATCATTGTAGCAATCCATAATCCCCTCTGTTTCAGTCCTGTTTCAAAATTGCTGATTCTCTGTCTTTTACTTTAGATGAAAATAAGGAGCCACTCCCCACGCCCCTCTGAGAGATATTTGGTTAAAAAGAATACAATAGGCGCGTTCACACCGCAGTACTTTTCCCACTTTAGTTCCGATATAGTTCCGAAATATCGCATTCACACCAAAAAGAGCCGGAACTAAAATGTATTAATCAGAACCCTTTTACCCCCGTTTCCGTCCCTGCTAGAGAGCAGGTACTTTCGTGGGAGAAAAAGGTTCCTACAGTATGTCTGATTGGCTGGGCGGATTGCAAACCACGCCCCGTAAAACTTCCAAAAAGTATTGTGAAGCCGCCATTTTATTATCCTCGCATTAGCATTATTAGCATTAGCCCAGCGCACAAACGCAGAGAGACTAACTTATGGCAACACAAAAGAAAACATGGGAGCGGTGGAGATGAGGAGGTGTCGGCGTTTTGGCGATTTACTCGGAAGGCTTCAGTAGAAGCTGCTGGGAGTCCTAGCAGCTTCTACTGAAGCCAGTCCCCAACTCTGGGGACTTCCGGCCGGGGACTTCGGGTGGCAGTATACGTCGTGAAGTTGTTTGCGGCCTGCCAGTAAACCCAACGCAGAAGAAGAAGAAGTGACGTCAGCGGCTTCATTTGCCTAATCCTTCGCCAGGAACTTATTCCGGTGTGAACGCGATCTGTACTTAGTTCATAAGAACTACAGAGTTCTCATGAACTAAGTTCTCATGAACCTTTGTGGGAAAAGTACTCCGGTGTGAACGCGCCTATTGGTGCTCTAGGAGGAGATTCAGGTGATCAGGTGTGTGGGGGGGGGGGGGGGGTTACCTCGGTTGGTGATTGGCTAATGGTTACACAAGCCAAAAAATCATTATGACATCATAAAGTGGCCAAAATCTGATCAGCTCATTTTCAGACAGGTTCTTATAAATGGATCAGAACAGAAAGTGAGCCAATCTTTTTTCCTGAAACTTTCAGAATCTCTTTACACAGAGGGGGCACATGTTGATCTATAAAATACATGAAAAACTGGATTTTGCATAATAGGTGACCTTTAAGTTACAGAATTACGCTGTGACTTGGCCTCAGAGATATGATCAAGGTTTCCCCTGAGAGCATCTGGGGTGGAAAGGTGCAGCGGTGAACGGGTCTTCCAGGGGTCTCCCCCCGATGGTCCAGGAATGCAGGGGCCCCACTGCCACGGAGCCCACCGCGGCCTGCTGACCGATCCTGGAGACGACCCGGTGCACGGCCACCGGCTGCTGGAGCAGAGGGGTGGCCCAGACACGGGGACACTGGGGACCGGGAGGGGACGACTCTGGGACCGGGGGACACTGTTTGCTGGTTTCAATCTGCGGTTCAGATATGTGAGTGCTAGCTTGGGTGGTTTCCTGCCTCTTTCCAAACGGTGCCTGGAGGAAGATATCGGATGCGTCAGCAGGTTTAAGCGACTCGCAGAAGGAGGGGCTGCTGAAGGGCATCTTACTCTCTTTTGCTGGCGTTTTGAAAGGAGCCAGCTGGAAGACATCAGAGGAGACCGGGCTGTTTGGAGGCTGCAACTGGGACACTGGGTTGACAGGAATAAAAGGCAGGCTGGTGGAAGTAGCTGGTATTGTGTGGGGTGTTGTGCTGCTGTCATCTGATGGCAACATGTGTTTATCATAGACGCATGCAGCATTGTTTGGCTGGATCTCCGGCCTAGGACTCTCCTCAGAGAGCTGCACAGGAGCCTCAGTCTGAGCATCTCTCTGTGCATCACTGCTGAGCTCCCTCTGCAGGTCTGTGAGAGAGGAGATGGAGAAGGGTCAGATATGAAGACACATGCATCAAAGATCTGCTGACCTCTTACAGGTTATCTACAATTTAATATATACAGCTATATCCATGACATAAACATTAAGGAAAGGAGTGTTAATGAGTGTTACCTGTATTCTGTTCATGTGTTTTACTGCCATCTGTTCAATATGTTGGGCTATGTTAGCTGAAGACATTTTCCCACAATACATTGGTATTCTAGTTTCCAAATTGGATCAAAACCCAAAACCATACTTGTCAAAGATTGGGTTTGTATCCCAGTTCTTTCAATCATACATCTTGCATCTGGAAGCTTATAAGAGTGATTGGAAAAATAGCCCAACCTATAAAGGATTTTAGTGTTCAATAGAGATTTCTATCAGCGATGTATCAGTGGGCAGATATATATTTTTTACAGAAAAACATGATCAAATGTCGTGTCAGTGCTCCACTGTTGAGCAAAATATGAATTGCACATTTGAATGTTCAAATGTAAACGTGTTTGTGTTCTCTATATAGAAAACATCTGTAATTAGTCTATAATTGTCGGTCAGGCTCCAGAAATAATCAAAATCCACTAAAATGCGGTATATCCCTGACTTGTGACTCCACTTAATTGAGAGGAAAAGGATAGCCTCTTTGAAGTTAAAGCAATAGTAAAAAAGTGGGGAAAAAACTAAATGTATTGACAAATACAATAGAGCATGAAGGTCTTACCTGAATAAGACTTAACCTGCTATCTGAGCAGAATACATTTGGATTAGTGCATTACACAGTGTGATGTCTTCTAATATATTATTGAACACATTTACAAATAAATGACCAGATCATTTAAGCCGGACTCAATGAACTTCATGCAGATATCTATACACGGAAATCTTTACCCCGTTTCAATAGCTTATGACTCCTTTGATATTATTAGCCGAACAAATGATTTAGTCTCATGACAAACATTGGAGCCTACATTACCCATAATGCAACTTAACTGGGGACACTTCGATCATTATGAAAACAGTCAACACCTTTTTTTAAATAATATATTAGTTCTTCGGTTGAGTAACTTCAACCAATATCCAGGACATTAAGAACATCTTGCAATCAATACTCAACACGTTGACATTCACATTTGTATTTTATTTGCCATCCCTTTAGAATTCTTTAATTATCTCACAAAAATAGAAGGAGCACACGATACCACAGCTCTGACGCAGGTTTGGGCCATCAAGACAAGAGTAGTCTCAAAACACTCAGAAGAATCAGATAATCAACAGGTTTCATTTTTTGGCAAAAACAACAGAGAAAAGGAGGGGCTTCTGTTTCACACCAAGGAGTAACCTCACTACCATTTAACACCGGAACACCGGCGGCTACAGGGAGAGAGCTCGGGGGTTGCATAGGCTCAAGCAGTAACTGTGAGTTGTTCAGAGGAAGGGTCATTAAGAGAAAGATGGAAACAACAAGAGCCTTCAGTTCACAGGCAGTACCTACAGGAAATACCTCAGAGACGTGCCTCTCCTTTAAGGTTCTGCAAAGATAAAAGGATGTAATTCAATAGTTTACATCAGGAGCTCTACTCAAAATACTCTCAATCTTAGATGGTAAATGAATACAATTGAAATTAGACAGGAATAAAGATGTTTATCATTATATTTATCATCAAAGAACATGTGAAGAAGTCACTGCTCCATGTTTTAAGTACAATTCTCAGATTTAAGGTGATTTATTTGACACTGCTGCCTTACAAGGTAACTATTGTATTTCATTTAAAAGGTTTAGAAAGAGATTTTAAGCTAAAAGCACGTCAAAATTGTTGTTCGTCGTCTTATTACTCTGTGCAATAAAGCTGCAGTAACGTTGAATCTAATCTAATAAAAAAAACATTACGATCCATGCACTTTATCTGACCAAACGTTTCTTTCAAAAAGAGACCTTTTAATACCAAATAAAATCCAGATTGTTGATGAATCTAAATGACTGTGCCACCTGAAGACTATTTGAAGTAGAATTCTCCAGACCGATCGCTCTCCAGCGAAGTGTAATCATGCATGAGGAGATAACCTTGTTTGACCTTACAGAAACGTTTCTATTGCAGATTTTTTTCAAACCCTGGACTGAGTTGTTGCACCTCCACTGTTGGCATATGAACCTTTTCACACTTCACAGAGCCCCTCACACATGAGCCTATCAGACAGATTCAGTAACATGGAGTGCAGACTTCCAGAGGAGGTGTGAGGCCAAAACAAATCCAACTCTCAGATGTAGCTCGGACTTCCTGAGAGAATTTAAGGGGGAGGGGCTGTGCTTTCAGAAGAGATTTTTAACGACAACGTGACTGTCACCGTATTTGCAACAAACATCAACACAAGGAGGCTACTGGAAAACACATTCAACAATTCTGACCACACACACACACACACACACACACACACACACACACACACACACACACACACACACACACACACACACACACACACACACACACACACACACACACACACACACACACACACACACACACACACACACACACACACACACACACACACACACACACACACACACACACACACACACACACACACACACACACACACACACACACACACACACACACACACACACACACACACACACACACACACACACACACACACACAGCTTTACAAAAGCACAATTTTCCAGAGAAATTCTAGATTTAGTAGCGATGAAATGAAACAGAATTCGGAGAAGTTAAACTCCCACTTTCCGTACAACTGTCAACTGTTTTTGAATAAAAAATATAATCCTTCATCAGTCCGTGTGAACACAGGCTCACTTTCTTTTCACAAAGAGGAGGAGGAGGAGGCGGAGTAAAACATGGGATTCAGACTCATTTCCAACAGTCTAGGAATATCATCTATACATTTTAATGTACCGACAATAATTGAATAAGATAAAACCAAGAAAAACCTTCTCAACCCACAATTTCACAAAGAGGAATGAAATATTTATATAGAGTATTCTTCAATATTCTTCAGTGATTATGGTGTCAGAATCATAGATATTTTATTATTATAGACTACTATTTATTTCTTACATTCATTCTCTAACACTCTATTCATATCAACATTTATTAACAGGAAAACAATGTCATTTTTCAGTCATATATCTATCACATATATATGTACATATATATATGGATGGATATGTGATATTTCACAAGTAAAGCAATATGTTTTCCACAAGTAAAGCTTTATGACAATGACTTAATATATACACGGTAAAATAACAGCCTGCAGGGGATGCAGATATCTATTTACATCAATTAGGAGTGAACATATGACAGGAATGTAGGGAGGATTGCACGATGCGGAATGGGTGTTCATGTTGATATTCAAACAAAAAGTGCAAGTGGGTGGAAATTACTTTTTTTTAAATGCCATTTTAGTGCCAAAAAAAAACACCTGAATAGCCTTAAATGTTTGCTCTATAGACAAAAGCTATTGTTTATTTTGTCTATTCATCTATTACTGCTGATTAATCAAATTATTGTTATGATTTCATGCATTTTCTATAGATATGGCACACTGCTATGAACAATGTTAAATGACCCTAGTTTGTCATTTAATTGCAAATCAAAATATTGCTTGCTTAGAGTATACACTTTTAAAAAAGATCATAATAAAAGCCAACTGATTCTCATTTGAAAATGTATTAATTTGTCATTTATTTATTTTGCTATTATATTGATAGTTTTAACTGTCTGCAGTTTGTTTACAGATTGTTTTATGGCACTTTCACGGCAAAGTCCGATCAGTAAAACTGTTAAGGTCCTGTTATTCTCTTCATTGTTATTCACAAGAACTCATAATATAGGACATCTGTTTATGGCTGTTTCCAGATTGTAATTTTCAGTCTAATCTATATCTATATATATTAAATTGTTTTTCGATATTCCACGAAACAGCCCTGACAGAGGTAACATTAATGACACTGTGCAAATCAGCCTGATGTCGCCTACATGACTAAGTTTCCCTTTAAAAAGAAATAAACTGACCTCTTTTAAACAAATGGTCACTTCACTTTCCTCTGGGTTTAACTAGTAGTCTAAAATGTGCAAATAAAGGAGAATTGAAAAAGGCAAACAACGACAATATCACTTGTTCACGATAATAACTACAACCACTTATAACTATGCCTATTGTACAATACAACAATGATCTCCTATTGTTTGCTATTAGACATAATGCAATATTGCTCAAACAAACTGGATAGCAGAAGTATATCCTGATTGACAGAAAGATGGTTAGTCTTTAGGAAGGATGCTGTTAGTGTTACTGGCCGAAAGACAGAGTGTGAGTGAGGGGGTGAGAGATGGGGGGTGAAGAGGAGCCAGACAATGACTGAGAGGTATGAAGAAGCGCAGAAAGGCGAGAGACGTTTCTACTGTAGGGGGGGGCTTGGGGGTGCAGGAAGCGAGCGATGACAACAGTGTTGATTGCCGTTATGCTATGCCAGTCTATAATCCGGTGTTACAGCGTCTACGGGGGGGGGGGGGGGGGTGGGTGGGGGGGAGCCGCCTACAAGTCGATGAGCTGGTCCACCAGCTGCAGAGAGCGGGCCAAGCTGTGGGGCAGGCTGGATTCAGAGCCGCCACTGTTACTGCGCGAGTGGCCTCCTGAAACTGGCCGGAGAGAGGGGGGGGGAGACGAATACAGGCAAACAGAGGAGGAGGGGAGGGGGGGGGAGCAGAAGAGCGGGAGTCACAACAAGCACGGCAGTAAAGGAGAGGGGAGAGAGGTCGAGAGAGAAAGAGAGGGGGCAGAATTTACCCATTTACATCTAAAACACTGAGGACGTTAAATAGATCCTGTAATGATCCTGTTAGCACTATGTTTGACTATCATGTTCATTATTTAGCATATCAGCATGCAACTGAGGGAAGACCCAATAAACACTTTGTATTTATTCCTAAAAAGCAACTTGACCCACTGGTGGAGGAGGTGAAGACTAACCTTGGGAGTTCTTCCGGCCAGTGACGGGGATCGGATCAAACTCGTCCTCCTGGTCCTCCACTGGGGTCGGCTGCAGCTCCAAGTCTGAGATCAGGAGAGACGAGTCTGCAGAGGACGAAGAAAGGTGGGTTGTTGATGTATAAGTCTTAAAGGGGCCCTATTATGCTTTTTGGGGTTTTCCATTTTTTTAATATAGTGTGTTATATAGGTTTTGTGCATGTAAATGGTCTGCAAAGGCTTGAATCCAAAGGTTCCCCCCAGAGGGAGTTACTCTCCCACACACTCCCCCCCTGTCTGAACACCTTATAGGACTCTTTTGTTTATTACCGTAACAGTGACATAAATACATAACACCAGTGATTCTATTGGCTAGCGCTCCAACACATTGTACGTGATAGGCTAAGAGACGGGACATCTCTAAAAAGTTGAACAATCTCTACAGAGCTGGCCAGCTAACCAATCAGAGCGGACTTGGCTCTGGTTTCAGACAGAGGGTGAAAAGAGGTGCTGCAGCACAGGCAGTGTGAGAAAAATAAAAAGTTTTTTGAACATTAAAGCAACATTTCAGAGTAGAGGCATAAAATACAAATATAATCATACAAATGAGCAACATATGTCCTCTTTAAGAGCCCAGAAGGTTTTAGATTGGGAGTGAAACGTTTAGAATAAGGATCATTGTGGCGGATTTAAAAGAACATTGTAGAATAGATAATTCATCCAAACGTAGTTCAGGCTTACAATCAAATAACTCAATACCTTAGTCAGCATGAGAAACAAAATCAGCAGTGAGTGCACTAACACATCGGAAGCTCTTCAGTAGTTAAAAGATAAAACAATAAGATGCATCAGTAATAATTGGCATCATGCCAGGCTGTGATGCAGAAAGTCAGAAGCCTTCATTCACCAGTCAAGAGCCAACAACTACGACACAGCTATGAAGCGCTCAATGTCGGACATAAAAAAACAACATATATGAAATATGGTTTTGAATTGTTTTTACCTGGCTTAATGTTGAAACTGTATGAAGTCATGACGACAAACAGATTGGATTATACATCTTTTTAAATCCGTGATGAAAATGCTTTTGCTGCCCCTTAGTGGTTTAAAATGTAATGACTACTGTAGCATACAATTTAGCTCAGTAAACAACATGTGCTGTGTTTATCTTTGGGAATAAAATAATAGCCCTAAGAAACCGAAGCATTTCTGATATTTCTCCAAAAGAAAGCAATACAAGACCAAAAGCATATAATAGGAATAAACCAAAGTAAGTATGTTAGCCAAAATGTTGCAGAATTTCGTCCATAAATGCTTATACAATTATTTGTACTGAGTAACTTGCTTGTTCACGCGCTTAGTTTTTATGTCCTTAAATGCATTTGAATGTTTTATTAATGTCCTATGTGAAACGTTCTGAAATGCCTTCTGTTCTACATTTTTAAAAGCCTTGTTTCGGAATGATGCTCTATAAATGCAATTGTCTTGCTTCTGTGGAGAAAGAGTTCTTGAGACTCTTCGGGGCTCTTTACCCGTGTGGATAAACCAGTCTTCAGATGTGCACAGCTTACCTGCTACAGGCGGTGCAAAGTCCCCAGACAACAGACTGAAATCATCCAGAGCAGAGGCAGCGGAGGAGGGAGCGGAGGAGAGGGAGGAGGTGGTGCTGCTGCTGCTCGCTGCCGGGGGGGCGGAGGAACCGAAGATCAGAGAGCAGCCCAGGAGAGAGTCGTCTGTGGTGAGAGGGTCTGGAGGGGGCCGGAGGACATACAGGTGAGGGAAGAAGAGGGAAAAGGGTTAGATATGGTTCAAGTGTAAAGAGAACAAGGAGAGATGACTAAGATCTACAGAGATCCTGAGATACATGCACCAACCCTTGGACTTATGTTACTTTTACAAATGAAAAGCTTTTATATTTCCAGACCTTTTAAACTCTTAGAAACAAAATATATGCCTGCAACGGAGTGCACACACACACTCACACACACCTTTTGCAGCCACTTCCACAGAGCCACCGAAGGGATCAGACAATGACAAGAGGTCCTGAAGCAGGAGTGAAGACGGTTCTGGAGATTTGAGTCCTTCTATCAGCTTTTCTGGAGGCCAGTGAATAATAAGAGACGATAAATGAGACATATTTGAGCAAAGTGCAACACAAATATCAGCTACACACTTAAAAACCCATTTGAAATAATACCGGTATAGCAAACAAACAAACAACTGCTAAGAGTGTGTACTGTACAGACGGATATTTAGTCTAGAGCCAGACTTGCTGCTGATCATGCACCTGACGTTAAGATCATGCACTTATAATTAAATATTTATTCAACGTTAATTCACTTTGCTAAGGACCATGAACAAATGCTTTTTCAGGTATTGACGGTTTTGGAAATAACATATCAGGATTTTGTTTTCTGGCTTGTCATGAATGAATACTTATGTATATGGACAATATTTATACACAATACCAACAAAGAAAAAGACTACAAAGGGGTGAGGTTTATGTGTGTACCATAAACCCACAGAGAGACGTTACCTGGTGTATCTGACAGATCGAGGATACTGAAAGGATCTGGGACAACCAGCTGAGAGGCTCCTGAATCCACATCAACAAGGTTTGATGCTCTTTCATCTAGGAAACAGAAGAAGTGTTTTTACAGCAAAGACTTTTAATCCATCACGAATCAGAAAAAAAACAGCATTATGGGAGGAAGCAGATTTCTTTGTTGGTGCCTTTCAATAAAAAGGGTCCAGACTTCTTGTTTTAATTCATAAATAGCTGAGGGCAATGACAAAGATAGAATGTGACGTACCATTATCTTGGGGTGTATCCACAGTTAAGTCCAGCAGGCCTGGTATCAACTCCTCTGTGGATGGAGGCTTAGTTTCTAAAAGTAAATCTGAAAAAAGGAAATTCCCAGTTATGAATCAACAACACATTTAAACACACACATGCACACACAGTAGCACTGATGATAGTACCTGTAGGCTTTTTGTCCTCAGTTTTGAAACCATCTGCAGAGAGGTTGGAAAATGTATCATCGTCAAAAGGGTTCCATGCAGAGGCGGAGTCGGTGGTCTCAGCAGGGGGTCCAGATTTGTTCTGGTGCTGGCCCCCATCAACAACACCAAAGTCAACAAGCTGGGCGGTACTGGGTGGAGATGCAAGTGGTGATCTACAGGTAAAGAAGGGTTATAACATAAGATCATAAGTAAAGGAAAAAGGCTTGATTTGAGGTTTCTCTTCAGGTGTATTCCAGTAGGGTCAACGCACTGGTTGGGGGCAGCGTCTGCATTAGCTCCCTGCGGCTGCTGCTGCGAGGGGTCGCTCACAGGAACTCCAGCGAAGCCGCTCACTGTGACATCACTCGGTTTGGCGTCACTCGGGGTGCGCTGGTGGCCTCGCTCTTCAGTTGTCTTTGGAGAGGAAGGAGGAGTCTGATCACAAGAAGCAAAACACAGGAGATCAGGAAACAGTCTATAGAGGGTGTCACAAGTAACAAAGTGTCACGGACAATGGGTTTCAGTGTTTGATAGAAATGTGTGGAAAATTAATGTAATCAAGTTTTTATTTAAGTCAAAGTCAACTTTTTCGTTAATCTTTCAGTTTGTGTGTACAGACACAAGTTAAGTACCGTTTCCCAGAAATCCAGAGGAATACAAAATACAAATATATATAAAAATATGTATACATGTGTTATTCTCTGTCAAAGCGTCTTTGAGTGTTTAGAAAAAAGTGCTATATAAGGGTCATGTATTTGTTATTATTACATATAATTATATATATATATTTGTAATCTTTTTTTCTCAACTTTTCTTTTATGGTATTGAGACATATTAAAATATTAAGATTTTTGAAAGAGAAAAGAAAGAGAAAGAAGAAGAAATGGAAACAATTGATGGATATGAGAATAACCAGAACACGAGGCCATGCTGCTAAAACATTGCACACATAAAGTTAAACTTCTTTAATTCTGACTGCTCTCCGATGTTCGACCATGTTGAAGCTGGATAGTGTGCAGAACTCACCGTCTCAGCTGTTTTCAGGCTGCTTTCAGAGGGGGCGGCTGATGGCGGAGTTATCTGCTGCTGCTGCTGCTGCTGCTGCTGCTGCTGCTGCTGCTGCTGCTGCTGCTGCTGCTGCTGCTGCTGCTGCTGCTGCTGCTGAGAGACCAGCGGCTGACCTGGGGCCTGTTTGACGGGGGAAGCCTGAGCCGCTGGCTGCTGAGCCTGCTTACGCCGAGCGGGACGCTGAGGAGCGGCCGGGCTCGATGGAGCGGCCTGCTGGCAGGGGGCGCTGGCTGAGGGGGGGGGGATGGTCTGCTGCTGAACTATGGGCTGTGCTTGGGGTTCAGCCTTGGTCACTGGAGACACCACTGCTGCTGCTGCTGCTGCTGCTGTGATCTCTGCGGCTGGCTGCACCTGCATCACACATAGATACACTGTCACACACGGCAAACCATCTTAACTGAGATGGTGCCCAAGGTCCCACAGCAACTGTACATTTATGATTATTTTTTCTATATCATTTTTTATCAATTTATGATTGATGCCCATCACAATTTCCCAGAGAACAAGGCTACTTTTCGAGCTCATTTTGTCTGACTTACAGTCCAAACTCTAACTTGATAAATGACTTTAACAATTACCAACATTGTAGCACTTTATATTTGTATCAATCTACTTATGTATGAATTAACAGCACTTGTGTGAAGAAGATCATTACTTTGGCCAAACATACTTAATATATTCATTTAATATATTTGTGTAAGCTGACATTTATGATTATTTTTTGTATACTGTCTTGTATACTGTGAATTTCCCAGAGAACCAGGCTACTTTTTGAGCTTGTTTTGTCTGACTTACAGTCCAGAATCTAACTTGATAAATGAATTAAACAATTACTAAAATTGTAGCTACTATGTATGAAATAACAGCACTTGCGTGAAGAAGATCATTGCTTAAGAATCCAAACACAAAAAGCCAGACATGCATTATACGTTGCTGGCGATGCTTGTTTCTGCTGCTTTCCCCCCACATTTGTCTACGGATCATTTTCCATAGTTATTAATAGACCCCTGTAAACAGCTCCTCTGTCTGTCAGTGTAATTCAGTATGTACCTGCTTCTGTGGAGCTGCAGCCTGATTTGAATTGTTTTGCGGCTGGACGATCGGCAGGACTGAAGTCTGAGCCTTCTGTGACTGCAGAGCTGCAACCGGCTGAGAGAGGTTCAGACTGACTCCTGGAGGATGTTGAAAAGAGCAGAGACTACAGATTACTCAACAGCAAAGGCAACATGTATCAATTTCATAATTATAATATATACAATTAGAGGAAAACGGTATGAACTCAGAGTGTGTGGGAAAACATTCCATCATCACTTTGGGCCTGTGGTTAGATTGCTTTAACCTGCCTACTTGATCTGTTCCTGTTGAGGTTGCAGTATCAATTTGTAAACAAAGGATCAGAGAGATGTCTGTATGCAGCACCTCTTTATTCATCAAAAGTCCAGCTTCATTTCCCCATGACAGAGAGGAGAAAGGACAGAGTGCAGTACGTACCCACAGGCTGAGCTGCACCACCAGGGAGATTAGCCCGCTTGCGAGGGGTGAGAGCAGCCGGCTGGATGGGGAGGATGCCAGCGGCGGGCTGTGCATGGGCGGCTTTGGGCCTCTGGCGGGGGGTGATGGAGGTCTCAGTGGTGGGAATAGGATCCGTCAATCTGGCAACAAAAGGAGCATGTTGGCCTTCTTGTTAATCATGGCAAATAGTGTTAGTATAATTATGTAATGAGTATCAGAACACTGACTGAACCTATTTACTTCAACAACATGTCCTGTTACTACAGCTTTAATGGTGGGACAGTGTGAGCCTGCTTGCCTGGGCTTAGCCTGGTTCTTCTTTGCTGCTGCAGCCTCACTCGCTTTGATTGGCTCAGGAAGTTTACAGGGAATTGGAGAATTCTGGATAATGGAAAGAAAAACAAAAACAATAGAATTGTTTGTTGAATTTCCAGAAGAGAACTGTAGTAGTGACAAAGAAAAATATACAATTAGACAATAAAAACCTCCTAATTCAGCAGTAACAATAAAGACTATTTCTACTGTTTGCAACTGATGAATTAGTGCAGATTCTCCTACCTCACTGCGACAACAAAGTCAATCCCTGATGAGAGCAAGACAAGCATTCCCAAATATTTCAGCTGACGCGGTGCTGAGAGAGACTGACCTTCACATTCTGGACAGGGCAGGTCCGCTGAGCTAGTTTAAAAGCAAAGAAGGAGACCTGGTAGATGTCAGGTCTTTTCTCTTGGTCTGGCTCCAGCATGTAACCTGAAAAACAACCACGAGGAAGCAACTCAAAAAGCTTCACTTGATATTCCTATTTAAACTGAATTAGTTGTTTTTGAAAACATTAAAAACACTTGAGAAGGACTAACGAATGAGGCAGTGCAGATCATAAGAGTAGCGGGAGTTGTCTGGAATGGTGAAACTGCCATCACAGATGGCCACCTGGCTTTCACCAAAGGGCAGAGTGAAGAAGCACACTTTGTACAGCAAGCAGCCCAGAGCCTGGAGAAACAACCACATGCCCCGTCACACCACACAAAGACAGGAGGAGAGGAGAGGGAAATACTTAATAATACAATTAATACACAATAAGGTACAAAACAAAACCTTTGCCTCTCTAAATACCAGCTGTTAACATTTTTAAAACTGTGATTTCAGTCAAACATTTTAACAACATGACTGAATCTAAAACATCTGCGCCCTGCTGTAACAAGCCTACAGGTTTAATATGTTATCGTTATGTCAAACTAAGGTTCTACTGTAAAAACTACAGCATGAATGATTGGTATTATTTTCTCGGAGTATAATCAAATCAATACTTTGATCCTGTTTTTCATGAATGGAGGCTACGGTGTTTATTTGAAAGGGTACTGTATGTGCGTGCGTGCGTTCTTGTTATGGATATCACAATAGTGTTTCCTCACTCACCCAGACATCTGATTTTGTAGTGATAATCTGGTTATTGTAGAGGTTCACCATCTCAGGAGCACGATATGATAAAGTTGTGTACCTGAAGGAATACATTAACAACAACAAAACTAAATAAACTACTGGTTCAATGTGTCAGTGAAGAAAAACAGCTGACATAGTTCCATCTGCTCATAGATGCACTTTAATGCAAATAAAGTTAATTATTACATCCATTACTAATTACACCACACTAAGCTTGTTTTGCACAAATGTGAAAGCATAAACTCTGCAACCCTGCAGTCCATAGTTGAAATTCAATAATGAATCTTTAATAAGACAACAAGACTGCTCATGATTGAAAAGCGGCTGAGCGTTTCTGTGAGGCTAGACCTAAAAGGAATGCTAATGAATGAAAGCTGCAGGGGCAAAACTAGACGCACTAACTTTTTGATCTCTTCCTCCACGACGGCCACTCCTTCAGTCTGAGGGCTCTGGAACTTGTTGGTGGCGCTGCCAAAGTCACACAGCACATAGTGACCCTTGTCATGCAGGAGGATGTTCTCCACCTGACAATCAAATGAGGAGAAGGGATGGGAAACACTGTTAGGAGGCAGAGCCGTTATGCTCTAATACAGTCTGACACACAAACTACTCAACTTTTTTAATGTAATTCTAAAAAACACCACTGCAATAAAAAGTAGTCTTGCCATATGGATTAAATCCGCTGAGTGACAGTAACCTAAAATGACTGCGACAGACACGCTGCAGTTGACTGCGCTCAGGAGAAATGGAAAGGTTTTGGGAGCATTTTGACAACTGACCATCTCCTCTCCCCTCCTGTTGGAGCTCTGCATAATCAAACACAGCTTCATCTCACATGATATCAATCATATTGCTTCAACTACTAAGCATGGTGATCTTCAGTAGGTGTTGCCTTGGTTTTAACGCCGGGGCAACACACTGCGAAGAATAAAAATAGCCAAATGTATCACCTTAAGGTCTCTGTGGATGATGGGTGTCTTGCGCTGGTGCAGGCGAGAAACAGCATCACAGGTGTCACAGAAGATCTGCAGCACCTCAGCCTCAGTGAAGCCGGTCTGCAGCCTCTGATTCATCAAATTCACCACCTGTCCCCCTGCGAAACAATATCACATTATACAGCGTCAAAAACACAATCACTGGTATACAATTGAACCTCAACTTGTGTTTTTTATTCTGTGTAATTACTGATAATGGACCCAAACTCAAATTCTTTCAGTATTCTTAAATAATTCCCCCCTCAGCACTCACCCTTGCAGAAGTCCATAAGAATGAAAACCTCCCACACATCCCTTGATCCCATAGCAGTAATGCTGGAGTCCAGATAACCAACAATATTCTTGTGACCAACAAGGTCTTTCTGCAAGGACACAAATAGGCATTAAAGAGCATTAACAAACCGCCGTTCATAAAGGTTTTACCAAAAAGCACAACTACTGCTAACCTGCATCAAATGGGACTACTAATGAATGAAAGCATTTCATAAGGGCTCGATTCATTCTTCAGAAAGGTTGCCACAAAAATGACTAAATGATACGCGATACAACAAAACGATGGAGGAGGAAGGAATACTTCCATATTGTTTTTCTGCATAGAGGTAAATAAGAAGTTAAACGCCGTCACACATTTAGTTTAATCTGGCCAGTGTTTAACGATGCAGTGTGAGGCCATCACCTGCAGAGGGAGTTGCAATGGAGAGCAACATCAGGAACCTATTACGTAATGAAAACATGTCAAGTACTGCAGATGGGGTGAAGGTGTGCGCCTGTGTGTGCATGTGTGTGAGGAAGCGAGTGAGGAGAATGAGAGGTAAAGAATGTCATGTGAAAAAGATAAATGACATCAGATATCACTTTAGATTTTTTTTTTTTAGGGTCTTTTAGTTTGATTTAAAAAGAAAAACTAGGACCTACAGTAAGTTGCTAGGAAGAATTGCATGTAGTACTGATGAATGTTTACACCATCAGACATGTGTATGTAATCGGAGGATCCATTTCTTCCTTCCTTCCTTCCTGTGTGGTCCTTCAGACTTAAAAGAACATGTGTTTGAACTAAATGAATGTAGAAGTGCAGTCACAAAAAAATGCTTCTAGATAATGTAAATGTTGTAGTAGGGTACCATGATATACGTTAGTCACTATAAATCCTAAATCTGCTGCTCTTGCTCTTTTACCAGGTCAAGAGGTCAGGCTATATGTGACTACTCTTCTTTTATTACCTGCGTGTTGTCCATGAAATTAATAGAAGGGACAGCTTTATGTTATTTTATACAAGTAACCCGGCAGCATACCCTGTGTAGGGTAACAACCAGAGCTTCAGGACCTTTGAACAATCTCACTGATGAAAGGTGTTCATGGAAATAACCCCTTTGACTCATTTCACAAAACACCTCAGGGGGAGAGCGGAACATGTAAGACAGCACTATGAAAATAAAAACAAATCCCACCAAGAACCAGATGAATCAATAAAGAGCGAACATGCGTGTTCTGAACCCACTTGTTCTTTGGATTTCCTGACAGCAGAGCTTCAATGTTTCTCGACAAATTGATCAACGTAAAAATAATAGCCAACCATTTTGATAACCGATAAATAAATAGATAGTCAAAAATGGAGATTTCCTTTGACATTAAGCTATATATCTTTGGGTATTGGACTCACACAATAAGCAGTTCTCTTCTCTGCTTTTCTAGAGAAAAGAGAACCTGTACATGTAGATTTCTTGTTTATTTCCAGGCAAAATCCTGATGGCAGATCACATGAGAACTGTGTGAGAACAAGCAGGGAAATATTGAATCAACTCACCATTATTTGTATCTCGCATTTGCACACCTGCAAATCATGCTCATTGTTGACATACATCCTCTTCAGGGCGCAGCGCACCCCTTGATTTGTTCGCACCAGGAACACAATTGCAAAGCCACCTGAAGGGATGAGAAAGAAAACATAAAGAAATGTCACAACCCCCGAAATCTAGATGCACACTAAAACATTATTGCCAGGTTTAATAGAAAATGTAAAAGAGATATGGGGAATTCCAGCATCACAGCATTGTCACAAGTTTTCTTTAGTGCATTTTGGAAATGTAGCTGAACATTTTACACCCAATTACTTCCACAACTGTTGTAAGCTGGGTTTGGATATCAAAAAGGATAATCAGGACCAAATGGTGCAGCCTTATAGCGTTATATATTAGTCATAGCGTTGCTGCAGGGTTTACGTAGAGGCCTACATTGAGGCCTAACCATCTGGTATAGCTCAGACCACAAATTCACTTTGCCGAGTTCACTTGTGACAGGGTCATCAGTTTCAGGCAGACATTGCGGTTATACTGCATCCTCTCGTCGACAAAGTATTGTATGGCACGGTAGCTCTATCACACTTTGTCTCATGTTGCTGTCGGTATTGAAGGGCAAGTAGCTGTAATTGACAAACTATTTCATTATTTTGTTTGTTTTTGTTTTGAGTAAGGGGCAGGCTAAATAACATTTGTCTTCTCCCTGCTAGACACTTATAACCGTGTGTTTTCTTTGGTTGGTTCTAGGGCTTTGCGTACTGTAAAGGAGATGTAATTATCTCACCCTATGGTTGAGAAGATTATGTTCAATCAAAATTCATGAGAGTAAAGGAATGTTTGACAATAGCAGGTTCATCACTGCCATATTCTCTCATGTAATTGTTACTGTACTCGTCTTAGCACATATGCTACTATTGGCTTACATGATGCTCAGATAAACTGTACAATAGAAAAAGAAGAATACCAAATTCCCAGGTTTAAATGGTGAATAGTTGCTTTTGAATCAAGTACAGGCCTCCACGTCACTATCAGTAAATGTGCTGCTGATGCCAAACAGTCATACCATCAGTATCTATTAAGAAATACAACAATTGCACTACACATTAACCCTTCATTCATTCAAATAAAAAGGGGATACAATAACTGCTTTTTCTGCACCAGATAGGTATGCACATTCTTCAATCACACTTCTGATTCATAAAACAGGAAGCAGTTGTGTTAGTCAGTGTGAAGCTGAGAAAGGCAGTAGGCCTCTTTTTTTCATGAATGCATCATGCCTGTGGGGATGGCATAAGGTTACATCCCGGCCTGCCCTGTCATGTGACTCAAGTATTTGGCTTGCGGGACACACATCATATTCTAAATTGAATCTCATGCATTTAAATATATAGGGATAGAGGTTACAATAAATGGCATCATTCGGCCTGCGCAACCCCTTCTCACCTTCAGCAATGATCTCCTCCACAGTGACTTGGTGCCGCCCGACAGTGAAGTTTCTGCCAATGAAATTTCCGCCTGCATGACTGGACCCCGAGCTTCCCCCCCCTCCAGAACCGGGCCCGGAACTCACCAACTCCCGACGGGAATCAAAGAACTTCCTCATGTTGTCAGACTGACAGGAGGTGTGTCAATCAATCAGATGAAGGGCTTGTTTCCTGTGCAATGAATTATTGCACTGATATATAAATGCTGGTCAGAATGTGCACCTAAAATCGGACGAGTCTACTTTTAGTCTCAAACCATGCAGGGATGCCTTCGTCACTTGTGATTTTGACAGATGTGTTGGTTGCAGATCTCATTTGCTTGCCAAACACAAGCCAGTTGGTGATAGCTAGAGCGGTTGCGACTCGCTTGTTATGTAAGTGAATTACACCACCCAGGAGGCTAAAGCATCTCCGGAGAAAGTCTTTCTTTAGCTATCCATCCAGCTGTTCATGGTCGGCTGCTGATGATGATAACATTAGCTCCTTCTCCATCTCGTCCAGCCATTACAGAGCTAGCTAAGTGCTAGCTACTTATCGCGCTATGACATTTCGTGTAAGGTTATCCAGGTTATCCTGAGAAGATAATGTCTTATGTTGCGATGTATCCGACGTGTGACTTGTGTGTTAGCGATACCTGGAACAATCTTTCCATCCTCAGTCAAGTGAAGCCGCCTTTGGATGGCACATAGCTGCCCGTCGAGCTATTTAATTGCTCCCATTTAGATTAAAACTGTGATTTTGTTGTAAGCTAACGTGTTAGCGCCGCTGCAGCCATTGACAAACACAAGCACGCGCGGGGTCGACAGACAACGTAATCCTCCGTCTGATGCGACTGCAGATAAAACAACACACAATTTGACATCTACCAAAACGTTAGGCAGAGGTTTCAACCCAGCAACCTAATCTCTGCAACCACAGCAATCTTTGGCTGCCAGCGATATCGCAACATCCTAGCTGTTGCTGTTGACGCACGGACGGAGTTCTGGGTATTGTAGTTCAGAGCGAAGCTGCAGCCTCCCCTCCCCCTAGCGAATGTGGTCATATGGGGCGTTCAAGTCCTATCGCTCAGCCCGGAAATACGAGAAATGAGGAACACCTTTAACACCCTTTAGCACTAGTTCAGTTCGGTTATCAGTAATAACAGTAATAAAAGCAACAAAGTACATTTTCTCAAGTATTGTACTTTTTGAATATTTGTACTTTTACTTCTTTCGAGTTTTTCCATGTAGGCCTATTGCTTGTTTATACTTATGCCCCACTACATTGTACTTTTTACTCCACTACTTTATTTTAACACAAACAGTTACAAGTTACTTTTTTTTAACTTGTTTCTCTCTAAAAATGTGTATCAGAATAAAGCTTATTTTCATATTTTGTGAAGAGAAATACTAATGTAAAAGTATCAAGTATCTATCACACCAGTAGATTATTGCCACTTAAGCAATAAAGAAAAAATCAGGATTTTAACAATATTGATATGACTGCAGCTGATGATTGCTTTATCATGTATGTTAGTCTGACAACTCTTGCCCATGTTGAGACCGACTTCCCAACTCTGAAACATTTTAGCAAAACCAAATTACCACAATAAAGTCTGTGTATTTAAAAAAAAAAAGACTGATTAATTATATAGGTTCATTCAGCACAGGCTGTTTATAATAAGAAACATCTTTATGAAACAATCCTCGGAGGGTTCATGGAAGGAAAACACATCAGCCATAAATTAATTACCAAATTACAGTTTAATTGTAATCTTACTATATATACTTGCTGCTAATGCTAATGTTTAATTTGTATTGTATTTGTTTCCTTCTTTCTGTCTGTGTGCCTGTCTGTCTGTCTATCTATCTGTGAGGGATTTGTTCTCACAACCTTCTGTGGAGCAGCTCCTCCTCCAGTTTAACTATTGTGAATGTATAACGAGATCCATTTTTTTAAACTTTTCTAACAGTTTATATTACAATATAAAGCTAATATTAGAATAAATGGATTGGTTATCTTTAAGTCTTTTTCAGACACCCTTACTAACATTATTTGTCTAGCTTTTAATTTGAGTTCATGCGACTTTACTCATCAAGGGATTTTATTGGAATAGGCCCACATGAATTATTATAAATATGTTATGTTTCAAACTTTATTGAAGGTGATGAGTTTATTCGCCAAAAATGGTCCAGTGGAGAAGGACGCTGACCTTGGGTGGTGAGACGCGGGTTTGAACCCCACCTGAGGTATTCGAAACAGTGTGTGTGTGTGTGTGTGTGTGTGTGTGTGTGTGTGTGTGTGTGTGTGTGTGTGTGTGTGTGTGTGTGTGTGTGTGTGTGTGTGTGTGTGTGTGTGTGTGTGTGTGTGTGTGTGAAACAATAAACGTGCTCAAAAACCAATAACCAACCATTTTAAATACTGCGATTAAAATCGTTGAATTTAAGTTTAATTTCAATTTGCGAATTTCAGAATTGACATCATCAAAAACATTAAGGAATAGGAAGAAACCCAAATCATGTACTGTAAGTACATCTAGCTTTGCAAGTGGCTAAGTATTTCTAACAAGTAGTGTTATCACTTTAAGATGAAAACTGTTAAATTGTAAACTTAATCTTAATCTGCAGGTGAAGCCTATGAGCTGGATATGTGACCTTTACCTCTATGATACATTTACATTGCTTTTTTATATTTTGAATACGATCATCTTAATATTTAAATTAACCAAAGCAGCCACTCAGTACATGTATCAAGGTAAAAAATAGAGTCTAAAATATTTCCTCCGACATCCCGTGAATGCAGCAGTACCTTGCGTGACGTGGACTCTAAAGGCGGATCCTGTAAAAAATTAAAATCCAAGTGGGTGGGAACTCAGAGAGCAGCTGTAAATTATAAGGTTTAGTTTTCCGGTATACTGACACAATAACCTCTTGTCGGGAATCCCGCGAAGAAATTCGTCTCCAGCTCAGGTAAGGTGTCCTTCAGGGTCAGGTTGGTCATGGTTCAGAGGGGTTTCTGAGCGGTAGTTCTTCGGTATGATTCGGCAGAAGAGCTCAGACAGTATCTGCAGGGTGTGCCCACTAACTTCATGCCAAGTTCACTGTTAAACTGCTCAGTGCTCCGCTTCCTGAATCCCTTTATTGCATTTGAATAACTGTAGTGTGGAATTTTAAGTATTTTGGGCATAGATTTAATTTACAGTTATAACTTGTGATAGCCTACATAATTATTGGGTATATGTTTTTCAGCCTTAGCTTTTAGTGTACAGAGGACTATCCTTTCCTATTATTGCTCAATTTCAAATGAACTCGCCGACGTTAGATATTATCACTTGCTTTGAAATAAGAAAAACGGTAAACCTGAATACTAAATGACTAATTCGAGATGCCCACTATTAAGAAATCAAGTGTGTATATATCCCATATGTTAATAACCTTAAAGCGCTACAAATAAACAGCGTACACATTTCCAAACTTTACTTGATAAAAGATTTGTATACTGCTATATAACTGGAGCTAATAACAGGGTTAGTGCTTGTGTTTGTTCAGAAGAAGAATTCACAGTTTTAACGTTGTGTTTTGGAAACATGATTCACTTTGTGTTTATTTACGGTCTGTGGCCACTGGTCCATACACATGGTCTGAAGTGTTTGTAGGAGTCACCTGCCTGTATTTACATCACAAACCACTCAGGTGTGCCTCTGCTACTAACAGACTTCTGGACACTTTGTTCAACAAGAACATGTTGACTAGAGTCTTATTTTTGTCTATAATAAGCAACTTAAACTTGTAATATGTTTGAGCTGAGGGTATTCTTATACCCAAAATCCACTTTGACAAACAAATGAAATGTATTCCAATGGGTAAGTTGATCTCTACCTGCAGGAAACACCACTATCTGATCCCTCAGTGGAGTAATTACAGGCGTGTCTAAACAAACACCAGCTAAATGATACTACCCCTGAGACGTTGAACGGTTGTGGAACAAAAGAGAGCCAATGACCAAATTAGTGTGACAGGAATCCTCTGAGAGGATGAACTGCAAACAATATTGATTGAGGTGAATGAGGGTCACCAGTTAAGTGACCCCTAACCTGCAGTTCATTCGTTTTTTGTGTTATTAACAGGTCCTTGTGCAAGTGACAAATGATCATCATATTTTTATTCTGTTGTAGCTTTCTGCACCTCCAGTTTGAAAATCCTCACTCTTCTTACAATGGCAGCGGTAAGTCCGACCCACAGCATCTTTTTCACATTTACATGTATTTGCATCACCAGTAGAGAATTGGATTGTTTTGTTCTGCTTGGTTGTAAATATGGCTGGACAAGCCATACATATTAAAATTCCTTATCTTTTATGAAAATCCCTTGTAATGATATTGCAAGGTTGCGATTCACATTTGCTACCGGCGATAAAAGTTTTAGGTCTGCTGTAATGTTCATTTTAAAAGGATATCAATATTTAAATTTTTTCTTTTAATACATGGGCAAAATTTAGTTGAAAGTCTCAAAAAAAGATTTTGAAGCTCCTAAACTTTGTCCTTTTTTTTTGGAAAATATAAAACGCGTTTCTTTCTGACACGTAAAAAAGCATACTACTTTGTACTTGCATAATACTGTAGCATCATAGATGTTACTTTGCCTCAAAAGATCCTCTCCAGATGTTAATAATACATATAAATGATCTGCTTTGAATAATTGTTAGTCTATTTTTCTCATAAGCACCTCTTTTCCTTCCTACATTTCAAAAGTGAAACTACTTTGCACAAGGTCTCTATAAAGTGAACTGAAAAGTTCATTCTTAGAGAAATCACCACACCTTGTTTAAGCTGCAAAGTTAGGGCAAGAAAGCGTTCTTTTTTCAGCAGAAACATTTAAAAACAGCCTTTAGGGTTCAACAGCACATCATTCTGCACTGGGAAGGTCAAACATCATGTGAAGTAATAATAAGAAAAACACATTTTGAAGTTTTCACTGCTTATTTTATAACATTTTTTGTTATTTACAATCAGATTGGAAACCGTGGAACAGTGACTGAGGCGGCTGGTTTCAACCCAGATGCAGATGTCCAGGCTCTCAGAGGAGCCATGAAGGGAACCGGTGAGTGATCCAGAAACCATCATCAGATGAAGACATCTTGAACCTGTCATTAAGCCTCCATGGGGAAAGATATGTATTTTCTGCCTCTCTCCTCTCCAGGAAAGTCTGAAACCAAACTCAGTGTTGCTCAGTGTTGTCATGGCAGCTTTCTGTTTTCATAGCCCGTTCATTCAACTGAGTAGTGCTGTGTACTTGGCCTCATCTCTTCTCTCTGTCGTAAAGCTTCCTCTTCACTTCTGATATGGAGGGAAAATGTATCTGGACTTTGCTGATCATGCAGTAAGAAATAGTGAACTAATCTCATTATGGGTTGCGCTGTTCTGAAACTATGCTGGCAGGTATGCATCACTCAAAGACAGTTGTGCATTCTCGCAAACATTCAGGAGTACACAACTAATCTAATTTCTTTCTCTGTCTGGACATTTGAAGCCAGGAATGTTGATGCTGTTAGAGTTCCGCTAGAATAATCATCTTCCCCTGACTCTTGCTGAGCTCTATTGCAAACAGATGGTTTGTTTGCCGATGCCAACAAACAACTGAGTGTTAGGATCATCTCCAGGGATGAGAGCTTGTTCTTAAACTGAGCTCCAAGACAAGTTGTTAATGATTGTACAAGTTGAGACATTTAAAATGAATATTAGTATAAGATGTGTGTTTTATTCATTTCAGGCACTGATGAAGCAGCTGTCATCCAGGTCCTAGCCCCCCGCACCATTGCCCAGAGGCAGCGCATCAAGGAGGCCTACAAGCAATCAGTGGGGAAGGTGAGCGTTTTCACTGAGCTGTACTCAAAGGCAGCACATTAGGTTCAATTATGTTAAATAAGGCTATTCATGAATAGGTTATTTACTCTAAAAAGCAGCCTTGATGGAGACTCTTGGCACTTGCAGTGAATTTCATCTCTTAGCCACCTATTCCATTATGTACTCCCTCATTATTTTTTCAGTTACCATGCTGATAATGTAAAGTTAACCATTAACTGTAAAGCAGAAATGATTACTCCTGTAAACAAAAAACAGGACAGAGAGGGCCTTGTATTCTGTAGGAAAGAAAGAAATTCCCTCCCATAAAAGCCCACAGATGTCCGCTTCCCCGCTGACTGTTTCTTTGTTTCATGATTATATGGATCTATATATCAAATAAAAGGAAAGACAACCTGGTGTTTATTGTATTGAACTGATGAGATAATAACCAGCCCACTATGCAGGGTCCGATAAAGGGTCCATAAAGTTATTTGCAAGTTCCTCAGAGGGAGCAAAGCAAAGCGTGTGAGAGGAATCCTCGCAGGCAGAAAGAGTGACTCATGGTGACGCCCACATGTGGTCACACAGGCTCATTGTGAGGAACAACTTCACAACACTGTGTTCAGAAACCACACCCTCTAGCGGAGACACACAAAGTAATGTGTCAGGGCCACGCTGGCAGCACAACACTCCAACACAAAGCCAGAGTTACTCACTTTAATGTCGAATTTAATTAGCTTTTAACCAGTTAAACCCCACGGCCACGCGGGCGGGGGCAAAACGCAACATCTTGCAAGAAACAGCTTCTGAGGGCTTCATAATATTTAACAAACTATGAGTCATACCCACTTAACGGGAAGAAACTCAGCTATCAGACAATATCAACCGTTTTTAGCTAAACGGAACAAAAGGGTAATGACAAAGGCTCTGAATTAGCCCTGAGCGAAAAAATGCCAACGCACTTAGCACAAAACTCAAGATAAAATACCCTTATTACTTATCGGATCTGCACAAAAAAGATATCGATTAGCAAGCTGAGATTCCACAGATTCCAGACATATAAGTATCATCACTGAGCGATCAGAACTCGCGGCCAAACAACAAGAAACAACAACAAAGAAATGTGCCAAAACGGCTAAAAACGTCTTACCTTAGCTGTTGTTCTGATCAAAAGTTGTGTTCAATGGCATTAAAACAAGAAAAACGCTGCTGAAGGTTAATCCATAATCATATTTATGGCAATAAACGTAGTTTTCTATAGAGTGTAACATAGCTTTCGGTTCGGGCAAATTGCGTGCGCATCACTCTCAATCCTCAATGGTAATGTTTAGATGGATTTAGGAACTCCCCCTCGATTCTATTGGCTCTAACGGTTCAAAAGAGGTGTCAATCACCAAAATCGATCAATGGGTTTGTTGGAGTCAGGAGGCCTGTTAATTTATTCTGGCAATTACTCAGACCTACTAATTGACCTAACAGAAGCTATTGAGTCTATGTACGTTTACTGCCAGGCTCGGATCCACCTGGATCAGCAAGGTCTCACCTCTACTAACTCCTGAAGAACCAGGTTCAATTAACTGCTGTTTCAATTCAGACGACGCACTAAATCTGTGTAAGCGATCCCGAAGGATTCTGGTATCAGTAATGAGGTGTGGCCCTGCCTAAGTGTGAGTGTGGCAGTTATGCAATCTTACCTTTAAGCAGGAGAGGAGAGCGCAGTTTTGTTTTAAGTTATCCCAATCCAAAAAGGTGGGATGATTTTATTTGAAGAAAATGGTCCACACTTTGACAGGGTTTTTACCTTCTCTCGTTACAATGTGACGATCATACAAATATATCATGCTGTGGTCCTTTTCTAATATAAAACCTCAATTCACAGTTTTACATTTCTTACATTAAATTCTAACTTCAACTGGCCCACTTCATTTATGATATTACATTCTAACTTCAACTGGCCCACCTCAGTTGTGACATTTAAATTATAACTTCAACTGGCCCACTTCAGTTGTGACATTTAAATTCTAACCTCAACTGGCCCACTTAAGGTGTGACATTTCAATTCTAACTTCAACTGGCCCACTTCAGTTGTGACATTTCAATTCTAACCTAAACTGGCCCACTTCAGTTGTGACATTTAAATTCTAATCTAAACTGGCCCACTTCAGGTGTGACATTTAAATTCTAACCTCAACTGGCCCACTTCAGTTGTGACATTTAAATTCTAACTTCAACTGGCCCACTTCAGTTCTGACATTTAAATTCTAACCTCAACTGGCCCACTTCAGTTGTGACATTTAAATTATAGCCTCAACTGGCCCACTTCAGTTGACATTTAAATTCTAACTTCAACTGGCCCACCTCAGTTGTGACATTTAAATTCTAACCTCAACTGGCCCACTTCAGTTGTGACATTTAAATTCTAACCTAAACTGGCCCACTTCAATTGTGACATTTAAATTGTACCTTTTTAAATTCTTCCAACAGAATGGTCGGTGATAAAAAACACATTAAAACTTACATTCAAAATCAAAAGTCAATTTCAGAGAACTTACCAAGGAAAACCCCCGCTCTGGAGCTTTCTCCCTCTCAACCAGTGCTGTTATGCTCCACACAGGGACAGAAAACCAAAGACACACCTTCATACCCATATATGTGGGGAAAGGTCATGGCCTCTGCTGTGCAGGACGGGAAATGTCCAGACATATTCTCCTATGGTATGTCCTAAACCCATTTTGGGGCTTCAGTACTTTTCCATTGAGTCAGGGGTCTCCTGTGCACAGCTTGCTGTGAGTAAAGACAACTGTCTCCCCTCTTTAAACAGTGACACCCATTGTGATAAACTATAATAGGCCTTATAAAACGGACAAGTCAAATCAAGCAATCTGATTGGTTCTTAGCCGTGATATACTGAGCGTATAAAAACAGTATACCGTTGGGCTGAAAAGCTACTGGAACAAGAAAGCAGCGGAGAAGTAACGGGGCAGAAACCCTCCTTTTTGACGCAGCGGTCCAGACATAGACATCAAACGGCAAAACATATTCAGTGTGCAGTTCCTTTGGCATTAGGGCAGGGATATCTAGATACTTTTGAAGGTTTAACATAATGAATTGTGCTACTTTTAAAGCAAGCAACGATGTTTTCAAATCTGTAATCAAAGAGGTCCGCAAAAACGCTATCGACCAATCAGATTGCTTGATTTGACTTGTCAGTTTGATAAATATATTTACATTTCTTCCGTTACGAAACAAACATACAAAGCATAAAATGGAAACATTTAAGATTAACTTCGACCTCCGGGGGGGTCTTACTATAGTATGGAGGAGTGGATTGAGCAGTGCCTATCTCCAGAAAAAAAAGCACCTAAACTACGACATGCAGAGCTACGTGAAGAGCAGGTAGACCAACTGGAAAAGTAGCACCATTCAAAAGCTTTCTGATGCGGGTCTTGAAACAAAGCAGAGAAATTATGACCGTTAGTGGCCATAGGTGCGAAAGCTCTCTCCAGAGCTACTGGAAGCCCAATCTCGGGGACCGGAGAAAGTGGAGCAATATTCTCGCCACGCCAAGCAACAGCCTCGAACAACCTCAACATATACAAGTGACCACGTAAGCCATGCTACTGATGCTGGACAGTTTTTCAGTGGATGCACAATAAACAGCAACATACACATTAATGTAAATAAACAGCCAAATAATGGATCAACGCTTTCTGTCTAATATGTTCGCTTGCTGTTAGTGTTGTTGCATAGCAACCACCTTGCACTATGTTTTGTGCAGAAGGCCACGGAGGGACTATTTTATTTTGAACATCATTATTTACTAATAAAAACTATTTAAATTAGAGTGTGTATTTTTCTTTCATATTGCCACACTTGGTAACCGTTTTATAAAAGCAAAAGCTCACTTCAGGCCGTGATATATGTTCATTATATCACAGCTAAGGGGGTTGTCGACCCTCCGCTTCGCGTCGGGCCGAACCACGCCCCTTAGCTGTGATATAATGAGCATATACCACGGCCTGTCGTGAGCTATTGCTTAAATATATTTGATTATATTTGATTATATTAACTTTCGTTTGAATTATTCAACTTAATATGGAGACCTCAACAGTTTCCAGAGATATGGCAAATATACCCAAATGACACCAGAGGTGGGTTTTGTTTTTTCTAAACCTCTCTAAAAAGGTCAAATTTCACTTGTTTCACATCAATCTTGATACACGGTACTTATTATATGTTTTAGTTTGGATTCCTAAAGCTTTTAGTCTACAATCCCATAATTCAAGTGTGCTTTTCACTATAAGTAATGTTTTTTTTTTGGACGGAAACTATAATTTACAGTTTTTTACTATGTTCAATCTGAATTTACTTTAAAATAAAAACATCTATATTGATTCTGACTTTTCTACATCCAACTCACAGGTGTATCATTGCTTTGAGAAAAAAGATGATTAATTTACCCCTTTTAGAAGGGAAGATATAGTCATTTGTTCTGGGCATGTCATTTTCAAGCCAGAAACCTGAAAAACATGCTTGGGGCTTAACAGGTTAATACAGATAGTCCTCTTGATGAAAGTATTTATTTCCTGGGAACAACTGGGGGGATATATCTCCTGTTAACCCATCTGCTCCCCCCCCCTGCAGGACCTGGCTGATGATCTGTCCTCAGAGCTGAGTGGGAATTTCAGTAGCGTGGTTCTGGGTCTGCTGATGCTGGCGCCCGTGTATGACGCATACGAGCTGGAAAATGCAATGAAGGTGAGAGTTTAGGAGAAATCCAGTGGTGGGCTCTAATTTGTAATGTCAATGTCACATCCCATAAAAAGACCAAAACCAAGACTGATTCATCGCGTACTGAGTATTGACTGTATTGACCAAAGCTTGATTTATATTACTCTTTTTCTGCCTTCGGGCTTCATCAATCTGACACACCACTGCACTGTGACATGCTCCTTTATGAGGAGAGGCAAGGAGAGTTTTTAAAGCATAATTGAACAACAAATCAATGTAATGTGCTTTACAAAAAACATTGTAAGCATTCAAACTTAGTGCAAAAGAAACACACTATAAAACAATATTAAACTCGCTTCAAAAAGTGTAATTAAAGAGCCATAGGGAATAGAAATAAAAATACAAGAATGAACTTCTCATGTCTACACCCTTCTCCTGTGTTCATATCTAGTGTTAACTTATGTCTCTATCTGTTCATCAACAGGGGGCTGGAACAGAAGAGGCCGGCCTCATCGATATTCTGGCTTCAAGGTCAAACGATGAAATGAGAACCATCAATGCGTTCTACAAGAAGGGTAAGGGCCTGCCTATAGATTGTGTATAATATCTGATACTTTGTAACGTGACTTAGCTTTTGTCCTTTGTTTGGAGATGCAATGACGTCCGTTATTACAAAGCAGTGGAGGGCATCAATTATTCATGACAGCCGTTTCTGTTTCCATGTGGCTGTTTATTGTTTGCTTTTGTTTGTTATTTTGTGGATACGATGACAGCAGCGGGCAAATATTTTAAAAGTTACTTTTAAATGTATTTTAATCTGTATAAATGAATTGTGATTGTGTGGTGCTTTGTGTTACATGGACATATTTTGTTCTTCTTTTACCAGCAGTTTGTGAATTTTGAGCGCACCAAAATGAACATAATTGAAGTTACATTGAGTTGGAAATACTAGCTTTTCCATAGCTCATTACTTTTATTTCGTATTTTTATTTTATTTTCTGTCAGTTTGTATTGAGTTTTCAGCACAGTGTCCCAAATGGGTGTTTGATTACATGCTTTATCATTTAACTTCGTATGTTGTTCATTGCAGAACATGATAAAAGCTTGGAGGACGCTGTGTGTGGGGACACATCAGGAATGTTCCAGAGGGTTTTGGTCTCTTTACTCACGGTGAGTAAAAAGTAGGCGAATGTTTAATGGCAAATGATTATAGATCAAATAAAAAATTAGCAGATATAAACATTTGATTCTAGTCAAATTATTAAGATTGAGATTTTACTTCCTTGCAAAATGTCAGTAGGAAGTTGAAGTTAAAAACGTTTTCAACCACCCTTTCAATAAGAGGAAGCACTTGTCAGTTCTCCTACAGTATGTTGTGCAATCGTACTCTGTTTTTCCCTTAAGCTGTTCTGTCTTCTGTTTTGCAGGCTGGTCGAGATGAGAGCGACAAAGTGGACGAGGCGCAGGCTGTCCTCGATGCCAAGGCAAGATCTCAGCTTCTTTAAACAAAGTATTATTTCATTATGACTCAGTGTCTTATTACCGTTTGTGATTGTAGGAAATCTATGAGGCTGGTGAGGCTCGATGGGGCACGGACGAGGTTAAATTCCTCACGGTGCTTTGTGTGAGGAACCGAAACCATCTGCTGCGAGGTATTTTTACAGCATATTCACAATCATCATGTTAACATCTGCACTTGTGATTATAAGTAATGTGTGTCACATGAAAACGCTCCCTTTTTATAACTCGTGACATAAACCATTCAATACTGTGGGGTTTTACTGAACCTTTGTGACAGTTTCAAGAGCGAACACTCACTCTCTTTGTTGAGTCACTTTCATTTTCATTCATGTTATGCGTATTGTCAGTTTGATAATAATAAAGTGTATTTATTGTTTCCTTCCTTCAGTGTTCGAGGAGTACCAGAAGATTTCTGGGAGAGACATTGAGGACAGCATTAAGAGGGAGATGTCCGGCTGTCTGGAGGACATCTTTCTGGCCATAGGTCTGTTTCTATCTCTGTGACAAGCTCCATCAAACAGACTATTCTATCTATCTTTTGCCAATTTATAAAGATGTAACGCCATTCAAATTTCAAATGAGCACAGAAAACTAGAGCCCGACACTCAAATTTGAGAGGCAGAAAACAAAAGATGCACCGAAATCAGATTAGGAAACTTAAGTCACAAGGGGTAAATATTTTCAGTTTAGCACACATTGCTGTTCAAGCTCTTGCTTGGTGGTTCCAAATGATAGGAATACATGTTCAATCTAAGGCAATTGCCTTCATTGTTAAAGGTCCCTTATTATACTCTTTTTCATCAATATATTATAGGTCTCAGATATATACAAAACATGTCTCTGAAGTGTTTGACTCAAAATACCAAATAGATTGTGTATTGTAGCATCCCATAAACCCCCCTCTGTTTCAGCCCTGTTTCAAAAGTGCTGATTCTCTGTCTGTAGCTTTAAATGAAAATGAACTGCCACTCCCCACGCCCCTCTGTGATCTGTTTGGTTTTTAAAAAACAAAAACATAATGGTGCTCTAGGAGGAGATACAGGTGAAAAGGTGGGGGGGAGGGTACCTTGGTTGGTTATTAGCTAATGGTCGAACAACCCATAATAACATTGTGACATCACAAAGTGTAATAAAGATTTCTGTTTACATTCCAACATTTGTATGCCAATTTGCTCTAAATGTCAAGTCAGAGCTTGATTTGTTTTTGCTCACTGATGTAAGACATCCTGTGCTCACTACATACCCTGAACACAACACAACAATACTTTCACTTTCTCATGTTGTGAGGGCATTGCACCTCATGCGCTGGGATTTGTTTTTGCTTTACAGTGAAATGCTTAAGGAACAAGCCGGCGTTCTTTGCAGAGCGATTATACAAATCAATGAAGGTAAATATTTCATGCTTGTGATGAAGCTACAATACCAACATGTGAAGTCACTCCACATACATTACATTATTGCTTTGTGTTTGAATATGTTTCACTAGTTATCATTACACATAATTACAATAGTTATGTAAAACCCAGCTTGTCTCTCCTCAGGGGATGGGCACCACAGATACTGTCCTCATCAGAATAATGGTTGCGAGGGCGGAGATCGACATGTTGGACATTAAGGCGCAGTTCCTGAAGATGTATGGCAAGACCCTCCACTCCTTCATTAAGGTAAGGCACTAATAACTAGGGGCGGGAAACACTGTAGTCAGCAAAGGCTCTGCAATACATTAGCTTCAGTGTAATAATATTGCCTTTCATTTATTTGTGTACTCTGATGAGACTTAAATGTATCACTCCTTTCATTTCATTTGATCAGCTGAAGTGATATATTTAGTAAAGTCTTTAAATCTGAATTTGTATCCATTTTGCTTCATGTCACTGATCACAGTTATTCCCTAAACTAGACGTTTGAAGTCTCACAAGTCTTTTCTCACTGCGTAGGGAGACACATCTGGAGATTACCGCAAAATCCTGCTGGAGCTGTGCGGAGGCGAGTAAAGCAACATCAGCAAAGAATCCAGCTCGGTCTTTATTATGAGCTTTTATAACGTTGATGACTTCCTGTATTTCACCCGCTCTTCTTCCAATTTGCATTTCACTGATTGACCGCAGTGCCTTGTTTTACTGTCTGTAATGTAATACCAATTAAACCAAAGACCAGCGACCTGTTAACACGTGTCTGTGTTTTCGTTATCGATCCCTGTTAAGGATTAATTAATGGTATTAGTCAGAGAGCAAGAGATATATGCTTCTCACATCCTTCACCACTTAAAAGATTATTGTTATTGGCATCTAGCTCCTGATCTTGTTGCGGCACAACATTTTCATCATGTGAAAGTCTGTGAAGTCCATTTGTTTAATTGGCAGCAATTACTCATTTGTTGAGTCAGCCCTTCGTCATTTGACTCAATTACATTAACGGGATGCTAGCTTGATTTGAGGAGGCAGTAAAATGGGCTCTAATCAAGTAAAGGAGAATGTCACATTGCTTATACAAACATACAGCTCCATCTCAGAGCAATAAGCCGAGAAAGGATGTGAGGTTGTTTTGCTCAAGGTGACCACTAGGTGGAACCAAAATAACTCCTTGAAGTTTCTATGGAGAAGTACAGCATTATCTTTCAGCGCCCTTTATGTTGCAAAGTACAGCCCTCAAATGTCATGTTCTGCAAAACATGACTAATCTGCATCTCAGTAAAAACTAGAGGAACCTGACATGTGCTGTATTCAGACTTTACTACAGGAAGAGTTCAGCTAAACGCTCGTCCCGCAGGCTCTCTGTGGCGCCAACTGAGAAGAAACATCAATTATTCTCAGAGTTGTTGTTCACCATTCCCTATGTTAGTCAGCCAAAATGCCTGCTTCCATTCATGTGTTTCTCTAAAATGACCGCCACCCTCTGTGGCCATCTGCGGAGTACTCCTGGTTATTCCAGAATGTTCAGAGGCGATTATGGAAAACAACTTGGAAGTCAATCCTAGAATGTGTAAACCATTGTCTCAGTGGTAGACGTGTTCAAGGCATTTGCCCCTATATCATAGTGAGCAATTTGACATTATATTAAGAGAAAAAAATTATATCATTCCAATTAAGAGCTTTCAAAGAAATGTCTCCGCTTTATCGTGGACAAAATAAATCAATTTTACAAGCACCTTCATATATTTGAATTCATGGCATGAAGTCTATTCATTACGAGGATTAGATTTTTCATTGTGTACAATAAAATACAATTTATAAAGGTAAGCACTTAAGACCATTTAAATAAGAGTTTCTCAACAGGACCGCCAAGGAAACCACTTCTCTATGGTTGGAGGACATTATAAATCATTGATTAACTATTAGTGATACAAAGTGGGTACAGCAAGCAATGAAAACGTATAACTATAAATGCTCCAAAATGTTACCATGGCAACCAATACAATAGATGCACCTTTCACCCTGTTGCAGCTTCTGTCTTATTTTGAGAAAGGAAGTGCTTAAAGGTGGGGAAGGTAAGTTTGAGAAACCGGCTCGAGATACACTTTTTGTTATACTCCATGGAATGCTCTTGACTTCCCGATGGCAATGAATATCTTAAGTGTTTTGACAAAAAATGTTCCAGATATATGGAGCATAATACCTGAACGCTGCTTCTCATGTAAAACCTACTCACTGCGTACAACTTCTATCATAAAGAAGCAAGGCAAAATGGTGAACTGTGCCTTTCAGGTATGTATTGTGATATTTCTAAGACTGTAATTTTCTTGTTCTCTTTGAAAAGGCAAAATGGCAGCATTTTCTCTTTGCTGCCTTATATACTGTACACTTTTGTCCAGCCTTACTTTATCGCAGTGTAAGTAGCATATTGGGTCTTTATTTTTACACAGTAATTTTCTCTTTTACATATTGAACATGCAATGCACCAGCATCCATGTAAAGACCCTGCCGTGAACGTGATCACAAAGAGAAAACTCAGTATGTCAAATATGTACCAGCTAGGATCTACTCACACATTGCCCTCGATCAAGGCTCTGTGCAGGGGGCCGACCGCATGGAAGACACTGGAACAACAGGGAAGCAAATGTCAGATAGAAGCCAGGCTTTTGTTCTAATCACAGGGGATGGAAAGGAATAAGTGGAGGTGGGGAGAGTCACCTGTCGCCTGGGGGGGTTCCTCTGCAGCCTGCAGGTTGATGGGGGAAGAAGGTGATGAGGGAGTTGATTGTGAGGCATTTGGACACCACAGGACCAGGCAAAGGACATGAATATAATTTGCATTTGTTCTGGAGAAAGAACAGTGACAAAACGTTGTAGCATCAAGGCTTGGTGAAAGACATGCAGAAACTCAAAGACATAAGAAAAAACAGGGGTAACGGTAGACAGCATCAGGTACATGATATGGTTGTGAAAAACAAACAGGGGATGATAAGCAGCATCAACACATACTGTATAGAACAAAGTGTGAAGGATTAATTTTTCTCTGTGCAAGGTCGGTGAAAGTATCGTTGTGTTGTGTTCGGGTTATATAGTGAGCACAAGATGTCTTACGTCAGTGAGAGTGGCCCATGGTGGTGGTGGGGTTACGGTATGGGCAGGCGTATGTTATGGACGACGAACACAGGTCACCCGATTCACAACATTACCCTAACCCTAACCCTAACCCTAACCCTCACACCAGATACTGACTGGTTTTCGGACCCCCCCAATAAAGCAAAAATGCACGTTTCAGAGTGGCCTTTTATTGTGGCCAGCCTAAGGCACACCTGTGCAATAATCATGCTGTCTAATCAGCATCTTGATATGCCACACCTGTGAGGTGGGATGGATTATCTCGGCAAAGGAGAAGTGCTCAGATTTGTGAACAATATTTGAGAGAAATTGTTATTTTGTGTATATAGAAAATGTTTTAGATCTTTGAGTTCATCTCATGAAAAATGGGAGCAAAAACAAAAGTGTTGCATTTATATTTTTGTTCAGTGTATATATATTGCATGTTATTTCACCAGTCTGCTAGGTGGCACTGTGACATTGAAGTTGTTGTCGTTCAATAAGCATAGAAGAGGAACTGGGGGCTATGTTGTTATGCTAAGTATGTGATGAACCGGAATCTCAATTTGGCGCTACCAGAAACAATAAACTCCACTATGCTCACCAGAAGCCTCCTGTGAGTTACTACATAATGGCGACGAAGATAAAAGTACAGCAGATGCCTGGTGTAAATGCACGCAAATGAGCGAGACTGTGTTGAGTGGCTATGTTAACGGCACAAAACACCGGACAGTGGTGTGAGCTAGAAGATTGCGGCGGCAACGGTAGGAAACACCGCTCCTTTAGCCAATCCCAGACGTGGGAGGAATATTGTGAGGTTCTCCAATATTTCTTTGAAGCTAATTCGATCGAAGATGCAGGTCGGCAGAAAGCTATTTTGCTCAGTTCAGTTGGCAGTCAGACTTACAGCCTTATGAGGAACCTTATCAACCAGGCGAGGCCAGGAGATAAGACGTTTGATGAGCTTGTTCAGCTGCTGAAAGACCATTTCAACCCCAAACCCAGTGAAATTGTACAGCGCTACAAATTTAACTCAAGAAGTAGGAAGCTGGGAGAAACAGTTGTCAGAGCCGGATTTGACCTTCGACAGGGCACTGAAGCTGGCCCAGGCTATTGAGACAGCCAGCAAGGATGTGAGAGACTTAAAGTCATTGGAGTCAGCTCTCTCACACATGAGAGCACCTGAGGCAGTGCACAAGATGACGGCAAGGCAGAGCCCCAGTGAGCAGCAGCACAAGCATAAGGCTTGCTACAGGTGTGGCAGTGAGCAGCACATAGCTGGGGACTGTAGGTTTATTAAAGACACCTGTCACAAGTGTGGGAAGATAGGCCATATTCAGAAAGTGTGCAGGTCAAAAGGCTCAGTTAGTGCTTCACAAGCAAAAGGGGGTGGAGTATATCAGAGATATAACCATGTGTGCGGTGTTAAAACCAGATCACTCAGTAAGGTTGCGCCGTGATTACAAACTGACTGTAAATCGAGTATCAAAACTGGAGCACTATCCAATTCCCAGAATTGAGGATTTGTTTGCCAACCTGTCAGGTGGACAGAAGTTCACAAAGCTGGATCTCAGTCATGCATATCACCAAATCCCTTTGGATGAAGAAGCAAAAACACATGTGACCATAAATACACACAAGGGCTTGTTCACGTACAAAGTGTTACCTTTCGGAGTATCATCTAGCCCAGCTATTTTTCAATTGACCATGGAGGGACTGCTACAGGGCATCCCTAGAGTGGCAATATTCTTGGATGACATCCTGCTGAAAGGGAAAGACGACAAAGAGCATCTGCAGACTCTTGTCCTTGTGTTGAAACGGCTACAGGAGGCCAGTCTCAGGCTCAAAAGAACCAAGTGTTCGTTCATGAGTGAGGAAGTGATGTTTCTAGGTCATAAGGTGGATGCCACATGACTGCAACCCATGCATGAGAAGGTGGAAGCAATCAAGGATGCACCCACACCTTCAAATGTGACAGAGCTCAAAGCATATCTAGGACTGTTAAACTATTATAACAAGTTCATGCCCAGTCTGTCAACCATCCTTGCTCCAGTGCACAAACTGCTAAAAAAAGACACAAAGTGGCAGTGGGAAGAGGCACAACAGACAGCGTTTGAAAAGTCAAAAGACATGATGCAGTCAGCTGAAGTATTGGTGCATTATGACCCAGAGAAGGACATTGTGCTATCATGTGACGCATCACCATATGGATTAGGTGTTGTGCTCTCACATCGCATGCCAGATGGAACTGAAAGACCCATTGGATTTACATCCCGGACATTAAATGCTGCAGAGAAAAACTACTCACAACTTGACAAGGAAGGACTGGCAGTGATTTTTGGAATAAAATGCTTCCACAAGTACATCTATGGACGGAAGTTTACTATAGTGACGGATCACAAGCCCCTGTTGTCACTTTTCAGTGAGATGCGAGCAGTACCCCAAATGGCATCACAGAGGATCCAACGTTGGGCCGTGACCTTGAGAACCTATGAATACACCATAGTGTACAAAGAAGGGAAGTACCACAACAATGCAGACGCTATGAGCCGCCTGCCCCTACCAGAGAAACCTGACCTGGGGAGGCCAGAAGAGAGGGTTCTCATGCTGGAGAGTTCTGACATCATACTTGTGACTGCTGACAAAGTGAAAGTATGGACAGACAAGGATCCAGTACTCTCACGGCTGCGGGAGTTGGTAAACAGATGCTGGTCATCAGAATTAAAATAGATTGAGCTTGGCCCTTATGCAGTGAGGAAACATGAACTCAGTATCCAAAATGGGTGTGTGTTGTGGGGCACAAGAGTTATTGTGCCAAAGCCAGGCCAAGAAAGTGTTTTGAGACAGCTTCATCAATGCCATCCGGGAGTGTCCATGATGAAAGCACTGGCTAGGAGCTATGTATGGTGGCCAAAGCTCGACAAGGATGTAGAGAATAATGTCAAGTCCTGTATAACATGTCAAGAGCACCGAAATGTTCCGGCACCAGCTCCGTTACACCCCTGGGATTGGCCTGATAAACCCTGGAGTCGTATTCATGTGGATTATGCTGGGGCATTTATGGGGAAGATGTTTTTTGTGCTCATCGATGCACACTCAAAATGGATGGATGTGGTTCCAGTCAATTCTGCCACTTCAGCCACTACAATTGAGTGCCTGCGTACCAGTTTCAGTAACCATGGACTGCCTGAATTGTTGGTGTCTGGTAATGGCACCTGTTTCATCAGCACAGAGTTCGAAGATTTTCTTAAAATAAATGGTATCCGTCATGTGACCTCTGCACCCTATCACGCCTCCAGTAACGGGTTAGCAGAGAGAGGGGTACAGACATTTAAAAGGATGATGAAAAAATGTCCAGAAGGCACACTGACAGCCAAGGTAGCCAGAGTGTTATTTTGTTATCGTGTGACTCCTCAGACTACAACAGGTCTGTCACCAGCAGAGCTGCTTCTCGGGAGGAAGCTACGTTGCTGTTTGGATTAAATTAATCCAGATCTGTGCATGAAGGTGAAAGAAAAACCGGAAAGACAAATAAGAGATCATGACAAAAAGGCAAAGGGGCGCTGGTTCAAAACAGGAGACTCAGTGCTGACGAGAAACTTCAGTCTGGGACCCAAGTGGATTCCAGGAATCATAGAGTCAGTGACAGGGCCAGTGTCATATAATGTGATGCTTGGTGATGGGAGAGTAGTCAGGAGACATATGGACCAGATTCATGCTCACCACCAAAGACCAGAAAAAGACCATGAAAGACAACAGACTGACTCGACTCAGCTAAGTCAGGCAGCCGGAAAAGGAGAGACATGGCAGGACGTTGAGAAAGTGGTGCTCAGTGGGGACGAGTTGGAAGAGCCAGCAGCTACAGAAGCTGCAGCAGCAGAGAGGGTCCATGGAACTGTGGAAAATACAAGTCCACGGAAGAGACAGTCAAAAAGAGAGACTAAGTTACCCAGTTACCTTAAAGACTTCCAGCTGAACTAAGAAGGGAATAGATAATACTGTTGTGAGTCACCTGTTAGGTTTAATAAAAAAAAAGAAAAAATGTTAGTGTTACAATGTTCCTGTTGGATGTATTGTAACCTGCTTGAGGGGAAAGGGATGTTGTAAGGATATATATATATTGCATTTTAGTTCACCAGTCCACTAGGTGGCCCTGTGACATTGAAGTTGTTGCCGTTCAATAAGCATGGCAGAGGAACTTGGGGCTATGTTGTTATGCTAAGTATGTGATGAACCGGGCCCTTTCTCATTTCATCAAATCCCCCTCCTCGACTCCTCGGTCCTCCGGTAGTGACCCGGAAATGAAGTTTGGCGTGCCATGTTGAAGGACATCTCATTTCTCTAAATGCACTTCGAGGACCGAGGATCGAGCGTCGAGGAGGCTCTCTGGAGGAGCTATAACCGAGGATACACTGATAGGTCCTCCACGGCTTCTTCGCGGATGCATTTCCGGGAACAGAGATGTTTCAAAGAGTCGTGACGCACGGCCGGACTTATCTCAGCCAATGACAGCTCTGCATGCATCCCCTGGATATTATTTTATGAACTGCTTTCATTGCGACGCAATGTTTAAAGAGAGAACAGCTGTGAGGTCCGTGCAGAAAGCAGAGCAGTGTGTATAATATATATCACTCAGTATAACAGGCCTACTCTCATTATTTGCTTTAGTTTAGTAGATATCTACAAACAAAGAGCCGATATTTTTCTAAAACCATTTAGTGCTTCACATAATAAAATACACAACGGCTGTAGCCTGTTTTAGGAGCTGTAGGTGCGTGTGTGTGGTGTAGGTGTGTGTGGTACAGTGTGTGCGTAGATGCAGCGGACAGACAGGTCTCAGTTGGTTTGGTGTCCTCTGCTTACTTTTAATACTTGTAAATAAAACTTTTGGCCCGTAATTTATTTTCCTCATTGTAGCGATCAGAGAGGGGGGGGGGCGATATATCCAGTCTCTGATAGTGTTACGTTGTTATGAGAGTGCTCTGTTTGAATCTGAAATTGTATATATTTTTATAAATATATACATATGTGTGTGTGTGTGTGTGTGTGTGTGTGTGTGTGTGTGTGTGTGTGTGTGTGTGTGTGTGTGTGTGTGTGTGTGTGTGTGTGTGTGTGTGTGTGTGTGTGTGTGTGTCCCCGCATCTGTAGCCTGTTATTGTCTCATTATACCGCACTGTGAATGAATTAAAAGTAACCAGTCATCTGGTTGAGTGTGGGTTGGGTGTGGGTCATACTTGTCAACCCTCCCGATTTTCGCGGGAGACTCCCGATTTCATTGCCCTCTCCCGGTTTCCTCCCGGGGTCATATTTCTCCCGCATTTCTCCCGATTTCTGACAAAATCAGATTTACACACCACTGTTTCCACTCGGACTTTCATACAGCTACACCATTGTTTGGTTTCCATGGTAACACGTCTCTTTAGTAGCGCGCGCAACTCAAAGTCTGAGAGGGTGAGGCAGATATTCACAGAAAACAGAACAAGAATCGACAACTACTCTACTCTCTCTCTGCTCACTCCTTTCCTGTAAAATGCAGGTCCACTCCACACATGCTCCATCAAGGACGGTGCTACAGGCCGCAAGGCAGTACACTTACAACTACAATAAGCATGTTAATGTTAATCTAACAGCTCCGGCGATCCACTAGCACCCCCCCCCCCCCCCCCCCCCCCCCAATTTTGCATTTTGAAATGCTCCCGATTTCTGAGGGCAACTATGGTGTGGGTCCTTGTACTCGGAGTCGGGCTAACGTCCACGCTAGCTTCCACGCTAGCTGCTATATGTTTTGCATTGATTTTTTTAACGCGTTAATTAAGATTAATTATTTACACAGACATTAACGCATTAAATGGGGGGGGGGGGGGTGGGGGGTGCTAGTGGATCGCCGGAGCTGTTAGATTAACATTAACATGCTTATTGTAGTTGTAAGTGCACTGCCTTGCGGCCTGTAGCACCGTCCTTGATGGAGCATATGTGTGGACTGGACCTGCATTTTACAGGAAAGGAGTGAGCAGAGAGTAGAGTAGTTGTCGATTCTTGTTCTGTTTTCTGTGAATATCTGCCTCACCCTCTCAGACTTTGAGTTGCGCGCGCTACTAAAGAGACGTGTTACCATGGAAACCAAACAATGGTGTAGCTGTATTAAAGTCCGAGTGGAAACAGTGGTGTGTAAATCAGATTTTGTCAGAAATCGGGAGAAATGCGGGAGAAATATGACCCCGGGAGGAAACCGGGAGAGGGCAATGAAATCGGGAGTCTCCCGCGAAAATCGGGAGGGTTGACAAGTATGACCCACACCCAACCCACACTCAACCAGATGACTGGTTTCAGGGCCAGGATAACTAAGTCCACGTCTGAAAAAAAATAACCAGCTTACTGGATTGCACTCGACTGTAGACCACTTGGAGTGGTAGAAGATAAGGGGCTGCAAAAGGTACTACAGATTGAATCGTCTGACACAACATATGAGCTGCCGTGCTGAAAGACAGTGACAAAAAGAATCCAGCAGCTTTATGACAATGAAAAGGAAGATAAAGAGAATTTATTGGAGAAAGCCGAATGTGTTGCCCTGACTGGGGATCATTGGACCTCGGTAAGCAATTCAAATTACCTCTGTGTGACGGCACACTTTATTGACATCTTCTCACTGTTCTCAGGTCAAATATTTATATGTGATTAAAAATGCGATTAATTTCGATTAATTAATTACAAAACCTCTAATTAATTAGATTAATTTTTTTAATCGAGTCCCGGCCCTAGTAAATATATAAGTCGTTATGAACACATCTGTCCATCAGACAGAGTGCTGCTGTGCCTCCTGTCATCATTAATGGACGTCTCTTTAAAATGACCGCTCAGAGGAGAGGAGTTTCTCTAACCGCCTGCTGCTTCCCCTCCTCGGTTCCCCTCCTCCGCTCGCATCTCCTGTGGGCGGGACTAAATCTCGAGGATAGGAGTCGAGGAGGGGAGTCGAGGAGGGGAGTTAGAGAAATGAGAAAGGGCCCCTGTGTCTTGTCTTCCTCCCTGTTGTTAGTTTCTCTGCTGTGTTTGATTGTCTGATTGTGTTCACCTGTTGCCCTTGTGTTTCTCCTTCCCTGCCCGGTTGTTTCTCGTCTCGTGATTACCCCTCCCTGTATTTAGTCTTGTCTCTTCCTGTGTTCGGTGTTGGTTCATTATTTGTCATTCATGTCTCCCTTCATGTTGGTCACAGTCACCTTTTGTTTGGATGCTACCTCATGCTGCAGTACCTGTTCATGGATTCTTGTTTTTTCAGCTTTTGTAAATAAAGCTCGCCTTTTGTTTCATTTTGAAACCTGCTTTCCTCCTCAATCTGCATTTGGGTCCTATTTTTCCGCAACCCTGACAGAATGAACCAACCACATATGGACCCAGCAGATGATCCATTTGAAGTGGAGTTGTATTCATTTACCTCCTTGCTGGCTTGCAGCTATGGTAAATGGAGGGGAGCAACCAGTGCGGAGCAAAAGAGGGCTGCCCTGGCAGAGGCGTACCAGAGGGAAACAGAGAAACCAGGGTTAGTGAAGTTCTTGCCTGGCTGGGTTATGGACTTCCTCCAGACATGCGTTTCCCGGCCAGCCCCAGGCATGCTAGCCCCCTGCCTGCCACAGTTCCCAACATAGCTTCTTTCGAGAACGCTTTTGATGGGTCTCGTCTGGCTTTTGGAGGTCCACGGAGCCTCCATAAGGCTCCCAAGAGAAGGAGACCCAGGTCCAGGCTACCAGCCCGAGCCCCTGCAGCCATGGTTACGGCTCCAGCACCGGCCCCTACAGCCATGTTTCCGGCTCCAGCACCGGCCCCAGCAGCCATGGTTCCGGCTCCAGTACCGGCCCACACAGCCATGGCTCCGTGCTCAAGTGCCGGCCCACACAGCCATGGTTCCGTGTTCCGGTTCCGTGCCCAGCAGCCATGCTGCCTGCTCCAGTACTGGCCCACACAGCCATGGTTCCGGCTCCAGAACCGGCCCACACAGCCATGGTTCCTAAAAGAGCTTTACAAAAAAGTAACACAATGTGTTTGGAGTTTTATTTGAGTTATTAATTTACATTTTTTGTCAAAGAGATGCTGATTTGAAACCGTTGTTACATACAGTAACGGTACGTCCACACAGCAGCTTTAAAAAAATCTTCCAACGCTTCTCTGCCCATTGACTTTGAATGGGGATGACGTCACTTTGCAAAGCGAAGATTTCCAGGATTTTCAGGATTCAAAAGTTGAGCAATGTTCAACTTTTGAAGCTGAGCTGGAAGCGTCAGCCAATCAAATCCCGTTTATGCAAATCTGACAGTACAAGCGCTAGCCAATCAAACCGCGTGCAAGCTGGGAGAGCCAGACCGCGGTTCATTTCCTCATATTCTAAACGAGAAATTACGGTAGCAAATCACCCGGTTCTTTACGACCAGAACTATTTACCGGGATACAAACCGGAGGAACCAGGCATGGAGGGAGGTGGCAGAGACAGTGGGTGAAACTGGTAGGTTTTCGCCTGTTTGGGGATTTTATATGCAGTTTACTTCGTTTAAACATTGCTAGCAAGCATAGACAGTATCTTTAGCCAGCATGGAATGTAGCATAAAATAGCACCATAGACATTAATCTCATACATGTTCATCCGCTGACACAGGACCTCTGCCACATCATAGACTATATTCATCACATTACAGTTTTTCTCAATTGCTAAACCCACTATTTAGAATCAAAATTCATTTCTTCAAAACAAGAACATAGCCATCTAAACAGAAACACACTTGCCATAACTCTGAATATCTTTTCCAAAATGCACTTACATGACCAAAACTGAAAATACTGGTCACAAAAAAGAATAAGTCGATCGAAACAGAACAAATTGTCCTCTAATGAGACAAATGTGTTTTCATAACTGAAATTCCGGTCACCATAATAACACATTCTACCATAACAATATACATTTCTTGCAAAGTGCTCTAAGGCACTCAAAACTAAAAATACCCCTTCCAAAACCAGATACCTTCTCCAAAAACAAACATTTGTCAGCTCATTAGAAGACTATTTGAACAGTCATTACTAAGTGGCACACTAAATACTGACTACAATCATCAATACACAAACTTCAAGCTATCGATATTGGAAACTGAACGGAAAACTGACAAGTTGGGAGAAACAAACTTACATATAGGAAAAACAGTGTGTTACTGTAACTATGTCATTGTTTTTATGTCTCATTTTCAGAAGAGCACCGTAACAGAAACAAAAGATGAATAGCAATACACTGGAACAAAAATAACATGGGTAAATGATGTAAATCAGCAGTAAAGCAGAGAATGAGATCTATATAGCTTTACTGATCTGCTCTTTGCCGTCTGTCTGGCCACATAGCCTCATCTACGTCACAGCGTATGTCTTCCCTTGCAAGGCAGCGTGGGAAATATCTCCTTGCGTGTCGACACCACCCTTCACAAAAATCTTACTGAAGTGAGGGAGGTCTTTTATAGGATTCTCACTAATTACAATTACGTAATATAGGAAAGTCATTGATGTCAGCTGTGAGCAATTACAGTTTTTCTCAATTGCTAAACCCACTATTTAGAATCAAAATTCATTTCTTCAAAACAAGAACATAGCCATCTAAACAGAAACACACTTGCCATAACTCTGAATATCTTTTGCAAAATGCACTTACATGACCAAAACTGAAAATACTGGTCACAAAAAAGAATAAGTCGATCGAAACAGAACAAATTGTCCTCTAATGAGACAAATGTGTTTTCATAACTGAAACTCCGGTCACCATAATAACCCATTCTACCACAACAATATACATTTCTTGCAAAGTGCTCTAAGGCACTCAAAACTAAAAATACCCCTTCCAAAACCAGATACCTTCTCCAAAAACAAACATTTGTCAGCTCATTAGAAGACTATTTGAACAGTCATTACTAAGTGGCACACTAAATACTGACTACAATCATCAATACACAAACCTCAAGCTATCGATATTGGAAACTGAACGGAAAACTGACAAGTTAGGAGAAACAAACTTACATATAGGAAAAACAGTGTGTTACTGTAACTATGTCATTGTTTTTATGTCTCATTTTCAGTAGAGCACCGTAACAGAAACAAAAGATGAATAGCAATACACTGGAAAAAAAATGATGTAAATCAGCAGTAAAGCAGAGAATGAGATCTATATAGCTTTACTGATCTGCTCTTTGCCGTCTGTCTGGCCACATAGCCTCATCTACGTCACAGCGTATGTCTTCCCTTGCAAGGCAGCGTGGGAAATATCTCCTTGCGTGTCGACACCACCCTTGACAGACATCTTACTGAAGTGAGGGAGGTCTTTTATAGGATTCTCACAAATTACAATTACTATAGGAAATTCATTGATGTCAGCTGTGAGCAATTCATTTACATGGAAGTGAAGTACTCAATTCACCCCAATACAAAAAAAAACATTTCTCAATGTGCAAAAAGGAAAAGACCCCAATTACTGACTGTAAAAATGTTGTATCAGCTATAGCTAATCCTCCCCATATGAACATCTCAAAGAGCTATGCAAGTCATATCAACACTATTATAGCCTTACCGCCACCATTTAAAAAAATATTTTAAGTACAGTCATGCAAATTCTATCATGTAAATGTTTTCAATGTAACATCATTACTGTAAGGTATACAGTACATTCCATGGAGTTACCTTTTTCAATGGGGTGATTGACTGATAACAAGTGTTAATATTTTGCACATCAAGTGTCAATTAGTGTAGCTATGGTCTAAGTTTATGAGGAAGTGTTATCCACTGTGAGAAGATTATTTTTGTTTTGTAGACATGAGTTACACAAAAGATTTTTAATCTTTGTGTAGAGAATTGTAACTTCAGTTAGAGAATTGTCTGATCTGTTTTGCAAAACACTGCTTAGCATCTGCATTTTGTGTGATATCAATGATAAATGGTATACTGTTGTAGAGAAATGGTTTTCTGTTTCGATGGCTGTGCTGTTGGTTTGATGAAAGGAATTTTGATTCTAAATAGTGGGTTTAGCGATTGAGAAAAACTGTAATTTACATGGAAGTGAAGTACTCAATTCACCCCAATACAAAAAAAAACATTTCTCAATGTGCAAAAAGGAAAAGACCACAATTACTGACTGTAAAAATGTTGTATCAGCTATAGCTAATCCTCCCCATATGAACATCTCAAAGAGCTATGCAAGTCATATCAACACTATTATAGCTTTACCGGCACCATTAAAAAATATATTTTAAGTACAGTCATGCAAATTCTATCATGTAAATGTTTTCAATGTAACATCATTACTGTAAGGTATACAGTACATTCCATGGAGTTACCTTTTTCAATGGGGTGATTGACTGATAACAAGTGTTAATATTTTGCACATCAAGTGTCAATTAGTGTAGCTATGGTCTAAGTTTATGAGGAAGTGTTATCCACTGTGAGAAGATATTTTTTTGTTTTGTAGACATGAATTACACAAAAGATTTTTGATCTTTGTGTAGAGAATTGTAACTTCAGTTAGAGAATTGTGTGATCTGTTTTGCAAAACACTGCTTAGCATCTGCATTTTGTGTGATATCAATGATAAATGGTATACTGTTGTAGAGAAATGGTTTTCTGTTTCGATGGCTGTGCTGTTGGTTTGATGAAAGGAATTTTGATTCTAAATAGTGGGTTTAGCGATTGAGAAAAACTGTAACGCACACAATGTCATACTCCTTTCTGCACATATTCTGAGTGGAGAAGAACCGGGGATTTTTGCTTTGTATGTCGGGGGCGGGATATTCATGTGATTGGCTGTTGGTCGCATTGCTCGCAAAAATCCCCAAGCTCTCAGACACGCCCAGCTCCAAGATTTTCAAGATTTTTTCAAAGCTGCTGTGTGGACGTACCGTTACGGCATTTCCTGTTTCTGCCGGAGAGAGGGGAGGCTATCCCAAAGCTTGCTGCTGTATTTACTCCCTCCATCTGACAGGAGGTAGCCTCGTTGAGCTGCGAGTGTGGCTACAGACGGAGTTCTCTCCGTCACGGAGGGGTAGGGTCGAGGGAGTGGTTTGAGATTGGGCTGCAGTAACCACTCCGCCAGCGCCACAGTCACCCCCGTCGTGCAGGCCGGATGTGGCCCGCGGGCCGCCAGTTGGTGGTCACTGTTCTATAGTGTGGCAATGTGTGTTTATTAACAAAGTGGCATGATATGTAAAGGTGAGTTGCCTTTTCTCAAAATGAGGCTGTCAAGACTTCAGGTAATGCAATTTTGACTCAGCAAGTCAAATGACAGTACCTTTCTACTGTCAAGTCAGACATTTGCATGGGAATAAAATGTAAAGCAGGAAGGATAATGTGATAGAAGAGATAAAAAGAGCAAAACTGCATAGCTGAAAAGAGAAAAAGACATTTAACACAGGCTATGCACTTACTGTCTGACTAGCAATTACTTATGGTTTTGTTGAAAGGGTACATCATGTTTCATGTCCTTAATGTGAAGGAGGATGTGAAGATAACATGCAGCCACACTCTCACCACTGTAGCCTATACTTTTCCTCTCCATAATGGGCTCTTCAGAGTAAGGATGGAAATGTGCTGCTTTGTGTTGTTATGTTCCCTTTGTTCCCTATGTTTTGTTTTTCCACGAGACATTACTTAAGAAAAAGTGTTTTTTAATTCTAGTGAATGATCCTCTCTAATGGTAGAAGAAAGCCTTTTTTTAATTAGACAAGCTCATATCATCACAGAAGCAAAAATAACAAAGTGAAGAACTATATCAGATTTGCAGATTCAATAAGCTTTGAAACCTTTAATAAAGCATGCCTCATTTGAATCAGCAATACTATAGTTTGTATTTTATTGTTTTGCCCATTTTAAGTGGACAAACATAAACTATATAAATGATAAACAGTGCAGGAAGAGGCAAAAACAACACCTGGGTTATTCAGAAGCCTCCGCCTAAATAATGTTGAGTCACAATTTTATAAGAAACACAAGATCACTATAAAAACAATACCTCAAATTGAATAATAAAGGTACACTTTAGGAACAAAATATACTAAAAACATCAATACAATTATAATAAAATAACACATCTTTAAAACCGATTTCAAATGAATTATTCTGGCATTTTTAAAACAATCCATTGATTGGTTTATGATAATAATGATAATAATAATAAGATTATGTAATATTCCAGAGTTGTATTCCCTTAAAACGGATGGAGATCTATTGCCAACTAAAAACCCGGCTGTTTATTTTCCTGTCAACTACACGCTAATAAAGTTCTGTGCTGTTTATGGACATACAGTGGGGCAAAAAAGTATTTAGTCAGCCACCAATTGTGCAAGTTCTCCCACTTAAAAAGATGAGAGAGGCCTGTAATTTTCATCCTAGGTATACCTCAACTATGAGAGACAAAATGAGAAAAAAAAATCCAGAAAATCACATCCTGTCCACAACCTCAAACAGTCACACTCCAAACTCCACTATGGCCAAGACCAAACAGCTGTCAAAGGACACCAGAAACAAAATTGGAGACCTGCACCAGGCTGGGAAGACTGAATCTGCAATAGGTAAGCAGCTTGGTGTGAAGAAATCAACTGTGGGAGCAATTATTAGAAAATGGAAGACATACAAGACCACTGATAATCTCCCTCGATCTGGGGCTCCACGCAAGATCTCACCCCGTGGGGTCAAAATGATCACAAGAACGGTGAGCAAAAATCCCAGAACCACACGGGGGGACCTAGTCAATGACCTGCAGAGAGCTGGGACCAAAGGAACAAAGGCTACCATCAGTAACACACTACGCCGCCAGGGACTCAAATCCTGCAGTGCCAGACGTGTCCCCCTGCTTAAGCCAGTACATGTCCAGGCCCGTCTGAAGTTTGCTAGAGAGCATTTAAATGATCCAGAAGAGGATTGGGAGAATGTCATATGGTCAGATGAAACCAAAATAGAACTTTTTGGTAAAAACTCAACTAGACGTGTTTGGAGGAGAAAGAATGCTGAGTTGCATCCAAAGAACACCATACCTACTGTGAAACATGGGGGTGGAAACATCATGCTTTGGGGCTGTTTTTCTGCAAAGGGACCAGGACGACTGATCCGTGTAAAGGAAAGATTGAATGGGGCCATGTATCGTGAGATTTTGAGTGACAACCTCCTTCCATCAGCAAGGGCATTGAAGATGAAACGTGGCTGGGTCTTTCAGCATGACAATGATCCCAAACACACCGCCCGGGCAACGAAGGAGTGGCTTCGTAAGAAGCATTTCAAGGTCCTGGAGTGGCCTAGCCAGTCTCCAGATCTCAACCCCATAAAAAAACCTTTAGAGGGAGTTGAAAGTCCGTGTTGCCCAGCAACAGCCCCAAAACATCACTGCTCTAGAGGAGATCTGCATGGAGGAATGGGCCAAAATACCAGCAACAGTGTGTGAAAACCTTGTGAAGACTTACAGAAAACGTTTGACCTCTGTCATTGCCAACAAAGGGTATATAAAAAAGTATCGAGATTAACTTTTGTTATTGACCAAATACTTATTTTCCACCATAATTTGCAAATAAATTCTTTAAAAATCAGTGATGTGATTTTCTGGATTTTTTTCTTCTCATTTTGTCTCTCATAGTGGAGGTATACCTAGGATGACAATTACAGGCCTCTCTCATATTTTTAAGTGGGAGAACTTGCACAATTGGTGGCTGACTAAATACTTTTTTGCCCCACTGTACATATAAAGGCATGATGAACAATCACAGGGGAATAACACCTGGCTCATGCTGCAGCGACTCATCCAAACACTTTTGTATTTTCACTCCACATCTAATTCCCTCTCACCTCAGAAGTGCTCTGATATTGTACTGATTACATGTTCCAAATTAAATTAACTCCAGTGCATTATGTTATCAGTGTTTCTCATTTGTGAAAACACTTTGAGACACACTTGAATGACATTTTAATTTTAACATGACCACGGGGTATTGACAATGGAGTCTGGCAGCAGGTGGTCAATACCCATGACTCCTCCACAGTGGACACATTTGCATCGACACATCTACATGTTTGAGCATCTTTTAAAGGAAATACTCCCACTTCTGGTTTCTGTATTTTCTCATCTTAAGCCACAGGCGCTCTTTTCTAGATGAAAGCCTTACCCAGGCAGATAAGAAACACATTTCTTCCCACAATGCCCCCCTCTAAACCTCTGATCATTTCGGGACTGCTTATGGATTCCCTTAGGCTTCCAAAATTGATCCTCTTTTCCTCCACTACCTTTGTAGTGTCTCACTGATCGACAGGCTTGGCAATATAAGATGGCAGAACTGTCTCAGTATATTATAACTTATAGCATAATATATAATTCAAACATAAAATGTAATGTGGAAATGTGGGGTTTCTCATCATAGGATCAGGAACTAGTTAGTGTTCTCATTTATTTCAGCCTGTATGTGCTTAGTGAGTTGTCTTGTTTTCAATAGGTCATCTTTCTAGTTTTTATTTATACAAAAGTGTTCCGAATCAGAATCAGAAACAGGTTCATTGTACCTGTAGGTAGGTTAACAAATAAGTTGTCTTGGTGTACATGGTGCATAAATGAACAGTTAAAGAAGATACAAATTAAGAAAAAACAACCAACATATAAAATAAAAATAATTGAAACAATTTTACGCTGAGATATCTTTTTTTACGTTAAATCTGGATATAAATTATTTTCTATATTTTAACGTATAATATTTTCAATTGTAATGAAGCAATTATTCACTATATTATGCATGTAATGCCTCTGAAGCAGCCTTTTTCATCCGTGGCTACCTTCTCATGTTTTTGGGCAAATATCAAGCCAATGCTAACTGCTGCAAAACAGAATTGAAGAGGAAGAAGAATTGCTGCGCGACTTTCAATACTCATTCATCATCTGCAACGGCAAGTTACATTTCTTTACAGCAACATAAATTAAATGCCTTACTCCGCCATCTGGAACAGGAGGAAATGTAAATGTGAATCACCGTGCACTTTTATCCACGATTGTGGACAATAGTAATAGTGTAAAAGCACTCAGTTGCCTGGCTATGTATTTATTTTTAAATCAGTGTTCTTCAAGCGCTTTCCTCAAAGATTTTGTTATGAAAAAGGGTTAGATACGGAGAATTTGGTCAAGTTTTTATAGGGGAAGAAACATTTAGATTATTTCTGAAAATAAATGGAAAACTGCTTGTTCTGCGCGTGACTCATTTACCTTCTTTTACTGAGCTATAACATTGTCAAACTCACAATTACTTTTTGGATACAAATCATTTTCTGTCTATGACAAAACTTGTGACAATACTTGTGTAAAAGCACAACCAATTAGCTTCATCAATGCAAGTTCTGAAAAACAGCTCACTTTTACACTGTGGGGCAATACATCTGTGCATCTTTCAATCTACTTGCCTGACAACCAATTGATCAATTCAGGATCAAACGTCTTCATCAATTCCAACCAAGACATTTATCTTTGAGGAGCTCTCTGCAATCTCATTGTCTAACTGTCATTTTCATAGACATCTCTCTCCCCCGCCGCCCCCCCACCCCTCTCTGTATTACAGCAGCAGCTGCATCTCACTGACTGTGCAGTAGCGCACGAGGAAGGTCTGCTCTTCTCTAACTCAAACACTCTCAACTCATCTGAGAAACACCAACACTGGTGAGTTATTGTGCAATTATTATTTATAATTTATCTGAGTTTATATTATTTTGCTTTGTTTCATTTTAAACTTGTGCTTGAGTCCTTTGTTTAAGACAGAATAAAATAACTCAATAGACATGTTACTAGAGTAATAATCTAGAGAATCTATTCTTGGCATTTACAATAACAAACACCTTCCAGACTATGAACATCATTATTTCCTCTTTGCATGTTATTCAGGAAAATTGTCAGGGGTTCATGATGTAAAGGAATGAAGAATTTGCACACCCTGGATAATGCATATCTATTTCAAAATTCCCCCATGTATAGACTTCTATAATAAATCCGTATGCAAATCAACTGTGATATAAATATAAGGGAGCAGCTTTGAATATGAAATATTACATGAGGGAAAAGACTCTGTAAGCATCTACTCCAAAGGGAGGGGCAAGGGGAAAATATGTTGTTTCTATGTTAAGCTGCACTGTAACATCCAAGTTAATAACATGCTGTGATTTGATTGGAATACAACAACAAGGAATATATACGTATATCGCAGTTGAGACAGAGTTAGGCTCCTTTTGTTGCCTTGCTTAAGGCAAGGAAATTGACTCAAAATCTACACTTAACACTTGGTCCATACTTCAGTTTCCAAGCCAAATTCATTTGAAATGAAAATACTGATTTTGTTCATAAAGCTGAATATTTGAGCATTACATTTCTGCCATGATCATTTTAATTTAAATATATCAAATGTGTTTTAAATCCAGTTTTGGTTTGTTTATTTGTTATAATTGTTTCTCTGATTAATAACATTTGGTAGTCTATAAGATGAGAACAGCAAGTACGGCATCGTTTTCATAACTATGAATCACACACACACACACACACACACACACACACACACACACACACACACACACACACACACACACACACACACACACACACACACACACACACACACACACACACACACACACACACACACACACACACACACACACACACACACACACACACACACACACACACACACACACACACACACACACACACACACACACACACACACACACACACACACACACACACACACACACACACACACAGAGACACAAATCTCCCCATCACTGTAAAAGTAGTGATAAGTCGCTGCGTATATTAATTAAATGTAGAACAAAGGTTCCTTCCTTTGTACCGCTTCACTGTACAAGTGAGTCACAGTTATGCAATGTAACAACGGGGAAATGTGAGAAAAATATGTGGAATAGACGTAAGAGATAGTGGGTCATACTGAATATCTCTTCAATTTAAAACAAGTGAATGGACTGCATTTATAAAGTGCTTTTTCAGTTTTTGAATATTCAGGTCAGCGTGACATTCACACCCATTTATACAGAGGTTACCAAGGTGACACCTGCTCAACACCCACACACCATCGGGAGCAATTTGGAGTTAAAAATCTTGCCCAAGTACAACCGCAGGGGCTGGAGATCAAACTAAAGTTGTGAATTACATGCTTCATAAAACAATTTGCATTGTAATTTTATGTTCTGTTATTTTATACAATGTAATCTGATTCCCCAGGAAGCATTGCATGTGATACAATATAAAGGCATCATTGACTGACTGTGCTCAATGTATTAGCATTACGTTAAAAACAGTAAACATGTTGTGTCTTAAAAAGTATTTGAGATTGTTTTGAATAGGCATCATAGTTTTGTTTTGTATACTTTACTGCATGAATGTTGTATTTATTCTTTATCTTAAAATAGAAATATGGACAACACATACAGTAGAAGAGTGTCCTCATTCACAGACAAGACAAAGTATAAGAAGCTGTTTTTATCTTGTTGCTTAAAAAAGCAATTTTCAGTCCAATTCCAAACAGCAAGCCGGCTTCAACATAATGCTTTGAAGTCAGTTTGCATTGGAGACTTAATGTTTAAAAATCTCCTGCCAGAGGGAATAGAATGTAACAAACTTACCTTAAAATCAAAGTGAAGACGTCACTCTTCTTCTCCTGTGTTGAGATAAAGTAGAATCGATCACTGTAAAGCATTTTGTGACATATCGCTAATATAACTAATTCTCAACAAACCGTATAAAATGCTTAAAAGTCCAGAAACCCAACATGTAAAATTGATGAAAAACCGACATCACTATATGCAGACTCAACCATCACATTTTCCATTTACAAATTACACAATCATGGAGGAAGCAAAATGTACGCGTTGCTCAACTTAGCTATTCACTCACCTTATAATTATAAGCACTCTTCACCGATAAAGGACTGTTGGTGGTAAAAGCATGCTTATTAAATAATACTCTTCCATTTTTGAAATGTCATGAAGTTGTTTACAGGTACATTTGCATGCATCCTAACATTTATTACTAATTTGACCTTTGGAAAAGTTCTCTGTGTTATTTCCTAACAGCTGCAACATATTTCTAATGTGTTTTGTTCAGATCAGGTACTGGCAGATTGAGCTTTGCTGCAATGGAGGGAAATCACAGTGCAGAACAGACAGGCGGACATGTTTACGAGGTCGCGGTGCAGAACAGCTCCACCAACCTCAGCTCCCAGTTTGCAGATGTGGCTCTCCTGCAGACGTTCAAGCCCCTCATCATCCCCTGCTACGTGCTCGTGGTGGTGGTGGGTGTCTTTGGGAATTATCTGCTCCTGTATGTCATCTGCCGAACCCGCAAGATGCACAATGTCACCAACTTCTTCATCGGGAACCTGGCCTTCTCTGACATGCTCATGTGTGTTACCTGCGTCCCCTTCACTCTGGCCTACGCCTTTAACCCCCACGGCTGGGTCTTCGGAGGCCCCATGTGCTACCTGGTGTTCCTCATCCAGCCGCTCACAGTCTACGTGTCAGTCTTCACGCTCACTGCTATTGCTGTGGACAGGTAAGCAGAAGGGACATTTGGATTATTTCAAATATGAGTGGCTTATGTAACATGATTGCACTGCCATAGTGGCTGAGAATGTCTTGAATGACAGATTTAAACCTAAAGCAGAGGTGGGAAGTAGTGAAGTACAAATCCTACTTCGTTACTGTTCTTAAGTACATTTTTCTGGTGTCAGTACTTTACTCCACTTCTTATTTTTCTGACGACTTTTTACTTTTACTTCTTACATTTTTAACACAAAAACCTTTACTTTCTTCTTCTTACATTTTCAAAACAGGTTTGTTAATTTAGTTTGAATGTGTGTTTGGTGGCGTGATCATTATTATTTAGAGTCATTGCGTGCCTATTGATTTGAACATGATCCGTGTATCCATCATTTCCTGGTCTTCTCTAAAGAAGAGCGACCAATGAAAACGTTGTCATGTTGCCGTTGTTCAGAATGGAAACATTCATTAGCTAACAATAACAGTATTGTTCTATTAATATAAAGTGAGGTCAGGTACTCTTTAAAACAGCTGCTAGTTATGGGTACTTTTTACTTAAGTACATTTCGAAGCGCATACTTCTCTACTTCTTCTTTACTACTCTTCCTCCCTCACCGCATTCAAAAAATCCCTCAAAACCCACCTGTTCAACACTGCATTCAAACTCTGACCCCCCCACCCTCATCTTTTCTGTTTTGTTTATCTCTTTATGTATTTGTCTTCGTTCTTTTTGTTTTACTCCCTGTCAAAGCGTCTTTGAGTTTTTAGAAAAGTGCAATATAAGTGTCATGTATTGTTATTATTAAAGTGACCATCCTGATTAAAGGACAACAGACTAACACAACAAAATGATGAGATCCCCCCTCCATACTGTATCTTTTTTTCACATTTAAGTTCACATTCTCTTCTTAGTGTGATTGGAGTGTAACTGACATCTAAGAAATTAGACTGTTCCAGGAAATGTAATCATTGAAAATTATCTTTTAATTTATACTAATTTGGAAATTAAGGATATATGGAGATGGATTGATGAAGTGACACTCACTTTAAGAGTAACTATAAGTGTCGCTAATTATGCTTAATGAATTAGAATGAATCATCATGATTCAGTGCATGCTTTGTTGATTTGTTGATAAATGATTAGGTTTGTGTTAGCTCATGTAACGGATGCATGTATTAAGAGTCTTATTCAAATCACACATTAATCATTCAGAAATACATAGCCCCCTACTGTAAGGGAAACTCTCATTAATGTTTCATGATGTGTTTAACTAAGCTTTTTTAATCGATTTGTTAATTCTTAAAAAAATACAGAATGCTAAATAACTATGCAGCAGTGTGTGTGTGATGGGATCAGATCAAGAAAATCCAATTATCCAACTTTATATTTTGCACACAGGAGAAAAAAATCAGGTATGTGCTGCCGACACATCCCATCGGCCTTAGATCTGTGATCACTGTCCTGAAAACTCAAACAGCCTGAGTAAAGCTTCCTGCAGTGTTGCATGTAAATTGTTGATTTCTCTTCCTTCAGTGACCAAGAGAGCATCGTAGATGGAGGCTTTTAAAGCAACAGTTGCAAAACTGTCTTGGCTTGTTACTTCTCCACTGCTTTCAAATTATAAACACCTCAGCTAAAACCTAAAAGACAATAAAGCCTTGAAACCTTGAAACTTGAAAAGTGTAAAAATTAAAAAGATTTTTCCCTTTTTAAAATATTGTGCTTTAAGGTGACATTTCAATTTCTGTTGTTAATAGTTGTGTTGCCTTTATGTAACACACAATGTGTTGCATACCTTACCCCCCAATACAAGGTGCAACAATAAGGTTTTTTATTAAGATTATTATTTAGGTTTTCAAAAAAACAAACATAGAGTTAATACACTGCTCAGTAATACTAACTCAACTTAACATTTAGCAATTCATAAGCTAATTGGAATTTGAATCAGAATTGTGCTGCAGGTCATTATAAATCATGCTTTAATTTTCCATTGGATGATTATGTCATGCGTTTTGTTCCCTTTATTATTAAAGCCTGCTCTTTCATTACTGCAGATATTATGCAACAGTTCATCCCCTGAAGAAGCGTACCTCTGTGGCGACCTGCGCCTGCGTCCTGACCGGCATCTGGCTGCTGTCCTGCGGCCTGGTGACCCCCGCCATCACACACACATACCATGTGGAGTTCAAAGAGGAAGGCTTCACCATCTGTGAGGAATTCTGGTTGGACAAAGAGAAAGAGAGACGTGCCTATGCATACAGCACCCTGCTGGTCACGTACGTCCTGCCGCTTTCTGCTGTCTTTGTGTCTTACCTCTGTATCACTGTCAAACTGAAGAAGTGTGTCGCTCCTGGCCACCGGACACCAAACCAGACGGGAGCTCAACAGGCTCGCAAGAGGAAGATCTTCCGCCTGGTTGCCCTCCTGGTGACGGCCTTTGCAGTGTGTTGGCTTCCCATTCATGTGTTCAATGTGCTGCGAGACATAGACATCCACCTCATTAACAAGCGCTACTTTTTACTCATCCAACTGCTGTGCCACCTGTGTGCCATGAGCTCCTCCTGCTGTAACCCCTTCCTGTACGCATGGCTACACGACCGCTTCCGCACCGAGCTACGGAAGATGTTGAAGTGCCATCGTCGCATTGGAGTGCCGGCTAATAACTGTGGAAGTGTGGTCTTGTAATTACCTGATCATTTGCTATTATATCAGTGTAGGTAGCTTTCTCATTTGGAGTGCAAGTGGAGTCTTTAGATCAAACTGAAATACGGCCACCAGTAAAATCCAATACAATTCAGCCATTATTCATTCAAGATGGCCTGTTGGCAGGGGGTGGCTCTGGAACAAAGGTCAATCTGTTATGAAGAATAAAGGGGCATTTTGAAGGTTATCTCTCCATTACAGTTTGAGATATAAGAAAAACTGACGGGGTCAACTTGTGCTCATCCTCTGTGGATCATGACAATATATCGATGTTATCGCAAACCAGCAATACATCTTGTACCATGGGTTCATGAATGTGCCAAATACAGTTCATGACCATGTGCCAATTCCATGAATCTCAAGAGCAGATGATGTAACTGGAGCATCACTTACTGCATTGCATTTCTCGGAAATTAGGCCAATCATTTGTTGGATCAAAATTCCTCTCTTGCTGTTGAATGAAAATTAAGTTGGAGTTTACATCCATGACTGTCCAAAATGTCATCATTTAAAACGTGTAAGACATTTGTGTGGAATTGAAATAATTACCAACCGTTTGAATTATGGTTAAAATGTGTTTTGTGTAGTAAATGGTAAATGGACTGTACTTATATAGCGCTTTATCCAGTCTTTAAGACCCCTCAAAGCGCTTTACATACATACTGGTGTAGTCACCACCTACAGTACTTAGATTTTTTTGCCAAATTTGAATAAAATTCCCTCGAAACGCTGAGATCAGTAACGTAAATGGGAACGTAACAATGGTCAACCCTGCAAACTAATAATTCTGGCCACGGCTCTCCTAAGCAGGGGGAATTTTTAAAAAGCCTGACGAAATAAACAGTACAAAAATGTTCCTACTCTGAAAAATCTATAAATATCAATACAAATTGATAGAGAAACATGAATCCTTGAGAATCTGAAACACTTAATGATGTTGTACATATGCTGCATATCAGACCTTTATATAAGGACGAGAACGTGCTTGTCCCTTCCTTTAAAATGGATGCCGATACAAATCTGAAATGATATAGAAAAAAAAGATAGGAAATATGCATGATGAACTCAAGTGTAGCTTTATTGGATATGAATAGAAAATTAACCTGCCTGGTCTTATTGTGTTTGAATATGTTCCCTGCAGATGTGAATTTTCCACCAGCTCACAGAATTAATCCTGGTGTGCCTACCCGTGGAATAAATTACATTTATTAACCTGCACCCCTGGGCTTTCATTTTCTTTAAGCCTGTGTTTGATGAGTATGCTCCATGACATTATAATTGAGCTAATTATTTCAGAAAGAATTGTAGAACGGGTGTAAAACACCTCTGTTGCTTGTGTCTGTCTGTGTTACCTGCCTCATTTTGATTGTTTCTTGAGATTATATCTAATATGTGCAAGACTGATTTCCATTTCCATTATTTAGTTTATGTAACAGCCGTCATGTCACCTCTTCTGTATCCTCTCTTTTGACATCTGTCTCTTCCTGAAAACAGACGGGACAGATTTATCTTTGCAGCAGTGATAACTCAACAAAGTCGACTAGTTTTTAAGTGCTACTGTCAGTAAAATGATTAAACCTCATCTACAGCCGTGCGGATGTAAAACACATGTGCCTTTATGTTTGATCTTCTCCCATCAACATTTTCTTTATGAAGTGATTTAAATGTTGAGTGCACACTGTATGTACTGTACTGTCGACCACATCATGGTGTACATTGTGTAAATGATTTGTGACATGCAAAGAAAATCATCCTGTACTAACAATACACTGTGGAATAAAAATACAGATGTACAATGACCTCTCTGCTTCGATCAATGTGACCGCATGAGTACTTTTAATTATATCGGACTTGTTCAGTGTGGTTTCAAGGCTGAATTTACTAATTAAATAACGGGGAGGACAGAAGTGTTTTATGCATATCCACTAGACGAGTTTAGGACATTGAAACAAAGTGACAATTTATTGATTGTTTTAGCAGGAGAGGTGCTTGCCAACAATGACGTTCATTTCCTGCAGATGAATATTGTTAATTTTATTGAGCCTGTGAAAAGAGTCCAATTCTGCACAATTCTGTTCCTGTTCATCAAATTAGAATATTTGATCATAAAATAAGGCCTGTAAAACACAAGGTGAGTATTTCCTGAATGTCAGCTGCATGTTTTATTCCGTGCTCTTTACGTACAGAGGCTGCTTTTTAACATTGTAGAGGGTAGCACTGAATCAGTATCTAGTATCCTGGATCATATATTCAAAAATTCTCAGGGGCTGAAATTAATCTAGCATGTCATAGTTGCGCTTTTCCTTTGAAGGATTTGTCACTTTCATCACATACTCTTGAAATGAAAGGAGGTTATTACCGGTACTCTGAAAAGATGGATTTCACAGCGCAATCATTCACAGGTATTATTCACACGCTTATGCTGGCATTTCTTGTGAATCCGTAATGGAGAACAAGTATCTTTGATATGTTTTTATGAGTTATGAAATTACTCATTGCTAAGCAGATATTCAATCCACACAATACGGCTTAATTTGGCTCGGTATAATAGACCTTTTTACAAGTGGACGTCTTGATTTGTCAGGAATGGTACGTTTTACTAATAACATTAATGATGACTCAAGTGTCCCAGTTAACCATGTCAGTGTGACATTGAGCCAACAAGCAATACACAGGACCCTGAAACTGAAGCAGATAACTCAATAGATTCAGCGATGAGTAATTGTGCTCTCTTTACGGTTAGATTCCAAAATGTAAGGGTGACATTTAAAGAAAAGAAGGGATTCTACAGACATCCTAGTTGAGAAATACTTTCGTATTAGACAATTTGATGAGGATGGTTTGCAAAACAAAACAATTCAACTTATTCTTACACTTCCTTTAAGAAAAAGAGAAGCATTTCCCAGTTTGTCAAAGAGCTCTTGAAGTTCCCATGTCATACTTTTCCGGTTATTACCTGTCCCCTGTGTGTTATAGCCTTTTCTGCATGTAAACGGTCTGCAAAGTCACAAACCCTCAAAGTACACCCTGTAGCGAGTACAACACACACACACACACACACACACACACACACACACACACACACACACACACACACACACACACACACACACACACACACACACACACACACACACACACACACACACACACACACACACACACACACACACACACACACACACACACACACACACACACACACACACACACACACACACACACACACACACACACACACGCTGTCTCGCAGAACCACGCAGCAACCAGGAAACTACACCAGTAATACAGCTCACACTGTCCGCTCCTCGAGCCTCAAAGGGCGGAGCAGCGAGCCCCGCAACGTCCCGCCAACACGGCACCCAGACCCCACGCAGCATTCTCATCTGTTTGTCATTACTGGTGTCATTTTCTGGTTGCTAACAAACGACATTGTAGCACATAATCACTGATGTTCCACTGTAACGGTGGTTGACTAATCAGAACAGAGTGGGCGAGCTGGCCAATCAGAGCACACTAGGCTCATAGGGAGGGGGGGGAGGGGGGGGGGCAGGAGCTCCAACAAGGCGTGTAGGACAGAGTGAATACACATACTATACAGAGATGCTGTATGAGAAACCAATATGATTTTGGAACATTGAACAATGTAAATCTATTCTAGTAGACCTCAACAATGGAATTATGATCAGTGGGTAAATGGCCATGACATGGGACCTTTAACACTGCTTTTTCCATTGATTGCACATAAACTGTCCGAAATCATATTTTTTTTAACCACTTCAACATAACTTTATTTGAAAGTGCACCATCAACAAAAGCAAAAACAGACACAATCTGTTACTGTAGAAAACTACATAAAATTGGTTGTAGCATCCCTTATCATGAAACGAAACTAAAGGGAAAGGAAAATACCTGAATCCTTATTCGAACGGTCTGGTTATGTTTTCTCACTCTCAGACAACATCTTCTGCGTCAGAGCAAACTCCCGCGCTTCCCGAGGAGTGCGGATGTACGAGTCAATTTCACTGTCTGAGATTTCTTCATCCCCAGTCACATCTTTGCACTCGGGCCGCTCCACACTCCTCCTCTTCGGATGCACCACACACGGGGGGGCAAACAGCACTCGCTTCCCCCAGTTTGGTGCTGGAGCCTGGCTCTCTCCTCCTCCGGTGTTCCCCTCAGGCTCTGTGTGTGGATCATCATTTCCATCTCTGGGTCTCTGGGCACTTCCAGCATTCAGCTCACATTCTTCTGCAGTGGGGGCATTTGAATGCTGCTCTCCATGCTCAGATACTTGTGAGGAAGCAGCCTCCTCAGGTAGAGAGTCCTCACCACTGGCCTCACTTTCTGCCTGCAGAGTTTCCTCATGTGTTCTCAGAGCCCTCCTCAGCAGAGCGAACCTGTAATTTAAAATATCCTCCACCTGCTGCATAACATTGTCTGGCGTCACCGCCTCCCTGACCCAAGGAATCTCCCTCCCCAGCTTGCAGAGCACCTCCTTCATCTCAGCGATCCTCTTCATAGCAGGCTTCAGCTTATTCACTTTGGCCATCTGACAGAACTTGTCCAGAGTGAGTTTCAGGCGGTGCTTGTTGGGTTTCAAGGACTGCCACGACAGATAGATTGAGGCCATCATGATGGGGGTGGGATGGCGGCCAGTCACGATCCAGGTGTCTGCTGCCAGCTCCACCAGGGCCACGGCACGCTTCGTCAAGTCCCTCGAGTTCTCTGCCAGCTCTTCAGGAACGTGAAGTGAGCTGATTTTATACCTGGCAGAAAAAAGGTTTTCATTAACTATAGAACTGACCTTGAATGGTTTTTAGAAATGCATGTGTTGTTAAGAGCACTTTTTCTAAAAAACACTAACCAATATTAATACTAATTGAAAATGAAAGCCAAATAAATGTGTCTAAAGGAAAAAAGCTTAATTTATTTTAGGCCTGGGTGATACAGAGGGATTATGACAACATCTTCTGACTAAAATGTTCAATCCAAGTTACATCCCAATATCTACCATTTGTAAAACCAGCTGTAGAGAAGACACTAATCCACGATATCTGCTCAACCAATCGCACAGTATGTGAAATATATTAGATTTGAAGCACCATCCCACACTTAACCTTTGCTGCTGGTCTTTAAAGCAGCCATTAGTTGTGAAAAAACTTTAACTTGCACTTTATTTTTAATAAGCGAGTCCATTAGTGTTGTGACGGAAGATGCTTTTAAAAAAAGACCTTCTATTTCCAGTTTGCTTGACATCATTTCAGCGCTGCTTTCAATCTAAAAAATCAATTATTTTAATTACAACCATCTAAAAACTTTATCGGTGTACATGTGTGACTGTGCATGAATATTTATAGCCTACAATAGCCTATATTCTACACCTGACCGTTTTATAAAGCCTCAACGGTGTCATGATACATCCATAGTCAATAAAAGCTCAATAAAAGCAATGTTGCTTAAAATCACCAATGACATGTGTTAATTCTATATTTGTAGATTGCATGGTAGCCTTCACCCAATTAGATGATATGCCCTTAAAAATCAACTACCTATCACATGGTAGGACAACTCCCAAGACAATAACACCTACCAACCCCCTCCCATCAGATCTACGTATATCTCATACAGGGCCTCTTTGTACACCAGGATTAGAGAAAATTAAATGTCAGAGTAAAAACAAATAAGTCCGATTTAACTATAATGTCTTGACTAGGTGCCCCTCAAACCCTTCTGATCACACTCTCCTTCACTTACTCCTGGCTGTGGGCCTCCATCACATCATTGATGATGAAGACCGGAGCCTTGATGTTGAGGATCTTGATCATCTCTTGGTAAACCGCTCCCACCACCACCGGGTCGGCGTCCAGCAGACAGCTGATGGTTCCCATGGTAATGGGCCAATTGAGCAGTCTGCAGCTCACAAGCACGCAGCATCCAGCAAGAACCTCTTTCTTCTGGAGGCTCACTCGGATGAAAGCTTCATGCTGATAGGCTTGGGTGTAATAGGTCTGCGAATGATTCTCGATCTCGCTGTTAACTCTGAGGATCCGACAAATGGCTTTAACACGCTGCAGACCTGTAGGTGTTACAAAGATATATGAGAGCAGCAGGAGCACCTGTACAGAGGAGCTATATCAATATCTCTAACAAGCAAATGCTCCCGTGGAGAGAAGGTCTCACCTTTGATCAGGTTCAAACACGGCTTTCTGGCCACCGCTGTGGTTCGGCTGTAGCTGATCTCTGTAATGGCAAATGCATATGAAGTTTGAAAAAGCGAAGATATAACAATGCCACATGCACAAATCACTAGTGCTGGACTGGTGTCAACTAATGCTAGTGGGTAGTCAACCAAAACATTAAATTGTCAACTTCTTTCATAGTTGATTCATTGTTAAAGTAAATGTTTATGCAAACATGTCAGATATTGCTTTTTCCAGCCTCTCAAATATATGTTCTACTGTTTTATATCAAATTAAACGAAATATTTTTTACTGACAAGATATGTATTGACATCACCTTTGACTTTAAAAGCTGGTATGGTCACTTTACTATTTTCTGACGATTTTATAGACCAACGTGTTCTGTCCTCCAAAGCCAACAGGCAGCTAAACTTCTTCCCTGAATCACTGGACGAAGATAATCATTCCATTTAAATAATGGTAAACTAGGAATTGGATACAACTAAGACAAAAGGATACAATAGCATGTTTCCTTCATTCATATAATTAAAGTTAAAAAGGGACAAACAACAACTGATTACAAACATTAGAAATGCTACAGTTAGCTAATTGACAATGCTATAATACACGGGAATGTAAAAAGCACAAACTAGCTATCAGACAACAGGACACCAAAATCTAGACTAGAGAATAATCTGCATTTATCTGGCTTCTGCAAAATTACATTTTTCTAGAGGGCCCTTTATCAATGGTGCATACATTTCTAAATACACAGGTCATCTTTTAAGAGCTTAAAAACGTTTCAGTACATGAATATCTGAATTACCAATATGCATATAAAACAGAAAGAAAAACAGCAAAAAGTAAAGTAAACATTAAAATATCCTAAAAAAGAGGTGTGTCCTATGTGTCCAGTGTAGCAATAGACAAGTTTACGCGCCAAAACACGGGTAGCACCATGACACTACACAAATGCACTTCATTTCCGCCGGAAGTCTTTTGCACAGCGTCTGTCGGTGTAAACCGATGTAAACAGTCAGACGGGCACTGGTGTAAACACAGCGATTTCGATGCTAACAGTGATGCTAGCTTGGGAACACGATTCTACTTCTTTGACTGGAGATGGCGTTACTCTCCCCCACCCGAATTCAGTGCAAAACTGGGAGGATAACATGACGACGTGGCCCAGCATAAAACCAAAATAAACTGCCTTATTTAGGTCATGCCCACAGGAGCCAACAGTTGTCTGTTGTTTACATAATGCACAATTTACATGATCTCTTTATGCTGTGCAATATATCATATGTGCCTGTACTGTTTGAGTGAAAATAAAGTTTGATGTAATTTAATTTCATTATTGCACTGTTATTGCATTATTGCATTTCATATGTTCCTTAGAGTGCTACAATTTCTTTTAACACAGTTCATCATTCATATTAAGCTCATACTGTACATAAATAACACTGAATGAATTAATTGTTGAGAGGAAACTAAAGAAATGGCTTCAACAAGAAAGATCACATGTTTAATCCTAACAGGTATTACAAATTAAAATATAAAAGCAGCCCACACAATTACATCACTATGAAAATATTCATATATAATATTAAAAAATACAATGCATGCAGTATTTGTTGTGTTTATCTGTATTTAATGAACAACATGGCTGGGTGCTGGGTGCTGGTTTGTGGTCGTAGCACTCTCTATCTAACCACTCGTTCAGGTGCTTTCTCGAGTGATTGCAACCAACTACCGCACACGTAGTTCCCGAACCACTTTTCTTCATGTTGTAATTGTTATATCCTCTTTGTCTCTGCGATATCAGTGCTTTGTCGGCACAACGGAGCTAGCTAGCAAAACAAACCCAGTCCGCCAAAACGGAAGTGCATTGCATCGAAGGGAGGAGTTCAGGATGTAGAGCGGAAACGGCTCAATAACTTGTGTATACAATGTTGCGTGGATTTGGAGACATTGAAGCACATGATATAGAAATAAACGAGTCTTTTCAAATGGACAACTGCTGATTTTTTCTGAAAATATATTCAGATACAATTAAAGTTGGACTAACTTCCAATAAAAGGAGGCGTGTCTTACTCATGTAGTGTAGTTAAACAATGCTGCATTGATTGGAGTCAGGATGACTCAACCTAAAACTAACTTCACAGCAGTTTTATGACTTTTTTTTTGCAGGCATTTTGGAGTGAAATTGTGATCCATAAAAGTTTTGCACATGTCAAGTGACAACATTGGATGCTCTCGAGTCCTACTGTGAGCAACACCTCAGAGAAACACAATGGACAAATGGTGTATCATATCACTAGGCTTGAGTGTTTGTGTGAGCTCTCCGTTGATACCTGTGTCTCCGGTCCAGTCGTCGGTCAGCACCCCCTCGGACACCACGGAGCCGCAGTCCACGCACACCCGCTGGGCCTGGCAGTACAGGTCATCGTCCACGATGTTGGAGGAGCCGCAGCCCGGGCAGCGTGTTACCGAGGCGGACATCTTTCGGATGAACTGCCCCCGTGTGCGGTAAAGACGGAGACCTCTTTATCAGTTTGTACACTTGCTGCACAACAGTGGACTCGAGTTACGGATGGAGGAAACTGTAATCAGCTGTTCAACAAGCCGGGGCCGCTTAAAATATGTCCGGGTTGATACACACGCTCGGATGTTCGATTGTTCCGCTTGGTCCTGACACAAATAGGTAAAGTCAAGGGGGTTTGTTTATTTTTGACATTGGTGGGTTTTGGACTGGCAGAGGTGGGAGAAGTACTCAGATATTGTACTTTAGTAAAAGTAGAAGTACCAGAGTGTAGGAATATTATCTTACAGGTAAAAGTACTGCGTTCAAGGTTCAAGGTTCAAGACTTTTATTGTCATTTGTACATAGCGCTACAGTGTAGTTGGGACAATGAACATCTTAGGTCACAGGCTCCTCCAACAGTGCAACACAATAAAATAGATAAAATAGTGCAAGTATATAAAATAGAATATAGCAGAAATAGTGCAGAATAGTCTATATACAAGTAATTGGAATAATTTTACAGCAAACAGATGTAAAAGTAGAAAAGTATTATCATCCAAATATACTTAGCGAAAGTACTTATTTAGCAAATTGGACCATTTTAGAATACTATAAATTATATGTGTATATGAGTCAAAGCTGGTAAAGGTGCAGCTAGTTTGAATGACTTTGTATTATATGTGTTATGTACTGTATGCACCACGACACCTAGTCAAATTCCTCGTACGTGTGAATACCCGTTTCTGCTTCTGATACTGTAGGGTAGCTTGTGAATGTCACTCATGGCACAAATAAAGTCTTATTTTAGTGTTTATATTTCATATTATTAATCAAAATATTGAAAGTTACTAAAGGTACAAAATAAATGTAGTCGAGTAAAAAGTACACAATTTACCTGTGATTTATAGTGGAGTAGAAGTTAGGGCTGAGCGATATGGTTTCTAAATGATATCGCGATATTTACTGACTATATCGCGATATACAATATATATCGCGATATTCTGAAATGTCCTCTAAATTTTTTTTGTTTTTATTTAACCCCTTGATGTTTACAGTCACGCCAGTATGATGATTCTAGTAAAAAAAATCGACTAATAATGAAGAAAATTAACACATTTGTTGCAATAGTAATTTATGCACTAACTACATTACTATAACATTTGAATCATCAGTTCTTCCTCATTTTCCTCAATTGTTCATATTTGGTTTATTAAAATAATGATATTGTGGTCATTGTTCAAAAATGTCTGCTATTATTATGAGTAGTATTATTAGTATAATGCACTTTCTGTCTTCCTGTCATTATCAGGAATTAGACATGTAATGGCTATGTATTAGATTAGATTAGAACCTTCATTCTCCTAAACTGCTGGGACATTTCCCTATAGCCAATACCTTTTATATTTTCTACTCTTCACTTACTTGTCAGCATAGGTCGGCATTGATGTACAGAGCCGACAGAAGACCTTGTTTATATTGGCATCATATTGAGAGGTGCAGTGACGCGTCCTAAAACCAGGAAGTAAGCTGCTGGTTCCCTCGACAAAAAAGCAATGGGATTTCTCCAAAGGGTTTTGAAAAATAGCTGGAAATAAGGTCTGTGGAAAACAAACCTGTTTGATAAATGCACGTTTTGTTCAGCCGGATAATCTCCACATGTCTACCCTACTTTTATAATTTTCTAATCATAAATCTAATCGATAGATTATAAAAGGGTTTTAGGACGCGTCACTGCACCACTCTATGAAGAAGCCAACTCCATCGATCAAGCTGGCTGAAACTGTATCTCCCTCTTCTTCTCATGCTACCTGTCACTCCTTTAACTCCTCCGGTGACTTTCTTTTATTTGAAGATAGTTTTTTGCCCGGCGCTCACGGGCAAACGGGAGCCTGCTCGCGCTGGCTCGCAAACAGCTGTTTGCTGCGGAGCCAGCGCGAGCAGGCTCCCGTTTGCCTTTCACCCAACAACGACAACCGCCTCACGAAACGCTATGTTTTAGCGTTAATAAACGAAACAATTTAACAACATTGCTTGTCAAAGTACCTATACCACTGGACAATTTTATTTTTTTCAAGCAATATTTTTAGTGGCCCGATCGGGCAAGTGGAAAGTACGTTATGCTGGCCCGGGGTGTCTAAATAGTGCTTCCGAGCCAGCGGGCCATTTATAATGTCGAGCCCTGCTCTCTGTCACTGTACATGTGTGTAATGTTTGTGTGCAAGTTAGACGGGGCCTGCGTGTGTGCCTGCGTGTGTGACTGTGTCTATGAGGGAGAAAGGAAAGCTCATTTTGGCCGCGGCGGGAAATTGATTTGACAACATAATGTTGTTCACGATGTGGTCATTTACGACATCGCATGGAGTGCAATCCACGATGTATCGTGTAAACTCGATATATCGCCCAGCCCTAGTAGAAGTACAAAGTATAAAATGGAAATGCTCAAGTAAATACAAGTAGCCTCTCAAAATGTGACTTAAGTACTACTTGTTTAATTCCCACCTCTGGTTTTGTGCCACATATAAGGCGGGTTCTGGGGGTCCTAATGTTCCAATGTATGGTGGAAATGTCTTTATTTATGTAAAGGAAAAAAAAGAGGAAAATAATTGAGTATAATCCATATGCTAATGGTTATTCTGCATTGTTTATGAATGTGTGTTCTGTTCACCAGTAGATTTTCAGCAAATGTGAATGTTATCAACTGCAGTGTATTTTATCCAGGAAAGTAACCTCTTTTAATGTGTTCATGCTATTTCATATTATTAATACATTTTCTTTAATAGCTCGTTTTTTTATAGCTATTATACAGAGATATGTTAACTTTATTAATTAGGAATAACGTTTGTTTATCAGAAAAAGAAAACTATTATTTCATTCTGCATAGGTTGATACCATAAATCAGTAAAGCAATTCAGTGTACATCATGTTAATAGTACAAAGCAGGGTAAAGCGCCTTTTAGTATTAGTAGAAACATATAAACATTGACACTGAGAAGAAAGAAACATTATCTGCATAACTAGTGCATAGATCTGATACCTGAAAGCTGTTTTTAAACTTTATTTATTTTTACATTGAAATACAGTAATTACATTTGACATAATTTGACATTCATCAAAGACTTTAATGCTCAACATGAAAACATTCATGACAGATATTCATTCATTCGTCAAATGCATAGCAAAGTGTCAAGAAGGCGACTAAATATTTAGAAAAATGTAAAAATATCTTTGAAAAGTTCTTAGATAAAACTGGGACAGCTTCTGTAAGATGTCCTTCAACAAGAACATCTAAGTTTCTTTGGTGGTATGGCTAGATTTCTGGGTCTGAACAGAAAAGGCTACAGTTGGAATAAAGTGTCAGATGTAAATCCTAGGCAGCTTTCTTCGCAGAGTTCAAGGACATGAGAATACTCGGCTTCTCCTCTATGATGCGCACCAGCAAGTTGTCGATGTACAGCTCCAGCTCTGATATCTTCTTGTCTCCATCTGAAAGCTTGTTTTCCTGTTTGAGCACCAGAGAGATGAGTTCCTCCCGAGTAAGCTGGGAATAGGGCCCTTTCAGACTGGGGGCATCGACCTGTGAGAGTGGATCAAACATACGTATATATTCAAATCATACAGAACCGTCTGATGAAACAAGATATACATTCTTTCATTCAGAGACTTTCCTTTGTTCATTCGAAGAACTATATACTTTTTGGATCCTACCAACCTTTGTTTTCTCCTGATCTTCACATGTGATTCTTGAGGATTTGGTATCTCTTTCCCCTTGAACGACTGAAACCGACTGCTGTTCCAGAGGATTAAGGGGTTTCACAGGTTGAAGCCTGCAATGACAACATAAGAAACAAAGATGTAGGCACTGGCTGATGAAAGTGAAATGAAATAGAGTATGCGTGCAAGTATAAGTCAGTTATAAAGCTTCATCCATTTTTTTATTTAGGAATCACTAAATAAAACAGAATATGATGTTTATATTAATGCTGACATCTCATTGATCCACAGTAACCTCATCAGATACAACCGGCTAATGAAACAAATATGAATGAGTGTGAATGATGAATCCTAGAAAAACTCTGCATTAGAAATGCGAAGGGTGATGAATCTTTTTCTTATGAAAGACACAATATTCCGAGCTAGCGGTGTGTGATGTATAATATACTCTCACCTGCGCAAAGGAACAGGAGCTCCGCCTTTCTTCCCGCCTGCCTCCTCTCCAGCAATCTGCACTGTGGCAGGCTGAGAATCTCGAAGGGGAGCCTCCTGGACGTGGAGGCTTTTTTTTGCTTCTGATTTGGGGTCAGATGCATGGGTCACATTATCAGTCGCACCTGTAACATGTTCTCCTTCTTCGTTTTGGTTTATTAAAGGGCTCATTGTGGCAGCTTTCCTTGCAGAAGGTAGAGGAGCGCGGGCTTTTGAGGGTTTGATTTTTGTTTGAGAGGCATCATCTTTATCTGCAGCTTGTGATGCTACTGAAGGCTTTTGTCCCGATCCAGTTCCACTAGAGGGCGCTGCTTCATCTTCTGGTGCAATATCCTCTTCGTCGTCTTCAAATGGATTCAAGCCATAAGCGATTGGGACTTGTTTTGCCACGGAGAGACATTTATGGGAAATGCTGCCATCGGAAGTCAGGGTTATCTTGGGTTTAGATGATGGCTCTTCTTCCACAGAAAGAGGTTTAAGCGGCGCAGGACGTTTACTGTGTTTGGCTTCATTTGATGTTTCTTTGGTGGCACTACTTTGTGTCAAGCTCTGGGTGTTCTTTGCGTCTGTGGAAGGCCTACTAATAGGAGCAATCATTTGCACCGAGCGCTGAGGGAGAACACTGACGGTTTTGATGTCTTTGTCTGAACTCTTCTTGGTAATCTGTGGTAGTTGTTGTGCAGAGCCATCCTTCTGACTCTCGTCTTGATTCCTTCCTGGAGGCTGAGGAGCCAGCCGCCTCTCCCGCTGAGCACTAATAGGATCCTTTTCATCTGTAGAAATAGACTTGCTTCCCACCAATGGTGCAGTAGATTGAACCCTGGAAACAAGACACAGATAACTTTTTCAATTACATGGGGCACCGTTGGGGTGACTTTCTAATATGGTGAAAAGGAGATTAACGTTATTATATCTATTACAAACTTGTGATGCAGAAATTAGAGGAATAAACAAAAGAGGACACATTGTTCATATGAAGAAGCAGTGTTTAGTAGAAGCAATGCAATGTAGTAAGATGTGGTTGTTTATTAAAAAGGAGAAAGAAACTCCCAAATACCAAGCAAATCACATCCTGTAATCCCTTGATAATTAATTCAGTGATGATGACCCATTGTATTCAAGTAGTTTTAGCTCCCTGTTCATGCGTCAGCTGCTCAAATGAGGTAAGACTGTTCAATGATTAATCTCTCAGGTTGAAACATAAACTACCTAACACACATGTATGCATCTGCACGCTCATACCAACGCTAACACACACAAGCAAGCACAAAGCTATGCAATGTTCATGAGGGTGTTAGGTTGCGTTTAAAAGAGAAGTGCTGAGAGGAGCTGCTGTTCTGACTGAATACAAACAGAAGATAAACTGCAACAACACTTCTGCACATGTAAATTACTTCATATCATTTTCATCAGGTCATATTCAAAATTCAAACTTCCCTCTTCTGTTCCTTGTTTTGTTATCTATAACTAACACAGGTTAAAGGAGACCTGTTATGCTCATAATTGTATGTTGTGACTCTACTGTGACTGTGGATCCGTTTTTAGGCTAAAGATCTTAAAGAAGACATTTTCAGGTTCATTGTATGTAGTGTCTCTCCTGTGACGTGTCTCCATGCTTTAATGTTCAAAAAGCTCTTTATTTCTCTCATACTGCCTGTGCTGCAGCACCTCTTTTCACCCTCTGTCTGCTCTGATTGGTCAATCGCTTAGGGATGTCCCGCCCCTTAGCCTATTACGTACAATGTGTTGGAGCGCTAGCCAATAGAACCGTGAGTGTTTCTGATGTAAACAAAGCAATCGAGGCGTTTCAGGGGAGGGAAAAGGATTTTGGAATGTTAGCCCTCGCAGACCATTTCCATGCACAACAAATACCTAAATACAAACACTACAGGAAAGGGAAAACCCCAAAGAACAAAACTTAACCAAACCCTGAATCACCCACAACCTTCCCCGTTTCTCATAAGTGAATTTCGAACCAGGTTTGAACAATTGATGGAGTGTAAGAACATTTTAATTGCAGTGTGTAAATCTAACCTCTGCTGGATGGCGGACATCTTGTCTGCGCTGCCGTCTGCTCCAGCCGGCGAGTCTGGGTCCTCTTCAAGGGGAATAGTTGCACATTTCTCATCAAACGGATTGGAAGACACTTCTGCAGGGGTCTCCACAGCCGCTTTGTGTTTGCTTTGAGATGCATCCTTCTTCTTTGGTTTTTCTGCTTTCCGTGTTGCCTTCTCTTCCTCTAGCTTCCTGGCCTGCTCTTCTCCTCTCTCTCTCTCCTCCCTCCTAATCCTCTCCTCCTCTCTTTTAACTTTCTCCTCTTCCTCAATCCGTTTAGTCTCTCGTCTCATTTCCTCCTCTAACAGTCTTTCTTCCTTTTCCTTCTTAGCTCTCTCTACTTGTCTCTTCTCGTCCTCTTTCCTAAACTTTTCTTCTTCCTCAATCCTCCTCATTTCTTCTTCTTCTAGTTTCCTCTTTTCCTCTGCCAACTGCTTGCGCTCTTCCTTTTTCTTCCTCATCTCTTCTTCCATTCTTATCCTTTCCTCCTCCTCCTCCTCCTCCCATTTCCTTTTCTCTTCTGCCTCAATCCTTCTTCTTTCTTCCTCTTGTCTCAGTGTTTCCTTTTCCCTCCTAGTTTCCTCCTCTTCTGTCTTCATTCTTTCCTCTTCCTCCCTTTGCCTCTTTTCTTGTTCCTCACGCTCCTCTTGTTGTCTTCTCACCATCTCCTCTGTCTCTCCTCGTCTCCTCTCTTCCTCAGCCTCCTCCCTCCTAATCCTCTCCTCCTCTTTAATGCTTCTCTCTTCCTCCACTCTTCTCTTCTCTGCTGATCGAAACTGTTCTTCTCTCCTTGCGCTCTCCTCTCGTCTCCTCATCTCTTCCTGAGTCCTTTCCTCCTCCATCCTTATTCTGTCCTCTTCCTCTCTTTGCCTCTCTTCCTGTTCCTCACGTCTCCTCTTGTTCTCATGCTCTTCCTCTCGTTTCCTCTGTTCTTCCTCAGCCCTCTCCCTCCTCATCCTTTTCTCTTCCTCCTTTCTGAATCCCTCCTCTTCAATCTGTCTTTCTTCTTCCAGTCTCCTCTTCTCCTCTGCTAACTCATCCTCTTGTCTCCTCGCTCTCTCCTCTTCTTCTCCTCGTCTCCTCTCCTCCTCAACCCTTTTCTCCTCTTCCTCCTTTCTAACTTTCTCTTCTGCAATCCTTTCTTGTTCTTCCAGTCTCCTCTTTTCCTCCGCTAATCTTTCCCTCTCCTCTTCCGCTCTTCGTCCCCTCTCCTCCTCAACCCTTTTCTCCTCTTCCTCCTTTCTAACTTTCTCTTCTTCAATCCTTTCTTGTTCCTCTCGTCTCGTCTTTACCTTCACTAATCTTTCCCTCTCCTCTTCCTCTCCTCGTCTCCTTTCCTCCTGAACCCTTGTCTCCTCTTCCTCCTTTCTAACTTTCTCTTCTGCAATCCTTTCTTGTTCCTCTCGTCTCCTCTTTACCTCCGCTAATCTTTCCCTCTCCTCTTCCTCTTGTCGCCTCCTCTCTTCCTGGGCTCTTTCTTCCTCCTCCCTCCTAACCCCATCCTCCTTTTTAACCCTCTCTTCTTCTCTCCTATTTTCTTCCTCTAGTCTCTTCTCCTCTGCCAACCTCTCAAGCTCTTCTTCCTGCTTCCTAACCCTTTGTTCTTCCTCTTGTTCCCTACTCCTCTCTTTCTCCATCTTAATCCTTTCTTCTTCTCTTTGTTCCTCCACATCCTCCTCCATGTGTTCTACTTCCTCCTCTTCCTCCTCTGCCCATGGTGAATACTGCCTCACGGCTCTCAGTGAATCCACAGATGGAGGAGAGTTTTCGAGGACATCCTCCATGGAGCCGTTTCCTGAGCTGGTCAGACTGAAGTTGGATCCGATGCGAGAGGACCGGGGGGGCGGCTCTTCACGGTAAACATGGCTGCCATTGATGCAGAGGTTACTCTGTTCTGCAGCAGCTTGTTTCTGATGACCGGAGTCTTTGCTGTCTGAGCTGCCTGAGCGCTTATGTATCATGAACTTGAACTTCTTTTTACCTGGAAGGAGGTGAAAAGTTAACGGAGAACATAAATTAACACTAGAACCGCCAAGAGGGTTATTTTAACCCCCCTGCATTTTTAAATACATGTACAGTAACCCTGTTCAAATAAAACCCACGACAGAACTTATGAAGTTTCTACACATGGAGAAAATAAAGTGTACTTTGGGTGGCTTTTTTAACGTACATGGAAAGTTTGAAACGCTTCCCTAACCGATTTATCATTTTTTATTTATTTTTTTAGACTGAATTAAAAACACAGATTTAACACCTGTCACCTGTCAACCATCACTAACATTTATCTCGACCTTGTTATGCGATTTTGTTGTTGATTTGTTTTAGTTTTTTGTGCTGTGATTTCAACCATTTGTTTGTCTTTAATGTTAAATGTGGTATTTAATCTTGTCTTATTCTGTATGGGGGGGGGGGGGGGGAAATAAAGTTCATGACATTCATGACTTTTCCTAAAAATATATTTATCATCTATAGGTACATTTTGAGGGATGTGGGATGAAGAGAAAAGAAAATATACTGTAATATTTATTTTTAGAACTGCCAAAGGTTATACAATTTGAATAATGTAGTTAATCTACAATAACTATAGTTTAAATGTATTTAGTATGTTTTTATTTGTAGAAGGCCCCCATTTATTGTAAAATGTATCTGTTAGTATATAAACTGAAGCAATTTCTAAATCAACCACATTAACGGAGTTTAAATAAATGTTTTGTTGTGTTATATGAAATGATGAAAATTAACAAACTAAATGATAAAAAAAATGACATCGCTGAGCACTGACGCCGTTGCGATAAGGGGTCAAAATGACCCTGCTTGGCAGTTCTAAGGGTAATGAATATTGGCGGTTCTATTGTTATACAAAGGTGATGGAGTAAATAAAGAAAAACTGTTGCTCCTCACCTTCAGAGGAATCCACGTTCAGCCCAGACGACTGGCTGCCGCTCAGCGAGGAGTTCTTGGCGGGCAGAATAGACATGGACTGAGACATGTTCCTCTGCAGGTTGGACTTGGTAGAAAACAAAGACTTAATCTTGTGTTTCTTCTTTTTATCGTCCTTTCCCGCAGTCCCCTCAACTTTCCCCTCCTCCTCGCTGTCGGTCAGGACTTGACTGAAGGACGGCAGCATGTTAGACGCAGCGTCAGATTCCTTTTTCTTGCTGCGTACTTTGTCCTTGAACTTGCCCAGACGAGATTTGGATTTGCCGGCAGCGGAGATGTCGAACATGCTGGCCGTCATGTTGTTCCTCGTGAACTGGATGTCCACCAGAACCTCTCCTCTGTCTTTATCTGCCTTACCAGTTTTATCCAGCAACTTGAACCATCTGTGTAAGAGAGGACACAGTTTTTAATTGTAATGCTTTTTAAAACACAAAATGTCAAATGTTTTAAATTGGGCGACCTAATTTAAAAAGTGAAAGAAAACTATTCTATGTTTTATTCTGGATGTTCTTATCTTCGTCTTTGAGGTTAAACAAATTCTAATAGTTGGGAAAAACTGTTTTAGGCTACCTGGTGCAGAGGAGATAAGTCCAGTATTGACTCTACATCACATAATTACATATTAAGCGGCTAACAATAAGCGCAATAAACCATAAAGATCCAAACTTAAACTGCTGACATATTTCTTCAAACAAGTAAATATCACTGTAAGTGCTTGTAAGTAACACTCTTTAGTACTTTTTTTTTAGTTGTTGTGATTATTCGGCGTAAGCGAAACAGGTGGCGCTTCAGTTTGCGACGACAGATAGTAGATTCTCCGCTGTCCTGATATCAGTGGGAGGCTCATTCCACCATTTGGGAGCCAGGATAGCGAAAAGGCTTGTTTGTTGAGGTGTACCTGATTCCACTTCGTAGTGAGAGACTAGCAAGCCGATTGGCAGATGCAGAGCGAAGTGCACGTGCTGGAGTATGGTTTGACCATGTCTTAGATGTAGGATTGACCAGATCCCTTTACAGCATGGTAGGCCAGTACAAGTGTCTGAAAGCTCATTCTGGCAGCCGGTGAGGGGAGCGAAGGGGAGGTGTATTGTGGGAGAACTTGGGGAGGTTGCTGCTTTTTGAATTAGCTGTAGAGGTTGGTTGGATTTGCAAGTAGACCGGCCAGGAGGGAGTTATAGTAGTCATTTTAGATTTATTTTCTACTTACTACAAAAGGATGAAAGCTTAGTGTAATTTAGCTGAACAAATAACCTAGACTCTCTGCAAAACTTTCAAAATCTAAATGTGCATTAACATTCACTTTACAAACGTAATGCTTCAAAAACAAACTGCAGTAACAAGATGCCACGGAGGAAACATGTTTTGTTGGAGCATTTTTTGCACACAGGCTGTTATTCACCATAATGTAATCTGAATGGATATATTTTTCATCCTTGCAGCTTCTTTGTGGAAACTTTGATCAATCCAGTAGCAAACTGAGAGTGACTCAGCAGTGACTCTAATGTTTTCGCAAGGTCTTTGAGGCAAACTGACCAAATAATAATAATGTTCCGCCTTTGGCATCCATTCGTGGGGGGAGGTAATGAATGCTTTTATTGTGTTTACTATTTTTGCACCAATAGGCAACCTTTATAAACTTTTTCCGCCAAAGTCTCACAGAAGCAAATCATAAGTATTACTTTAGGATCAGATTGATAATAAAGGGTAAATGTATTACTTAGCAGGATCTCCGATTGTTACACTCTATGCCTTGAAGATATGCGTAATAATCGACCTTCTGCATTTTCCGCACTTTTTCAGACATCTAACCCTGAAGACAATCAGTAGACCAGTCGGCTCCTTATAAGAGGGAGTTTTTATCCAACAAGCTTAATCTCCACTCCTCAAAAAGCTAAAACTATTCAGGGTTCCTCTGGAAAAATCGACTACAAACCTCATAACCACCTTTGCAATGCCCAACACATTTTGATGTAGCTTGACAATAAAATACTATTCAAGGAACCCAACAGAAACATACATTTGAAGCTCAAAATAGCAACTCAAAATGTAATTATTGTAATAACATGAAGAAAAAAATAACTGAGTAAACTTCCACTGAGACCAGGTTGAGTCAACTTCTGCATCTGTGTCACGGTCCAAAGGGGTCTCAGAAAAAGCAGAATACTTTAAAAGAACACGGAAAGGAGCAGTCAGCATAAAAAGTGCCAATCAGGCAGAAATCTGAGGTCAGCTCACCGCTGAACAAACAACTCGAACTGAAATTTGGATTCCTGGGGAAATGAGGAAATGAGGAAGGGGGCCGTGGGTGCAATCGGTGTGTGTGTGTGTGTGTGTGTGTGTGTGTGTGTGTGTGTGTGTGTGTGGTGTGTGTGTGTGTGTGTGTGTGTGTGTGTGTGTGTGTGTGTGTGTGTGTGTGTGTATAGCATTCTTTTGTGAGGCTTCATAACTGTCCTTCCTTGCTGTGTCAAGCAAAAAAGGAAGTTACTTGAATCAGAAAAAACATTACATAACATTGTGTACGTCTTAAAGTTGAATTTCTTTATATGTGGCATAAACTGTAACCACCCCCCCCCCCCCTCCCGCTCATTACATAACATCCCTCCCTGTCTTCCTCTCGCTGGTACTGAATGAGATATAATGTTTTGATTCACACTCCTCCTCCTCCTCCTCCTCTGCTTCATTGTTGCACAAACATAAGGAGGGAAATGTGTTTTCCTGGAAGTTGTTAAATGGGTGAGACTGCTGTCACAGCACCTCCGCCTCCTCCTGTTGATGAGTAGTAGAGCTTGACATTATACATATTGCACTATAGAAACCCTCCATTGGCTGATGTGCATCCTTTAAACAAAAGGGCTAGATAAATATTGCATGTTTTTACCATTCAAATGTGGACAGGGTTTGTTGTTTGTTGTCGTACACATTAATATATTTATGTGGTAGAAGGTTATGAAAAATAATATTTCATCCAAGGCATCCAAACATCCTTTTGAATAGGTTAGTTGTCAAAGAAGAACAGTTATACAATAAACCCAATATGGCTTCAAAACAAACATTATAAAAGGATGTATGATGCTTCACAGCAATGTGTACTGGAAGAGCTGGCAGTCAATGTTATTTTTGATAGAGCTTCAGACAAAATGAAGATAAATAAATGAGGACTTTAAAACTGCATTAAATCACAAGATAATTTGAAAAAACAACAAAAGAAACCAACAGAAAATGCTGACTGGTGTGGCTAAAACACTGAGTAGAATTGGGTGATTATTCTCACTGGATTATTGATTACAAACAAAGTTAGTGACCTGGAAAAAATATTGATTATAGCCTAAAGGACTTTGCTGAAAAGTTGAGTTTCAAAGCTTTTTCTTGACCATGGTATCTGATCTGAAGCTATTTAAAATAGCCAGGAATTAAACTAAGCTGATATTTCACCCACATTTTAGCTTCACCTCAGGTAACACCTTAATCCCCTTATATCCATATCAAGAGCTCATACATTTTTTTTATTATCTACAAATCCATGTCAAATGTAAAAACTCCAGCTCTTTCAAACTCACACTTGAATCTTCAAAGTGTCATAGAGAGCTGAGAGGAGTCTGGTAAAGTTTTTAATGAGCAACCCCTTTTACAAGAGTCATGTAATCCATTGTTAATTAAAATATTGATTATAGTGCATTCTCGTCATTTCACCCCACAAACGAGCCTCTCTTGTATCGATAATTCTGGATAACCGGTAATTAGAAAACAAACAACTGTGTGCGATTTAATAGTATAACACATAGTATTTGTAAACCTGTATCATAGAAAAGGGATGAACCTTTTGAAAAATATAAAATAGTAGTTTGTTTGCATAAGTTTTCCTTTTTTATAAAAAAATACAATAAAATTATCATGGTTGGATTTTTTCCGTAAAAATCCAACACAAAGATTTTTTCCTAAAGCTTTATAGAATTGGATTTGTAGGCGTTGCAATCTTTGCTGCACCACAATACTTAATGTAATACTGAATTGCATTTTGACAAACTATTTAGATATAAGTTATTTGTATGCCTAGTATAGCACAATATCAATGTATTGTACAAGTACAGTAGAGGGCAAAATTATAAGTATAAACATAGTATATGATTTATGCAAGTAACGATATATAGCAAAGCACAATGTATGGTATAAGCATATATCAATTGTGTATCATACTTTCAATGAACTACGACAGCCTGGAGCATACTAAACTATTCTAACACAACAGTAAGAAGTCCTACAGTTACTACACTTTAACGTGAGGTGTGTTTACAACCCTGACCTTTGAACAACTACTGCTGCTGCTGCTGCTGCTGCTGCTTTAGCCGGCACATGCCACACACAAATACATCCCTTTAGGAAATAATGAAGAGAAGAAGTAGCTAGTTCAGTTCAAACAAAAGGGAAGTTGCAAAAGTGTTGGGGCGTTAACTGGCTGGGGTAGTAAGTGTGTGCAGGGAAAGAATAAAACTGTGAAAGTGTCTTCACTTAACAGTGCCTGGAGGATGAAGAAGATAACGCCTTTAAACTCAGAGATCTGTCCGTGAACCCTGTGAAGAGAAGAAAGTGTTCTTCTCTGCTGTACAGACACAAACACGAGGATAACTCATGACTAAACATTTTGTAAAATGTATTCTACTTTCTGCACACACACATCCTTCCTTGTGAAGCTGCTGATAAGACAATGTGTGGCTCAGGCCTTATCACTGGGCACAGCTGTGTGAGTGGGAGGAGAGCTGAGTGAGTAAAACAACTCGGGAGTGATAATGTTCAAGGACTAAAACTGTCCAGGGCTTATTGTTGGCAGTTGACGTTCATTACTGCTCATATTTTGTACAGCGTACAGGTGCCCGATTGAAGTCATTGAACCAAAATGAAGGACTGTGCAAAGAAACTTGCAAATATTCCATAATCCATCTGTACACATCCAAGAGAAAGCCAGGAAAGATGGACTGTTAAGCAGCAAAATGCTGTACACACTCTGAGACATGCATACTACAGATTCTTACACCAATTCTTCAATAAGGAGTCTCAATTTACTGTGTTTTTAACAACTTCCATGCTTCACAGCGCATTTGCTCTCAGGCCTGACAGAAGATTGTTGTATTAGAAGCAAAACTATACACTTAGTTAATTCTAGAAGATCATTTAAGATGTCAGAATAAGAAAGGCACAAACAAAAAAACTTTAAACAAAAAAACAATACATACTTCTACTACTCCCTGAAGTTATTTCAAGACATTTTCTCATGTCCTTCTTGACTGCCTAAATGTTTCTGAAGACTTTTGAGTTACATCTGTAGTGCCTTCTTTAAGAAAGCAACACATGAAACTTGGTGGAAAAACAGCTTTGGCTAAATTCCGCACACACCATGTACCTTAAACAGTGGAGCTGTTGTGCAGGCAGCTTATGTTTGTCAGTCTGAGGTCAGCAGTACAGACACAGAGGTGTTGCTCAGAAAAACTGACCTCGCTAGAATGTGTCTGTTGCCATCCCTGTTTGCTTTTCATAGATAAAAACAGTCAGGAATGCGAGGCTGAAGCTGGATTTAAACCTTTGAGTCAAGGTGCACTCACACAGCTCACAGAAGGCTACTGAAAGATCAACAGAAAACATGTTGAGCATTTACACAACACCAGCTAAAACATGATTTCCTCAGAAAACTATATTTGATTATTTGACTGACACAGTGCCAAATAGAGCAGATGTGATGGACACACTACAAAACCATGCACGATTAAGCATGCATCGTACAGCCAGGTGAGGTTCAGCTGACGAGTTGGACACAAGCCAGGCCGAAAGCAGAACGATATGCAAAGGGCCTTGTGTGACCAAAAGCATTTTAAAATCACAGCTCACTACATGCTCTAAGGTCTGATTTAACTATGGATATATTTTTTCTGTTCTATAAAAGGTTTATGAAAAAGGTTGTTTGTCATAATGATTGGACAGGTAATCGATATTGTTTTATGCTGTACAAAACATGAGCAGTAATGAACGTCAACTGCCACATTACAATTCATCCAATGACCCAATACATCAAACAGAGCTGACAGACCTCAATAACAAACAACCCTGGAGACTGTGTGTGTGTGAGATTGTGTGTGTGTAGGATTTTATATAATACTGGTCACACGGCGGGGGACTAACATTCTCAGAAACAGCTTAGGGCAACAAAACATTTCCCACTCGTACTAAACTAAAGACATGGCTGAAAGTATTTCTAATTTCATCAAGGATACCTTGAATTGAAACGTTAAATGTTTTCTTTGAGAGACTGAAGAGCCTATTGTTTACAACGTCATGCTTTGAAGAGCATGCAGGTAACCATTAGTGAGTCCTTACAATATCAGCAGCGAGGCCTGTAAACACTGGGTGGCTAATTGCTTCATGTTCCTCGCTCCGTGTGAATGCAGCGTTATGAAAATGTGAACGCTTGATGTTTTGAACTTAGCAATTACAGAAACGTGCTTCATTGGGCAAAGTGGGGTGGAGTCTGGGTCTTCTTTTAAAGTTCAGTCAATGAAAGAGTGAATCCTCTGACTTGAATCTTTCGTCTGAGTAAGTAATGCTGATTGGCATCCATGAAGGCTGCTGCCGAGTGCCGAGGTAACAAATCCCTTAAGCTGCACCGGAGCGAGTAAGGAACATTCATGAATCAAAGGCACCAAAGTGGGCTTGTGTAGTGATGCGTGTGCGTGTGCGTGTGTGTGTGTGTGTGTAATACCTCAGTGGAAATACATATAAATATCTCAGAGGGAACTCACTTCCAAAGAGTCTTAATACATGCACAAATTAAGTCAAATATATGCATATGGCAACCCTAATCTACAGTTTTCACAGATGCTGAATAATTAATTTGTTAGATTATAGAAACCTTGGTTTGTAATTATTAAAGGATTTAATAAGGATTATGAATTTTTGTCCTTCAAGAACACAAAGCTGATATATGACTGACAGAACCGACAACCAGGGGGTGTCCCCATGTGGGCAGCTTAAAATGAAAGTCTTCATTTAACCCCCCATGATTTCCCACATTTACATGCAGCAAAAAAAAGTAACATATGCCCAAAAAAAGTCTTGTCTTTATATGTAGTGGATTGGGAATGGCTTTTTAATGTTTGAAAAAAACTTCTACATTAGGATTTATTTTGAAAAGTTTTGGGCACACTATGGCAGAAGTTGTCACTCCACAACAAAACACCCAACTGTCATGTGTGTAAGTGCTAGGTATGTTGTTTGAATACATGTGGATGTATCAGGTGTCTGTTATTGTGTATGTGTAGTGTACAGTAGACTGCATTTATGAAAGGATTTGCAAACTGTGGAAACACATTTCTTGAAAAGGACAACAAAAAACTATTTTAACCACCAGGTTATTCCGCCAGGGGACAGGTCAGTGATACCTACTTAAAATGAGTTAATGATATTTGTTCATAGAGGACTTTTGACAAGTTGATTGACAGAAAATGTTTCTGCGACTGGTTCCAGTTTCTTTAATTTAGATTATTTGTGGTTTTCTAAACTTTCAAATAAGGGCATTCTTGGTCTGTCTGACATCTTGGGAGGGGAACTTTGACAATTATTCTACATGAATCATAAAATAACAACTACAAAGTAAAACAATAGTTGGTTTCAGAACCAGGCTTTGTCAATCAGGCATCAGTTCATTTATATTTCCATATTATATACCTATTAAATAATGACCCTGTAACTCCCTGCAGTGTGTGCACTCACTCGGTCTTGCTGCGGGTCTTGTCCTCGCTGAGCTCCAGCAGGTTGATGACCGCCTGTCCCAGCAGTTTGTCCGGCCCCACCAGGGCCCGGTGCAGGACGTGGACATGCAGCGTGCCGCGCTCCGGTCCTCCTCGGCCGGGCGGCAGAAGGTCGAAGGCCGCCTCCTCCTTCCACACCGGGGCAACGCTCTTCTCCACCACCGAGGTTTGGAACTTCTCCTTGCCCACTTGCATGATAGCGTACGCATCGTTGGTGCCGTGTTTCCCCTTTATCCGGAGGCCTCTGGATTGGAGTACCGTTACCTGGACGCTTGTGGGATACCACTGCAGATCCGCCAGAGACATGCTGAGAACTGGATCGCACAGAATTTAACTCCAAGACGCAGTGAAGTCTCTCATGGGTTCACTGTGAGACTGCACTGAAGCGACTGGAGAAAAAGTTTTTTCCCGTGAGCTCCGGTGATTTTGAGGAAACAGCTGATAGGGCGTGGTTACACCGAGAGGGGTCCTTGGTGGAGACGAGACACTCCTCCAGATTAGCAGATTACATGCAAATCTGCATGGCACATTCACTCTACAACAATGTTTTACAACAGGCCACACATGATGCCTGTTGACAGCTGACAGAGAGCATCAGCTGTATTCAAATGACTGACTGATACAGGTGACAGTGTTTAATCTGCATACTTCATTGGATGGATTATTCTGGTCATCACATTTAAACACATTCTAGTGTATTCTTTAATCATTTACTGTCAATTGCATTTTTTTCTCCTGCTTTAACATCTTTATTATCCACTGTAAATCTAAAAACATGAGACCTGTGATCCAATTGTGGAGATAGCCTATAGGCCAGGATACCTGATAAGCCTGACAGCTGATAGGTTGTATTCAGTTTCACAAGCAGCTCCAGTTTGAATCTTAATCAGGCTGCAGTGCCAGTGTCTGCATGGATTTCAGATTCAGGACTGAATGCCTTGATACATGTGGAATGTGTTTGTTATTCCTTCTGTTTTAGTGGATGAATAGAGTGGCTTTTTAAGAGTTATTCCCCTGCATTCAACTCACCCTCATTCCCTTGAGTTTGATTAGATGTTTTGGGGAATCTATGTATTCAAGACAGCTGCATCTTTATTTTTCATGCCACAATATGTGATACGGTTTATGTCTAACAACACTGACTGCTACTGTTGTAAAGAGAGCAAATTAACACATTGCATCAATTGTAAATCTTGAATCCTTCATAGACTATTCTAACAACCACAGACAAACACATTTGATATTTGGTTTACATGGTGTGTCAGGCCTGAAAATGTTTGGTCTCACTTTCACCTCTCCCTTGTTTTTAAGATTAAGGGCGAAGACACTTATAGAGCCTTGAGCCAATTAGCAAGGTGACTCAGGAATGTTGGCACGGCCCCTGTCTGGCTGTGATGAGATGACTGTAGTACTAGAAACTCAACATTTTTAGACTTTCTTTTAGATATGAATGTGTTTTAATCAGATATACAACAAGCTCACAGTAAAATGAAGGTCACTATCGGATTTTGGTCTATGATCAATCTGTTTTAAAACAAAGACAAACTGACCTTTAAGCTTTTGCATGTCTTTCAAAGTTTGAGCTTTCTGTACTGTAAGTGTAACTATTCTCCTAGCTTTAATCATACAAACAATGTAAATAAATAGACATTTTACACATATATATGAAAAAGAAAAATATTTTCCTTCAGGCTGGTAAAAATAACAGTCACAGTACTGACATATATTAATAGACATTTCTACTTCTTATAATTCACATCCACCATCACGTTATAAGATGTAAGACTCTTTATTTATAATGGCCTATATTCTCTGTGTCCTCATTGTTCTTTTGTTGGATCTTGATTTCTTTCATCCTCTTCTGGATTTTCATCCTCTAAATGTTTGTTGTCACCTAGGTCCCCCTCGTCCTGCTCACCTAGAAGAACTTTACTGTAAAGGTTCTGCTGCTCTTCTTTAAAAGCATCTTTCACTTTTGCTCGTTTCAGCCCTCCATCCCTGAAAAGACACAGATAAGAAAAGAAAATCACACACAGACTCAACACAGTGTCATCAGTGTCTTCCATGTAATACTCAAACGTTTCTGTTAAAGCTAAAAACGAAATAAAATCCAACATACTGCTCATCTCAATTAACTAAGTAAAAAAAGAATGGACATAAATGCAACGGTCATGAATGATAACATGCAAAAAACTGCATTTCTTTTGCTATTTTTGTATTTATTATTTTCACTACATTTGGATGGAAACTTAGCTATTGACTCACCAAATTAGATCCACTAATCCTCCTTGTTCAGCTATGGCAGCTTTCACTCTGTTTGCAAACTGCACCGCATCCTCCCCTTCCTACACAGGAAAACACAAATCAACAGGCTAAAGAAAGGAGGGTAAAGTATTCCAGTCAATGGAATAAACAATAGATCATCGGAAATATCTATCACTGAAGTTTAATCTTTCAAAGTCTTCATTGTCATCTGCACAATATCTAAAGCCTAGCTGTTGGCCCAGGCTCCTCCCACAATGCAATATAGTTACAAAGAGACAAGCAGCCTAAAATAAAGAAAGGCAATGGTGCAAAGGACTTTATGGTGCATTCAGGAATTATCTGGCAAAAGTAAACTGTATACAGATAAAGTCAAGTGGGACAATGAAATACAGTACATTTTTGATAAAGTCCTGTATATTGTTATTGGGACAAAGAGTTTCACCTCTCTGTTCATGGGCGGCAGGTACCAAACGCTGCAGACAACGGCCCAGCTGCTCATCATCCTCAGCAGATAATACACCATGCCAAACTTACTGCTGTTCCAGAAAGCATCCCCAAACCGAGGATCATACTGCAAGAGGAAAATAAAGTCACATAGAATGGCAAAATGTGTAGAAAGGAGGTAAAAGACCAAAGAAGTTCCTACCTTTATAGCAACTGGATAGACCGTGCAGGCAATTTCAAAGCTGCCCTTCTTGAACATCATCACTGATGTGTTGTTGATGCAAGTACCTGCAGCAGACATAGCGTGAAGACTTTATTGTCACACAAAAAACACAATGCTATCGGCTTTACACGTATGTATATGTATGTATATATATATATATATATATATATATATATATATATATATATATATATATATATATATATATATATATATATATATATAGATAGATCATCATACCCTCAGGGAAGATCAGGATAGGTTGTTTCGTTTTGTCGGCAACATGATCACTTAGCCTAAAATGGCAAAGCAGAAGATATCAATATGTTTTTAAAGACTCTCGCCATTAACCTCTAGGCTTTCAGTTAAATGAAATTCAATATTAACCACTGCTTTTATAGCAACCCAAATCAGTATAAATGTATACCCCATGATCCATTTCAAGTTCAAATATCACTTGAGTTGGAAATGTCATATATATATATATATATATATATGTGTGGTTATATTCTTAAATGCCTCAACTCAGTTTGTATCAACACGAAGCATGTGGACAAATTGTATTATGTACAGTAAGAGCAACGCACTGTACCTCAGCCACATCATAGACTCTATGCATTACATTAATGCACACAATATTTACAATTATTTTGTTTGTCATTACTGCACATATTTTATTATAATTCAATTTCTACGATTTCAATCATATTCAATGTAAATACTGCTATATTTTACTATATTTTTGTAATGTTATTATAGTTTTCTTCAAATAGTATTCTATCTTTGTTTTTAATTTTTGTTTTACTTTTATGTATGCACCACAACTCAAATCAAATTCCTCGCATGTGTACTGTTAACCTACCTGGTAATAAACCTGTTTCTGATTGTGATTCTAACACTGAGAAGATGCACTGTTACCTCTTGGCCACTAGATGTCGGTCTTTGACTTCTGAGCGTTCAAACCAGATGTGAGGAGAGGACTTCACCATGGCTCGTTGGATCATTCCCATTAGCCCTCCATGCACCTGGCCGACCTGAGAGACCAGTTCAGCACAAGTTCATCTCAAAAACAACAGCTCTACTTATATCTAATTGGTCATAATCATTTACTCTGAAAACACACACATTCACTCACAGAAACACACACACTTTTCTACCATAGAGTAGCAGCCGTCATTAGCCAAGATGATGACATCAATGGGTGTTGTGTGATTGGACACACAGATCCCTCCATTCTTCGGTTTGTTCTCTCTGAAATATGATATGAAAACCTGTGAATATTACAGTTCGGATGATCATAATGTTCTAATTCCATCTCTGTCTGAACTGGTTTTGTTTCATAATATCGAACATACTGTACCTGTTATGATAAGTGATGATTGCTGTGAGAGCTCTCACACAGATGCGGTGACACATCAGATGAATCTTCTCACTCAGGGAGAACCTTAACCTAAACACATGCAGCATAACAACAATTACTCCAGTCCCCTTAGGGTGCACTCTTCAAGGTTATAATTTGGTTCCAATATATGCATCATGTAGCTTGTAGCTTTAGTTTCTATCCTTGTTAAAGGGACCTTGACTTGTTACTGAGAATTGTGGGAAACTTACTCTCTATTTGGTAAAAAGCCGAGTAAAGTAGTCAGAACTACAAGGAGACCGATGCCAGTGACTGCCAGAGTAACCCTGCAGAGGAAAGCAGATCAGATTGTTATGTTAAACTTCACTGCAGTCAAATAAAGTATAATTATATTCCATATATATATATAATCTTTACCAGGTTAAATAAAGGATATATATATATATATAGGGTGATGAGATCAGAAATATGGCGACATATATTTACAGCTAATTCCAAAACCTCAATAGAAGCCTCACATCTAAAAAGATATTGGGTACAGTCTTACATATATTGACTGAACTAGTTTTTGCACGATGAGATGTACTTTATTACTCCCTCGACCCCATCACCTGGCTGTGATCTGACCTGAGAGGCAGCAGCACTCCGTAGCGGATGAGCACTCCGAGGCCCCAGATGACCGTGAGTCTCAGACTGATGTGACGGAAGTTGTAGTTGCTGCGAGTCAACAAGTTCCAGCTATCCAGTTCCTGGGAAGAAAAGCGCTTGGTCACCTCGTCGTCCAGGATGCTCTCCATACCTCTCCGGCAGAAGAAGAAGATGTCGGCCATCTCAAACTGAGGCTCTGAGCGCGGACAGCTGGCAGAACCACGGAGCTCCTGGAGATCCTGCTGCAAGGACGTTGGTGGTTTTTTGGCTATGATTCCTACAATGAGAACCAAAAGAAGATATGCATTTGACGTAATAGTCAAAGTGGCAGTTATGAGTGAGAAATATTAAAATATAACTTTTTTACCATTACTACATGGTTTATAGAGTTGCTGGTTCTTCTCTTTTGCTCCCATCTCCATTCGTGAGGTTGCCCACTAATAAGAAAAACATATTTTTTATAACTGAAAATAACATTGTTACATTTTTTAAGATGACAGATTCGGAGAATATATTTTTCTGAGAAGCGTGCAGATGACTAAACAATACAGACACATTTCAGAAACATGATTGTGTTCCAGATTCCCGCTTGGTCTGACATGGGAAATAGGTCACAATGTTGGCCTCTGTGACACATAAACCTGGGGAGAGCACATTCAAAGAATCATCAATGATGTGTTCTTGGAAAAAAAAAAACGTGTTGTAGCCCATAAAAAAACAAACGATTCACAATTATTACATACAAACACTCCAACACAATCAACTATTTACAGAGCTGCTGCATGAAGCAAAGATAATTATAAATGCTTAGAAGCCCTATAAAAACCATAACTGATATGGTGGTGTAGATCATTGGTTCTCAACTGGTCAGGCCTCGGGACCCACTTTTTACTTGCTCAATACATCGCGACCCAACATTTTGAAGCACTCAAATCTATTCAACAAAAAAACCTGCTGTAATATACGCTTTTCAGCATAGTCTACAATATTAATAAAAGTGAAGTACAGTGCATATATCCCTTCACAGAACTAAAGTATGCTTTTAAAAAAGGTTTAATGAGATGATGGAATCAAAGCTGAACTCTATAAAAAGGTACACATGCTGAAAACCCATCCCCAACAGGGGGGTCTGGGGGGATTCTCCCCCAGGAGATTTTTAGAAATACTAACAAACTATGCATTGTGTTACACTCTGAGAAGAAAACAAATAAATGTATTACTACTCGACATATTCATAATATTTTATGCCATTGTATGTTTTTCACTTTGTTCTGACATCTTGCTGCGAGAAGAGTAAAGAGGATATGACTGTGTGTGACTAAGGGTAGATAGCTCCCATTGTTCTGTGACCTGTCAATCATCAAACCGGGGCTCATATTTCATTATGTGTTCATTTTTATCTGAAGTTGTACCCATGGATGTATAAAGAAGATTTCTACCGCAAAGTTATTCTCCGTGGGGACTTCCGGCAACAATCTTGATTCTGATTGGCCAGAAGACTCGAAAAAACATCAGCAAAGATATTTTATTGAGAAGATGATCACTACGTGACATAAGTTTTCAACACCGTTTATGGTCTCCGGTACTTCCAGTCCAACGCCGACTGCATGCACAGCGTTAGAAAATCGGCCTTCAAAATAAAAGTTTGACTTTTTCCCCCCCAAAACTTCACTTTTTCACTCACACATCCGTGACCCACTCGAAACGGTCCATCTGGGAACACCACACAACGCTTCACTAAAGGAGGTACCCAGAGCTCAAATAAAATACCAAAACAAACTAAACTAATGTTGGTAAAATGGCAACTGGCTGCCTTCAACAGTTCTAATACAACCTTTGGGAAATTAGTAAAACAGTTTGCTGTCTCGTTGCAACCTCAGTTATTTCCCTAATTCTTGTGTAAAAGGGGAGTTCTTACAACTCCCTCAGAAACTGAAGGACCCCAAGGGCGGGACTTGAGAGGAGAAATGCCTTTTGTTCTCCGCAGCACATCATAAAAATCCTCCAGCAGTAGATATTAATCATCCCAGAGGTATAAATTCCCTGCAGTCTGCAGCACCCTCAGATAGTGGTCCCATGGCTAAAAGTGTGTTGCTCCCTGCCATGTGTCCTCAAATCCCTGAGGAAGAGTAGGCAGCATCATGGCCTCTATACCTCTAATAGCCCCCCTGAGCTGGAGAATCAATAGATCCCATTAAGCCGGGTATGGATTTATTATTTGGGGAAATCAATGAGATTTACACTGTAGCAGTTTAGTGGCAGGATATTTGTTCCAACATGTTGTTAACCCTTAGATACACGAGTGACTGGACCCTACACTCTTCCATAAGTGGGTCAAAAAGGACACGTATTAGAATAATATGTGTTTTTATGACATTTTTGTCATTTTGGTTAAGAAAAATCACTTGTATAATATTTAGTATTATATTTTGGTTCACACTAGAAACATTTTATATTTAATTTTTCACTATTTATAATTTTAGACACTTTTTTTACATTTTGAAAAAAAAACCGAAATTCAATAGAAAATGCATGCGGGTCATTTTTGACCCACTTATGGAAGCTTGGGGTAGAAATACAAAAACTACAATTTCTTAAAAAGTATAAAATGTACATTTAAACTGTGAATGGCTTGATATCCAAAACATGTTTTTTGAGGAATAGTTGGAATATGAAATGATAAAAAAATGTAACTTCAAAGATACTTCAAGAAAACCACCTCACCGGGTCCAAAAAGACCCACTTAAGGGTTAACTTAACACAAAAGGTAAGGCAATTTGTGTTTGGTAGATGATTTTGTTGTTGTAACAATGCTTTTTGGCAATGAATCTTATACCGTTGGAAAGCCTGTTTTCTTACCTTTCCAATGGTACCACATTTGTGAGGAACAAGCATTTGTGGGATGAGCAGCAGAGCTAAGTATGTGGGTTGCGCCCATGAAAAATTATCTGCCAATGCCAAACAGCAGCCACTCTCTGGTCTCATACGGCTGCCAGGAGCCTGCCCATCACCTTCAGGCCCACATGCACTGGAACCTCAACATGTAGAGGAACATTTTGTTGAGTCCAGAGTCCAGAATCTGCCTACAACAGTTGGATTGTAGGTCACAGTGTGGAGAAGACGCAGAGAAGGCTTTGCTGATTGCTGCACCGATAGAGTAGGAGTGGAGAGGATGGGATGGCCTGTCTGCCTGTTCCTCACAAATGTGTTACCTTTGGACAGGTAAGAAAACAGTCTTTTCAACAATATAAGATTTATTGCCAAAAAGCATTGTTACAACATAGAAATTATCTACCAAACACAAATTGCCTTACTTTTTGTGTTAAGTTTATAATAAATAAACGAAACCCTGGTCCAAAACCATATCAACACAAATGACTTTGATTATGTATCGTTCTAAAAACATGGTGCATTACACAGAGACCATACTCACCTCAAAGATCTTGAGAAGGGTCCTCATGTAGAGTCTGCGGATACCAAAAGATATTCCAAGGACGGCCGGCACAATTATGAAGACAATTAGAAGAGTCAACCAGACGGTGATGAAAATGCAGAGACACTTGCACAGCAGGTTCTCAACAGGAATTGTGAACCAAGCCATGCTGCTCACAGACTCCTGGTCAGTTTGAAGAGACGCCGTCCGAAGCCCACGGTGGAACGAACATTAGGAGAAACTCATTGTCTGAAAAAGACAGATCAAACGATCAAGATTATCATAAAAAAGGACAATGTTTAGAATCCCTTTCAGGTGACTTGTGCTAAATTGTGATTGACTTATATTTTGAACAATATAATAATTTGTTGCTGTTGACCAATAATGGGTATGATATTAGACACATGTGACTTGTGACACCCTCATATATTATAGATGCAACACAAAATACCTTTTTAATCCAGCATCAGGGTCTACAGTTTTCGCCCTCCTTTTCTTTGCATTTATCTAATTTATTTTAGGTCCTTTGTCGGAAAGTGTATGGTTATGTTGAATTAAAAAAAAATAGATAAAAAGGTTTAAAGAAAACTAAATTAATATTGTCACTAGCTATGAATTGAATGATAAAAAATAAATGTAAGAATACATTTGAAGGTACATTACCAGTTAAACCTCAGAGCAGAGGGATGCAATTAACACTGAAAGGTTGAATATTAAAAGCTAGTTACTCTAAATAAATAACCTACTTTGATACAGATATAAACTATATATCATTAACGTTATGGTACAACAAGCAGGGCTATCTAGCTACAATAATGTCACACATTATCACCTGCATTACCGTATTTATTACCAACATAATAAGAATGAACAGCAAACAGCTACTGTTTTCTATGCATATGGTTTCACCACTAGTGTAGCCTACTAGCTAATGTTAAGTTACTCTGTCGCAGTATGCAATATTTATCAGCAAGTTTCCATGAGTTAGTTTCGCAACATGCTAGCATACAAGAAGGTAGCTGCTAGGTTAATAAAGCTTACTGTCACTGTGACCAACGGCTAATATTGTGTAAGCTACCTGGTAACGGCATTACCGTCCCCCGCTTCTAACGGTAGTGTTGTGGCGGCGGAGGAGTGGGGTGACAGTCGGTCAGCAGGTACAGCAGGTGTTTCTCCATCAGGACAATCCCGGCTGTAAAATCGTTACATGTATCTGTGTGCAGCTGCTGGCTTTATTTACAGGTTTACCATAGCAACATGACAAAATGTGACCAATGAGAGCCGCCGTCACTGTGGGCAGGAAGTCCACAGTAATCTGATTACAGAGCTTGAAACGAATATAACCTGCTTATTGTCAATGTAATGCGCTCACACTGGACAGAAATACTAAGAAGAAAAAACATTATAATAATACATTACATTACATTTTAGTGACGCTTTTATCCAAAGCAATACATCATCACATAGACTAGTATCCATTATTAATCATCTTTAAAAAATGAGAATGCGCTTGGCATTTATGATAAGAGCTACTTATCATAACGTTTACCTAAAGAGACTAATCTATGAAGAAAAATAACCTTAAACAACAAAATTGCCTGCAAGCAGTTATAGTTTTATCCTTTGAAAATGTATTTGGATTTAATGAGAGGGTGAAGATGGTCTATTCTGTGTCCTGTTACTGTTAACTTAACACAATGAGTCATTATAGAAAGGACTGTGTGTTTAGATCATTAAGAACACTTGTCAGATTGCTATTTAAAACATTTTTGTAAATGTCAGAGATGTTTTGCATCTTTTCTAGAAATTATTCATTTTGATAAACCATGAAAGTTGGATTAAGCTTTTTCATTTTGGCTTTTGCAACATCCAATCTCTGAAAAGGAATGTTTCTAATGTTGCTGATTTCAAGCCATATGCATACTGTGTTGGAATTAAACCCCATTGATTGTCCATAGAAATGAATGGATACCTGTCATACAATCAACACGGATAATTGTCTGTGGTTCAAACCTTACCTTAGAAATGTTCACCAGAAAGATAGACACACAATATAATGTGTCGGTCTGGACAGATACGTGTCCTCAAAATCATTTGTATTTAAGACAGAAAAGTTCCAATAAAAATCTTTATTTAATCTGCTACAAATGTCAGTTGTTTCTTGCATGCATAGTTTCACACACTTAAGACAAGTAAAACACAAAGTAAGATTTCCCTTTGGAAGAATGTCTCAACATTATAACATGCATAAGCCCCCCCATGTCCATTTATGAACAGTCAATCTAGAATTTAGCAGCCCCATCAACTTGGAAGGGCATTTCAAGTAGCCATTTTAAAACATATAATCCAATGGATTGTAGGCCTACTTCTAAAACACAATGTACACACTCAATACACTGAATAAGACTCATGTTTTTCTTGTAAACTTTCTTTGGCTTTTTACATAAAGAAGCAAATGCGGCTTCTTCACAAGTATATGTAATCATGGCAGAAGGGTAAACAAAAAATGATATTAGAGCTTATGCTAGGGGCAGTTTAGTGGATGAGGTTGATTGTTCAATTCATCTTGAGGTATTAAAGTTAAATCACTTCAGGATTGTTTAGACTCACGAAACCCCAATAAAACAGGCAAAGTTCATAAAGCTCTCTGAAAAAATTAAAGCATAAACAGAATTTCTCTTTCATTTACAGTTTAGTTTTAACGCTCTGTGGTATCTGTCAAACTTTATGAATTCCTTCAAGCAAAATTCTGAATAAATAATACATGTAATAAAAAAGGCATATCGCTGTAGTCAAGATTAGAAACTCACTGTAATTTAAGAGAATTTCCTTCGAGATTTTTTTGCAGTTGATGCACACTGAACATGACATTTATCACAGTAAGATAGGCATAATGTTATTAAAATCAGCAGAACTGCATAAGTGCTACATTGTACATAATTACAAAACAAATATTGGCTTTCCTTAACCAGGGTATGACCATAGTCTTAGGGGACATTAAACCTACAGTAGGTTGGAAAGAGACAACATTATGCACAAAACACAAACACAAACACACATCTTTGATAGAATCACATCAAATATTTTCATATTGCCATTTTATGTTTGTGCTTTAGATGTCCTCTGCTTTAGCAAAAAATGTGCTTTGTTAGTTCAGATGTTTGCTGGCTTACAGCTGTAGTTACAAATGTATTTTTTAAAATGCTACATTTATTAACAGTGTTGTAAATTCCCCTGCCTTTTTTGGTCTGGTGGGAGGCGGGGCTTAGCCTCCACCTACCAGGCCATACCTGATCCCATTTAAGGCCTGTAATCAGCCCTGCTCAGTCTCTCCCGTGTCTGTATTATCAAGCTGATCCCCATGTGCTCTCTTCACAAGCTGAATATCGATGCATTATTAAGTTGTGTTTACGTTCAATGTAATGTAATGTAATTGGTGATTAGGTTTATTGATAGCTTGTTTAGGCTTATCTGGCGAAAGCAATATTTGATTTTTTTGTTACAGAGTATTGTAGCTCTTCCTATTTCCACTTGTGTTTATATCCTAGCCTTGAAATCATCATAACCATCACCATCACCATCATCACCATCACCATCACCATCACCATCATCATCATCATCATCATCATCATCATCATCATCATCATCATCATCATCATCATCATCATCATCATCATCACCATCAGCTACATCAACTGTCAACTGCATGTGAAGCAAATAAATGGTTAAACTACTCTCATCATGGGTCCTCATACTTTGACTGGTATGCCAATGCAGAGGCACTTCAGGCAACCCTCCCTAAAATTACAGCCTAGTTTTTACATGGTCCTTCGAGCCGGAGTGCTTAGGCATTGGATATGGACCGGAGAGAGAAGCAGGATGAAGAGGGACTTCGGCGGGGAGCATGGAACAGATATGCACCCTCATATCTGCAAGACTATGAGCACTATGGAGCTTCTTACCCTCCCCCATCCACCCAAGAACATAACATTAAAGAAATCCGCAATATGGTCATGCAGCTTCTTGCTAGGCAGGACGCTTTACAGAGGCAACAAAGCTCATATATAACTTGTCCCTCAAGCTGTAGTGATGAATATGACACAGATTGTGAAGATAATGCTCTACCCCAAACCCAGATATGTACACACAGTGCATGTCAACTGATGCTCCAAGTGCCCCCCATGTCTAGTCGGACCCCCGCTGGACTGATGCTCCAAGTGCCCCTCCAGTCCAGTCAGCCCTTCGCTCGACTGGAGCGTTGAGCACCTGGTACTGGGGGAGACCCACAAGGGGACGTGGGGGATACTCTTGGGGCACCTGTAACTGGGGAGGACCCACAAGGGGATGTAGGGTGGACGCTTGAGGCACCTGGTACTGGGGAGGACCCACATGGGGATGTGGGGGAGGAGCTTGAGGCACCAGGAACTGGGGAGGACCCACATGGGGATGTGGGGGAGGAGCAGTTAATCTCTTATTTAATAATGTCTGAGTGACACAGATTTTACAACAAACAGTGTTTGAGCATCCCGCCCAAACATCCAGTTCGACCCATTGAGTCAACATCAGCATTAAATATGTTGGTATTTTTAAAGAAAATGTGTTTTTTAAATAAACTTTGTAAAAGTTACAAATGCAGCTGTTGGTTTTGATTATTTTCTAAGAAATGAACAGTGTTGCTTCTGGCTGTAAACAGCCTGTGTGCTTCAGCATGGCAGTTTCAGGGCGGGGTTGATATGTTTTCGTTTCCATTGAAAGCTCAGTAGTTCAAGATCCGTTGGTGCTCTATGCTGGTCTCTTTCCTCGTGCTCCCACACCAGAGTTCATGTTGATTCATGGTCAGGACCTCATCGAGACATCATCCGCACAAACTCTGGGAATTAAAGGAAAGAGCTGATCTTTTTTTTTTTACCAAGCGTTTGTTAAGTCACCTCAATAGAATATGTGATGCTGCACAACTACTCCTTTATACACATGATACAATTATTGTTAATGTAAAGAGGCTGTCCTTTTAGTGCCAAATCTCCATTATCCCTTAACTGTAGTTGATCTCAACTCACAGTATCAAAACATTGTATTGTTTTCAGTAAAAACAGACACAATAACCATTTATTTTCTAAAATGATTGATTGGTAACAAACACTCTAATCATAGATCCAAACAGAACTTCTCACCTTTTATATGACTTGGTTACTTCCTGCCATACATCCCATTCATAAGGAACATTTTGACCATAATCTACTGTGCATGTATCTAGGACTTTCAAAGATGAGTCTCTTTTTGTGGAGAGCAGTGGACTCACTGTCACAGCCAAGGAAAAATTGTTCTGCTGCTTAGAACCTCAGACATAACACCAATCATCAAATACGTTTACAGTAAATTTACACCACCTATATGCATACATAAGGAATACAATCAAATGTAGCTTGGACATTATTTCTGATGGGTTGTATAGAATTCAGGAAAACATATTAAATGATGTTGATGTAAGTATCGTTTTACAACTGAGAGTAGCAGTGGTTTCTAATACTTTCATCCCTGATGTGTTTGCATCTTTTCCTCTGTGGGTAATCTGTGAGGTGACATAATCCCTTGGTGTGGAGATAATCTGACAGACAGACCTACTGTAGTGCCTTCATCCCCTCACCTCACGATCAGCGTGGTGTCCAGATATCAGAACACATGCTAGGATTTTACTTTGAAGTGTCTCTGAGTGTGATTTAAAGCGAGAGACAAAGTTATGATGTAAGCATGTTTGATTTCCAGGCTCTGCACGCTGTGAAATTAAATAGTATATGTATAAATAGCAAGGCATGGTGTGATGCACTGCATAGGATTCTTTACCTTCAAAGTCCACATGCCCATCTCCGTTGAGGTCGATGTCTCGTAGGATGTCCTCCAGGTCTCTGTGTCCGACCTGAAAGAGTCAAGTTGAGGGGAAGGTGTGAATAAACGGACAGGATCAGATGGACACCATGATTGATAAACAGAGAGGATAGATACTCTCTACCTGTTGGCCCAACAGTTTTTTCATTGCTTCTCTGAGTTCTGCTGTGCTGATCTGGCCGTCACCATTAGTGTCGAACTGAGAGAGAAAAAAATTAATGAAACACAGTTATTACATTAAAATCATAAAATACTATATTGTGAAAATCTGTTTTTTGTTTTCCATTTTATTGTCTGTGTGTTTATTACTGCATATTTCCAGGCAAAGGCTCTTTAATTATTTTTGAAATATTACTGTATACAATTAAATGCATTATGCTATTCCCCCTTTTCTTACATCTAATCCTTAGCTTTTTTCAACCACTATCATCATATCTGAATTACCAAACCACCAGTAGAACATCCTTAGATTATTGCTATATGATATATGACATGATATAAGCTCTATATGCGTATTGTTATCACACTCAGTTTGCTTTTCTGTACGTTTTTTCCTAATGTCTTTCCTCACCTCCTTGAATGCATCTCTCAGCTCCTTCACCCCAATCATGTCTGCGGTTTCAGCCAGAAGTTTGGGCCCCATGAGTTCAACAAAGTCCTCGAAGTCAACATGTCCCCCCACTGTTGGGCAGGTTACAAATAATAAAATGGGTTAACCTTTACGGTAATCTAAGAGACACAAGATGTATTGCTTTATTTGTACTTTACCTGATAATTAGTCATAGCATGTACAACTGATTCTAGATATTTTTCAGATGAAAAAATGTATAAGCAGGCACATTAATGCACATTTACAAAGGCACCATTTTACTCACAATTCATGTTGATCTGCTGGCTCAGTTCAATAAGCTCCATCTCTGTTGGCATGTATCCCATAGTTCTCATGCAGTTCCCCAAGTCTTTACAGCCGATAAACCCATCTTTGTCTTTGTCAAACTCCTTAAAACCCTCACGCAACTCTGAGAGCGAGAGACATGAAGAGAGAATATGTGAAGATTATTTAAGAATATTGTACAAATTAGAGTTATATCTACTCATTCTTTATTTTTCACTGAATTTACCATCCATTTCTTCGGGCCTCAACTCTCGGTCCTGTGAAAGATCAGTGAAAGGTCAGGATTCAAACACTGCTGGTATCTTTCAAATCATGCCAAAACGTAGCATTCCACAAACAATATGATACAATAACAGCAGGCATGTGCCGCAGAGTGCCAAGAGTCTACATGTTTCCTTCCAGTCAGAGGGGAAGAGCTTTTCAGTGAGATCACCTGCTGCAGAAAACAAGCACTCCTGGCACTCTGTTACACCCTGTGGAAAAATAACACATTAGGGTTTTGGGAAAGTAAAAATATCTGAAACACGATGAAATGCAGAGACATTGGTGGGACGCAAAGCTCACAATAGATTCTCCATTTCCCCGTCCATTAAATCAACACGACTCAATCTCAACCCCTGCATCCATTATCTGAGAGTTTGTCTTCAGAAGAGTCATTAAAACAGAGGTCGTCTACCCTGAGGATTCACTCTTTTCTTAAAAGAACAAGATTTTGTCCAAACAAATTAGATTGGTTAGATAATCATGTTAGGAACATATCCGCCATTACCATAGCCCAGATTGAACAATTCTCCATCTTGCTACAAATCTCCACCATTGTTTGAGTAATGCTTCCTCATGCATAACTATACACACACCCTTGCCTTCTTGATCTCAAAAGGACTAAATCATATTTCATCTTCTAAAATAATAGCCTGTCATTTCAACCACGTTTTCCGTACATGCTGTTAGTGTTGATGTTACAGTGAGAGGTGATTACGACACACTTTCATCACATGTTTTTGTTATTACTGTCATGTGTTCTTATCTCTTGCCATGCATGCACATGATATTGTCTGGACTTACGTACAGCCTGCCGGCTCTCAGCGAAGCCCTTGCGTAGAAAGATGCACGCAGGCCCCAGTACGGTGTGCATGCTGGCTCCGTTCTGGGCCATGGCCAATAGCGGCTCAAGATAGGCCCCCCCAGATCCCCCCTCCTCACAGGACTGCACTGCCTTGTAGTTCTTCTTTTGGTCCTGGGGCAGCATTTGGGACGGGGGGAGGCCAGACATGGGAGCAGGAGCAAAGACAGGGGTAGAGACCGTGACTCAGATTATGGAAGCATGGAGTCAACAAGAAGTAGGATGGTGGGGGGGGGAGAGGGTGACGGGCATATGTCTGCCAGTCACAGAGAAGTGTGGAGTCAGGTCAGTCATGACCGAGGAAAGCACCGCAGTGAGAGGGGAGAGGGGGTCATTTGTCATGACATGAGCAACTGATGCCATCCATGAATCTGTGCTGCAGTTCACAAGGCTGCACAACAGAACACACCACCGAGCCTCTGTCGCAGGAGTTATAACACATCTCAATCCCCTAGTGGCAGACTAACAGAATCATTTAACAAAACAGAAACCCTAACCCTCATCCCCCTCTAATGCCAATGGTGGAGTTTATTGCATGGCAAAAATAAAATGCCTATGTCCCACTGTCAGCCTCACCCAACTGCCCTTTTATTTTCAGCTTCCAATTGTCCCGCCTTAAAATAATTATTCCGATTTATTACAAAGGGCTAAAGTGTTTACTTTTGACTATCCTGTCTAACAAAGATTATAGTTTGAAACAGCACCATCAAGAACAAAGTCCTAAAGGGTGATTAAAATACATTTTCCAGATTAACTTAGTATAATTATAAATAAAAAAACATAGCTACATTTGTATGATTGTTCTGTCTTTCTTGTGGCAATGTCGCTGTACTGCGCAATCACAAAGACTATAATATAGTACCAACCGCAATGCTTCAAAATTAAGAAATTGTATTCAGTAATCCTCTAACATCTGATTAAAACAGCAGAGTAAACAGCTGAACACATTTAACTGACAGCCTGATTCCCTCTGATGACACAGTCTAAATGTATGGGTAGTTTTATTGATGGAGCAGAGCTTAAAAGGTATCAGGGATTTTCAATAGTTGATTTAAATCATTAAGATGCTGGTAAGTTACTTCAATTTCAGTTTTCTGTGCCCACATTACACACCAATTGTGTTGGCCAGAAGTTGAGGCTAAAGTTCAGCCAGCCATTTAATTATAATCACCCATTAGTCAACTAACCAGGGGGCAAAAGTTCCTTCCCCAGCTGTCATCCCGACTACAGAGAGAGCTACAGGTTTATTAAAATGGGCAATCGCTATTCATGAGTGGACAGAAAAGCTTCTTCTAAATTAAGCCAAACAAGGTCCAAACTGACTGTTATTTAAATGAGAGCGAGCAGCTGCCTGATCTTCGGCTGAATGCTGAATACAAGCGTATTAGAAATTCAGTTTTAATGCTCTGTGACTATCCTTTCTTGGCAAACATTTATCTTCAATTATTGCCAAGTAAAATCCAACTCATGGAGAAAAATTCAGCTAAAGTGAGTGGAGGTGACTAACTGTCAGAGTGAATTACCAAGGGACAATTTTTCTGCCGCTTTAAGCCCCACAGACATAGCACCCGTCTTCAAATGCTTTTACAGTAAAGGTTCAACACTTATATGCTTAAGGAACAAATCATTATGCATGCATACATACATACTGTATTCATCTCTACAGATGACCTTCACACTCTTAATGCCAGTTCATGCATTGCTTCAGTCCCCACCACCACAATAACGGATGCCCACTGGGTCATCTGACCAAGTGATGCAGAGCGGGGCTGTCTGAATATCGTGCCAGAAAAATACTATGAAGCCACGCGCTTGCACTTATATAACCAAAGGAAGAAGGGGAAAAAAGCAAGAACTTCTCAAGCACTCCAACCAATTCTGCACAGATGGCATCAACAGTTGCATGTCATATTGTGCTTCCTCAAGGATGTGCAGCTGTGGAAATGAAGGAACATATATTTGTGGGATTGTCTGTCTGCTACACTGAGTTCATCAAAGCATACGCTGATACGATGAGGACAGCAGATGTAAGAGATAGTTCAAAACCAAGGTTATCTTCTTGATCTTCTTGAGTGTTTTTCCTTTGTTGATCCTCGACTGCGCACTTGTATTGTCGTCCAAAAGCTAAAAGATCTGATGTAGTTTAAGAGCACACCTGTTTTGTAGCATCACATCCTGCAGGTGCAGCTCAACAGAGTAGAAAGCTACAGCTGGCTGACAAGGTAGCATCACTGCGGGATTTGACTGATGTTTGGTGACATGATCCAAATTCACCGACTTTTGTTCGCCCATCAGGTTGAGCACATCAGCAGCTTGACAAAAGGCTCAAATGTTTTTTTTAAGGGATTGTAAAAATGCACTAATGAGCACGAGGGGATCTTAAAAGAGAGCATTTGATAGAGGTCATATTACAGCTGCCCTACTCAATGAATAAAGTACATACATAATTAGTTTTCAACACTCAATAAAGACAATTATTTCCTGACTAAAACTACAGGTTAATCTTAAAACAACTCTTCCAATATTGCCTCAAATGCTAACTCAAGGTGACACAAAAGAAGGGAAACAGTTTTAGACAGCTTGTTAGTGAAGATCCATTCAGAGCAGGTCCAGTCAGATCGCCTTCAGTCAGGTTGGGGGACACACCATGAGACAAACATGCAACAACACCCAGGGGATTCAAGAAGACCACCGCAGAGCTTACCTTCTTTCTAAGCGACTTTAAAGAGTTGCCCATTGCAAAGAAAAAAAAATCCTCCTTGTCTTAAGTTTTCTCTCTAACCGTGACTGTGTTACTGTATGTAAGTGTAGGCATGTGTGTTTGCATATGCTCCCGGGCATGCATGGGAATAGGAGATATCAAAAAGGGAAAGAGGGTTCTGAGGGTCATTGACTAACATGAGAGGACATCTGGGAGAAGGCAGGGAGAGGAGCAGATATATCATAGGGAGGTAGAGGAGGGAGAGGACGGAGGAGTTTACGGGGAGGACCTAGAGGCGAAGACGCCGGGAGGTACGAAGGGAGGGACACAAAGACAAAGGAGGAAATATGTAAACAAGGATAAAGGACAAAGGACAGAACCAAACAACACAAAGAAAAGAGAGGAAGCATGCATGTGTTCAGAGCGAGGTGCAAGCGCCAAGAGTAGAAAAGCAAGATTGCTCATTCATTCCATCCTCTCTAGCGTGTTGCCTCCCTCTCTCCCTCTCTCCCTCTCTCTGTCTCTCTCTGTCTCTCTCTCTCTCTGTGTCTCTCTCTGTCTCTCTCTCTCTCTCTCTCTCCCTCTCTCTGTCCATCTGTCTCTTGCTCTTCCCCCCCCCCCCCAATCCTCTCTCCCCTTCTCCATAGTTTAAAACCATCTATGTGAATCTGACAGAAGAAGCTCGTTCGGACAAGTATATTACCTTCCCCTGAGCGAGACGCTGGAGACACTAATCCAAACACGCACACACACACACGCAAAATCACACTCCATTAAACACACATGGATGTGGGGCTGTTGAGCTAAAAATACACGCTCTCTTTTCACCCCCTACTCTCCCATATTTTTCACCACTCTTCCCCCAGCATTCATCCCCCCCTAACACACACACACACACACACACACACACACACACACACACACACACACACACACACACACACACACACACACACACACACACACACACACACACACACACACACACACACACACACACACACACACACACACACACACACACACACACACACACACACACACACACACACACACACACACACACACACAATGTAGAAGCATCACAATGTCATGTTAAGCTTGAAGGGCGTGGATTCAGATCAAAGCCAAAATGTGCAATAAATGACACGTGGATTGTGAACCACTAACGATGCAAACAATGTGTGCCAATGCAAACACACAGTCAGGCAGATACATGCTCTTGATCACCCCCTCTCACACACACACACACACACACACACACACACACACACACACACACACACACACACACACACACACACACACACACACACACACACACACACACACACACACACACACACACACACACACACACACACACACACACACACACACACACACACACACACACACACACACACACACACCTATTGTGAAGAACTATGACTGAGAAGGAGAGTGTCGCTAAAGATCAAACGGCTCAAAATACATCACTAAACAGATGCAAGGGGGGTTATGTGTCATTTAAAGATACTTTTACTGTGCATTTTCATTTTATGTGACTTTATACTTCTCCACTACATTTCAGAAAGCAATACTCTACTTTTTGCTTTACATCCTTTTTTACAGTCTACCTCCAAAAATCTGATGCATTTCTTATACAGTAAGAGCATAACAATCTTTTGAAAAATAAATTTGCATTTTACAACCAGATTCTCGGTGGAGTGCAAACCCCTCAAATCAAAGCATATTCGAAGAAACAGTGAAAAGGTAGCGCATGGCTTTGATGAAGGCTCCGTGCTAAGCATATTTCTGAACAACAAAATACAGTTTTTCTCAATCGCTAAACCCACTATTTAGAATCAAAACTCCTTTCATCAAACCAACAGCACAGCCATCGAAACAAAAAACCATTTCTCTACAACAGTATACCATTTATCATTGATATCACACAAAATGCAGATGCTAAGCAGTGTTTTGCAAAACAGATCACACAATTCTCTAACTGAAGTTACAATTCTCTACACAAAGATCAAAAATCTTTTGTGTAACTCATGTCTACAAAACAAAAATAATCTTCTCACAGTGGATAACACTTCCTCATAAACTTAGACCATAGCTACACTAATTGACACTTGATGTGCAAAATATTAACACTTGTTATCATTCAATCACCCCATTGAAAAAGGTAACTGCATGGAATGTACTGTATACCTTACAGTAATGATGTTACATTGAAAACATTTACAGTACATGATAGAATTTGCATGACTGTACTTAAAATATTTTTTTAGATGGTGCCGGTAAAGCTATAATAGTGTTGATATGACTTGCATAGCTCTTTGAGATGTTCATATGGGGAGGATTAGCTATAGCTGATACAACATTTTTACAGTCAGTAATTGTGGTCTTTTCCTTTTTGCACATTGAGAAATGTTTTTTTTTGTATTGGGGTGAATTGAGTACTTCACTTCCATGTAAATGAATTGCTCACAGCTGACATCAATGAATTTCCTATAGTAATTGTAATTAGTGAGAATCCTATAAAAGACCTCCCTCACTTCAGTAAGATGTTTGTCAAGGGTTGTGTCGACACGCAAGGAGATATTTCCCACGCTGCCTTGCAAGGGAAGACATACGCTGTGACGTAGATGAGGCTATGTGGCCAGACAGACGGCAAAGAGCAGATCAGTAAAGCTATATAGATCTCATTCTCTGCTTTACTGCTGATTTACATCATTTTTTTTTCCAGTGTATTGCTATTCATCTTTTGTTTCTGTTACGGTGCTCTACTGAAAATGAGACATAAAAACAATGACATAGTTACAGTAACACACTGTTTTTCCTATATGTAAGTTTGTTTCTCCCAACTTGTCAGTTTTCCGTTCAGTTTCCAATATCGATAGCTTGAAGTTTGTGTATTGATGATTGTAGTCAGTATTTAGTGTGCCACTTAGTAATGACTGTTCAAATAGTCTTCTCATGAGCTGACAAATGTTTGTTTTTGGAGAAGGTATCTGGTTTTGGAAGGGGTATTTTTAGTTTTGAGTGCCTTAGAGCACTTTGCAAGAAATGTATATTGTTATGGTAGAATGGGTTATTATGGTGACCGGAGTTTCAGTTATGAAAACACATTTGTCTCATTAGAGGACAATTTGTTCTGTTTCGATCGACTTATTCTTTTTTGTGACCAGTATTTTCAGTTTTGGTCATGTAAGTGCATTTTGCAAAAGATATTCAGAGTTATGGCAAGTGTGTTTCTGTTTAGATGGCTATGTTCTTGTTTTGAAGAAATGAATTTTGATTCTAAATAGTGGGTTTAGCAATTGAGAAAAACTGTAAATGAAATGCAAGTATTTCGTCCTGCTTGACTTGGAAAACTGGGATCTGCTACCTTTACACTTATTATGAATCTGGTCTTAAAAAAGTGTTGATTTGTCAGCAGTTTAACCAGCTGAGCCTTTAGGCTGTATCCATGTTAATGCAAAAGCAACACAAATATCATACAAAATGTAAAGGATGTTAAAAAAAAATATTTGAATAACAATTACATTCCACCCATAAATAATGATGAAATGACCTTTACTTACATCTTGTAGTATTGTATTTACATACATTCCCTTCAGACTATATCTTCTCTGCTATGAATACAAATGTGCCATTCTCAGTGTTTGTGCACTGGAGGCTTCACATTATTCCCTGCACTTGTGTAAGTAGCATATTTATAACTTATATAAAACAAGACAGATTTAAATACTCAGAGAATGAAATTAACATAAAAGGAAACAGTCGCTGGGAACAGAGTAAAACACACAGAAGTAACAAAACATAAACAAAATTACATAAAGGTGAAAAAAGCGTGTTTTCTGAAATTCATTTAAAAGAGCAGGCAGGGTTTGCGTCCCTGATCCCCTTCAGGCAGGTTGCTCATTTTTAACATGATTTGCCTCCAAACAAGCTGTGACGTAACACAACCTGGCTGTTTGTCTTAAGTTTCGCAGAGAGAAACGCTTTCTCCTTAGACACAGTTGAAGAGAGCCTTCTAGTGTCAAACTGCACATAAATCATTCTGCAGTTTGAATGTCAAACATCCAAGAGGAGTAACACCTTTTTAAACAGAGGGGGACTTTTGAGGATGTGAGTGCTTCTTCCAGCACCATCTAGAAATACAAAAAGAGACATGTATTATTAAACCCTCATTTAAGGCTTTTACCAGCAGCATTCACTCCTGAGCTAACTTGAACTAAAACCATAGCAACACTAATAGATATCCTTATTTCCATCCACTGATGACCTTGTCCATTCTCTGCCATTTAAATAAACACATTCACGCCGACGTCGCTTCCGATCTCGCTCCTATTCAATATCTGCGCGGCTCCTCTGTGTTGCTCTGTGGATGATTCACCCAACCCTCACCGGAGGCTCATTGTGAACTTCAGAACACATCAGACGTCAGACACAGGGGCCGTCAGCTCTCATAATGTCAGACCACTATAGTGAGCACGGGCATGAGATCTATATCTCCCCCTGTATCCTTCTCCTCACCCCTTTCTCACTCACACACACACACACACTGTACTTTACATTACACAATCCTCACTGACATCTCAGGACAGAATTCCAATGAATAGCTGTGGATGTTTTCCTTGAACCACACACAGACTCTACATTTAAACTAATGTGTGGACGGGAAGCTCATTCCAAGAGAAAAACTAATAATTACTTTTGCTTTATTATAAAGATTTTGAGGTCAAATATAATCCTGTCTCATCCACTGCCAAGAGTGTGTTAAATGAGTGGAGAGATGTACAGTAGGAGGGGGAAGGACAAGAAAGGATAACATGACAAGCTGTGAAGCGTTCATCATCAATCTGACATTTGTTCTTTTGTTATTGTACGGAAAACTTTCCTTTCTTTTCAATTGCAAAGTGGTAACCTTGTCACGGTCAAACGTTGTCTGAAAGCAACTGGGTTTACTTTATTGTTTTTGTGTGTGTGTGTGTGTGTGTGTGTGTGTGTGTGTGTGTGTGTGTGTGTGTGTGTGTGTGTGTGTGTGTGTGTGTGTGTGTGTTTGTGTGTGTTTCTCAGAGGCCATCTAGCCGATGAAAGAAAATACAAAGCACACATGCGTCATCTGCTTGTGCTTGGGTTAAGACGTCACCGTTTTATCCTGCCATTGATTCATTTAGCTGAAATATTGAGCGTTCATGCTAGATTATTCTGGAAATTCAAAGCTATTTCAGATAGTTCAAAACTGTTTAATTGGTCTGGTTAAACGTCTAATGCGTCATCAGCTGAAAAATATTGACATTGCCTCATTTGAGTCAATTAAACCCCTGTTGTTTCTCCTCTGACTCATTTATCCCCTGTCCTCTGTCTCTCACTGATTTCCCCTCTCAGCCTCAGGTCTGCATGAATATTTAGCATCACCACGCACACCACACGCATGTGCTTCAAACTGCATCCCGTGCCGTTGAGTGTGCAGGTTATTACATTTCACTGCCTAATCCTCATCTCAAAAAAGGGATTTAACCAAAGAGAGACATTTTCTGCCTCCTCCTTTGCCAGCGCAGATATAAAAATATCCAACTGTGTCTAAAAATAGCCTCGTATACTCTAGACATACTGCAGGCATATGCTGTGATGAATATGATGATTTCCTTCCCTCTCATTTCCACCCAGCTCTTTCTCCTTATTCCTCTCATTTTGTATTTTGTCGTTCTGCATGCCTCCTCTTTTTTCACTTCTCAAACATCACCAAGGTCAGTGTGACCCCGGAGGAGAAGAGGAGGAGATGTTTTATAAAAGGCAAAAAGAGGAAGAAAGAGAATAAAAGACAGGAAATGTCATTGGGCGAGATGACTAAAAGGGAAACCAGGCGATGAAGTGAAGGGCCAATTTGTTTTTGAAGACCTTTCCTCACATTGCCTTCTGATCCGTCTAGTGGGAGCAGGGAAGTTAGAAGTGTTTGCCTTACATAACAATCATCAGGTCTGCCAGCACTTCTATTTATTCTTTGTCCTCCTCCTGATTTACTCGCTTCCTTCTCTTTCTTCCCCTGCCCTCTCACTCATCCTGTCTCACTGATGTGACACACAGTGGACCATTAATCCCTCTTTCACTCACACACACTCACACACACTCTCTGTATTCAGACCTATTAGAGCGAGCAGTGCTTGCTCCCTCTGCTGGATAAAACACAATCTTTCATCTACATTTCATTTGAAAAGAAAATCATGTCCTCACTAATAGACCTAGATAACAAACCTCTTGCAATAGCTGGTCTGAACCACATTTACAAATTCCTAATGAATTTTTTTTTTTTTTTATCTATGCGAGGTCACTGAAGGGCACACAAGCTGAGGGATGTGGTGATTGTGAGGAAATCTTAAAATAGAAACGGATATTCTACAGGGACAAAAAAAATGCTTATGCTCTGTCCTTAGTCAAGGTGTGTTATATAACCTGGAAGGCCTGAATGTGCAGGAAGAATATGGTTTTGTATGTGCTTTAAATATATGCATTTTAGTGTGTTGTCTTGAAACCTTGCATCACAACCTATCTGTAACATTGTTGCTGCAAAAGGCATTCAAGCAGCTAACCACATCTCACGTTTGTCCTTATTCTAACCCCTACATACTAGGCTCTCTGGTAATCATGATTAATCTTGTGAATATCCAAGTGCGCAGTAGAAATTGGTAGCTTGGAAAAACATGCGCACCCGAAGGTAACTTGATCTTTTTATTCAACCGTTCCTTAAATGTGCTCTGTCAGGTGGCATGCTTGCCAAAGGATTTGAATATGTTTACCAAGGCAAACAAAAAAAAGCCACTCTGCCCTCCTCCAGTCTCTTGTATTCAGGTCTTGACGGGCTATTTTTAGCGCATGCCACTGGGAGCGAATGAGTTCTGTTGGGGTTGTATGCAGATCTTGATGTTACGCAAGAAGAATAATGGAAATAAACAATTGTAGTGTGTAATATTTCACCATTCTTTCTACGTAGTGCTGCCAGATCTATTCAAGGAGCCAGGGCATGTATTATGACTGTGGGGTCGCTAAAATAAAACAGCTTGGTGTAAGATGCTGAGTAGGTGCAAAAATAACTGTCTCTTCCATCATTTTCTTTCTTTGACCATTTTTTGTTCTCTCTTTCACACAAACAATTATGCACGACTGAGTGCACAGTCAAATCACAGCTATCTCGACAGCTGATATGACTTATCTTCACATTACAGAAAACCTAACTCCTACCCTTTGAAGAAATAATGATTCAGCTCCAAGATATGCATTCATCAAACTTTTTGATGCTTTTAATGTGAAGTACAACTGAGTAATCCTCTAGGTAGATTCCCATCTCTAAACATCTTTCATAGCTACATTTACCAATTAAACTATTCAAAAATATAAGGGATTGCTTACTGTTGCTTGAAATTGAGTGGAAAATAAGAAAGATAATAAGCAGAAACGTCAAAACATCCGCTATTTCCACCCAAAAGCTGGTGGAAAATAATGGAGATAATAAACAGGAACATTAGGTGCCATTTACACCCAAATCAGCAGCTCTAGAGATTTTATATAGTACGTCACTGCATGGATTTTGCCTCACTGGAACCCCTAAGACTGATTGAAGCTCTGGCCTGGATTGAGAGGAGTTATTTCTGGAACACATTAGCGTTCGGGGAGGTAATTGTCTCCTCTCCAGCTTTTTTTATCCTCAATGCAGAGAGAAGGATTTAAATGAAACAAGAAAAGAGAAGGGGGGAGAATAGACAACCCTGAAGTACTGGATAAGTGCACGATGTGTCGGAGTCACAGGAGAAGAAGTGAGGAGGAGACGGGTGTATTAGTGGACAGGTGATGCGGGGAAGAAGAGAGGCACAGTTTATCTGCTGCTGACCCTCACTCACCAACGTTAGTTAAAATGTCTTCAGTGAAGATTATATTTCAGTGTTTACATTTTACTTACCTGTCATTATTGTGTCTTTTTGTGCATGACAAGCTCTCATCACTGAGAAGTGTTCCACACTGAGGGAAAGTTGATCCCCCTGCTGTTATCAGGTGACAGGCACAATGAAAGCAGCTGTATTCAAATTGGGACGCATGAGAGACTGCAGACCCCCAGCTGTGAAACTGATGGATACCAGATACATACAGGAGTAATATTGACTGGATGCATGCATCAATTTTTTATTTGCTCAACTGGGGTGACTGGAGGTTCGGTCACACATGGCTCCCAGCTTCACCTCACATGTAACCCTCCACCTGCCGTCAGCCCTGGAGTTTCTTAAACATCAACAAACAGATATTTGCCAATAATAAAGTACATCAAAATGTCCCTATGCCTAAAAAACACCTTGCTTTGGGATCTGTGTGAAGATATTGGACTGTATTAGTTCCTATACTATCATTTTGATAAGGATTTATACACATTACAGGACTTTCTCAGAAAATTAGAATATTGTGATAAAGTTCTTTATTTTCTGTAATGCAATTAAAAAAACAAAAATGTCATACATTCTGGATTCATTACAAATCAACTGAAATATTGCAAGCCTTTTATTATTTTAATATTGCTGATTATGGCATACAGCTTAAGAAAACTCAAATATCCTATCTCTAAATATTAGAATATCATGAAAAAGTATACTAGTAGGGTGTTCAACGAATCACTTGAATCGTCTAATTAACTCGAAACACCTGCAAGGGTTTCCTGAGCCTTGAAAAACACTCAGCTTGGTTCAGTAAACTAAATCACAAGTATGGGGAAGACTGCTGATCTGACTGCTGTCCAGAGGACCGTCATTGACACCCTCCATCAGGAGGGTAAGACACAAAAAGAAATTTCTCAAAGAGCAAGCTGTTCACAGAGTGCAGTTTCAAAGCACATCCACAAAAAGTCTGTTGGAAGGGGGAAATGTGGCAGGAAACGCTGCACAACCAAGAGAGATGACCGCAGCCTTAACAGCATTGTGAAGAAGAGTCGCTTCCAGAATTTGGGGGAGCTTCAAAGACAGTGGACTGAAGCTGGAGTCCAGGTATCAAAAGTCACTGTTCACAGACGTGTCCGGGAAATGGGCTACAATAGCCGTATTCCCATGGTCAAGCCACTTCTGAACTCAAGACAACGGAAGAGGCGTCTGACTTGGGCTAAGGAAAAGAAGCACTGGACAGTTGCACAGTGGTCCAAAGTCCTCTTTTCAGACGAAAGCAAGTTTTGTATTTCATTTGGAAGTCAAGGCGCCAGAGTCTGGAGAAAGGCTGGAGAGGAGCAAAATCCAAGTTGCTTGAAATCCAGTGTGAAGTTCCCACAGTCAGCGATGGTTTGGGGAGCCATGTCAGCTGCTGGTGTTGGTCCACTGTGTTTCATCAAGCCCAGAGTAAATGCAGCTGTGTACCAAGAGATTTTAGAGCACTACATGCTTCCGTCTGCTGAAAAGCTCTATGGAGATGAGGAATTCATTTTCCAGCATGATCTGGCACCTGCCCACAGTGCCAAAACCACCAGTAACTGGTGTACTGACCATGGCATTACTGTCCTCGATTGGCCTGCAAATTCCCCTGACCTGAACCCCATAGAGAATATGTGGGGTATTGTGAAGAAGAAGCTGAAAGACACCAGACCCAACAATGCTAATGAGCTAAAGGCCGCTATTGAAGCATCCTGGGCATCCATAACACCTCAGCAATGCCACAGGCTGATTGCCTCCATGCCACGCCGCATTGATGCAGTAATCCGTGCAAAAGGATTCCCAACCAAGTACTGAGTGCATTAATGGACATTTTCAAATGTTTGATTGTGTTTTGCTGTTATAAATCTTTTTTTTTTACTTGGTCTGAGGAACTATTCTAATTTTTTGAGATAGGATTTTTGAGTTTTCTTAAGCTGTATGCCATAATCAGCAATATTAAAATAATAAAAGGCTTGCAATATTTCAGTTGATTTGTAATGAATCCAGAATGTATGACATTTTTGTTTTTTTAATTGCATTACAGAAAATAAAGAACTTTATCACAATATTCTAATTTTCTGAGACAGTCCTGTATATTAGCTATTTTATTTTATCATCCCGCACCTATGGCAAAAAAATAAATCCGTGCTTAGGCTTATCACAAACTTTCAATGTTTTATCCCTCCCCCAAAAAAGGGACTAGATAAATGAAAAAGTTCTTATTTTTAAACAAAAGTTATCCAAATTAAGCTTTAGTGTCTCCTTAATTGTATGTCAGTTCCCATCAAATGTTGCTGTTTCCAAATGTGGCTCCTCATTATGTAACACAATGAGCTTTCAGTAATAAATTAACTTGACTCCCATTTCAACAAACAAACGTATTCTTATGCACATGTTTCAGAAAGTTTCTCCTCTTACCTGTCCAAAGACTGACTTCACTATGGGATGGAGGACGGAGTCAGACGCGGTTATGCTGACTCTCTTGGATGTGCGGCTGGACTTCGCAGGTGCTCTGGTCGCAGGTGGGTCGGAGCTGAGGCTGGAGGAAGACCCGGTGATCACCCTCTCTCTGGGCTCGAAGAAGAAATCCGCATCGTCCTGTCCTTTTGGGTAAGACGGAACCGGAGAGGTCCTCCTGTCCTGCGGGGAGCCGTGCTGGAGCTGCGCTGCGGGAGGCGGCTCACCTCGGGAGGAGTCGTGAGGATGATGCCTGGTCCTGGTGGACTTGCTGCGCTCTTTCTGGAGCCGGCTCGTCCTGTGCCTCGCTTCCTCCTGAGCGTACCCTTCATCCTGGAGGCTCGCCTGCCGGTGAGAGTGGCTCTTCTGCCCCCGGTGGTCTCCTCCACTTCGAGACACCTCTGCGTGTCTCGGTTGGCAGAGAGGTCTCCGCGCACTCTCGCAGTCCTCGGTCCAGGCTCCATCCTCTCCCCCGGTGGGGTGGTGCTGGACGCGGTGCTGGCTCCGGTGATCCTGCGGACCCGACTTACGGTTGTGGCCCCCCGAGGATTTCAGAAGGGAAGTAGTGGACTCGCTTTTGGGGAAAGTAGAACTCATCGTGCGCTTCCTCTCGCAGAGTGAAGCTTCTGCAGGCTGGGGGGCGCGTGAAAGAAAAAGAAGGCAGTCCTTCGCCACGTGCAGGTGTTCAGCATCAGTCAGTTGACTTGGATCTAATCTACAAACCCGAGCATCACTGCAGTCTACAGGAGGGAGAGGAAGTGAATGTGAAACAGTGACAGTCAATTTTGGATGACACGAGCCAAGTTCATAGGACGGTTCATAGAAAAGGTTTTAGAAAAAAGATGACAAGTAGGTTAACCAGGGATCTGTCTTGGTGTTTTTGGTCCATACATAACAATAAATACATGAATATAACAGTGATAAAAAAAACTATAGGGAAAAGTTTTTTTTTTTTTTTTTTAAAGGGGCGGTAGGACATCAGCATTTTGGTACTAAATGATTTGAAAGTTATTATCACAATAATTACAACAAATTCATAAAACTCACTCTTTCAAGCAGATTCTCCCCAAATATCACACTTTAAGTTGTGCAGGTCTAATTGTCAGGGGTCCTAATTAAGGGAACTTTTTTGACTTCATTGGTAAAAAAAAAAAAGTACACCTTCCCTCTTTCTATTTTATTTTTGAATGTCATATACATGACAACAGCATTCTTAAGTTTACTTCCCTATGATATTTTCATTGACTTTTTAACAACAACAAAAATTCATTTATATATAAATGTAATACAATAAGCTTTCCAAATTTCATCTATTTGACAGAAAATGGTTGGACACAGAAATAATACCAAAGTAAACATGTTGGAATATTTTACCATGGCTTACTCAAAATAGAAAGTTCAAAAGAAAAAAAACACTGAAAATCTTTAAACCTCATCCCATCTGCACACCTACGGTCATAATTCTCACAGCAGATGTCCGGGGATGCAGGCAGAGTGTGTAATGATGTCAAAACATGGAGCCAATTAGAGAATCAAGCTCTCACGAACTGTGTTTCACAGTGCAGAGCTGAGAAATGAACAGATTGTTGCCCTCCTCTCTGGGGAATTTGTGTTCTCTGACATCTGTGTCTCCTCTGCTCCAGGGAGAGGCAAAGTATCTTCACTCCATCGCTACCATCCTCCCCCCTCTTCATCATCGGCCTGCTTAAACCACTCTACCTTTTTTCATCCTTCGTGCATCTCATAAAGTGCTGCTGAGCCATTGTCTCTTTCAGGTGTCACACTATCCCTTACACTTTAACCAGCCTCTTATTTATTATGATAACCAGTAATATTCTGTGTTTTTATCTCAACGTTTGGAAACCTTTTTTTTTTGAACTGGTAATTACTATAACATATTAATATTTTCATGACATTTTTTAAATCTCAAGCACTTTCCCTTTATGCTCACCTCCCATCCTACTGCTCTCCCCTTCTGTAGACATTGGGCTGCAGCAGGGGACACAGTACAAGCCTGAGGGTGCAATCTGGCCCATTTAAGAAGAAAAAAAAGAGTAAAAAACTAATTAACATTTTTAAAAGATAGCAATATAGAAATAAAAACATAATTTTACTCTTTTTGGGTTGATGTCACATTCTATTTTTGCATGTATTCCCCAGTCCCACCCAACATCACCATCTCACAGTAGGGTCGGATGACCAAACCATCTTTTATGGCAAGTGCTGCACATCTGACAGCTGCTGCTCTGTGTTTCCAAACAGCGCAGTCTTGGGAATACTATTTCAGTTCACAGTTCTCTGAAAGAAAAACGAAAAGAGGATTTTAGTGTTGTATTAGTTCAACTGTAATATTAATTTTTTTTTTTTAAATAATGGTGACATTTAAATATTCAATATTATACATTTGGTCAGTGTATACCGGCTGCTAGTGTGTTTGGTGGTAGCGCTGGACCACATAGCTCTGGCTGTTTTATTTTTCAGTGTTCATGTAAAGAATGAATTGACTATAACAATCTCAGTTCAGGGGGTCCCCTAACTCACGTATTATTCAACTCAATCATCTCTTCATAAGAAGGTAAGAAGATGACATTGACCTGAGATTGTCAAGATGAACAAAAAACGTTTTGCACATACCAAAATATTGAATTCTAACAAAAAGAAACACCAACCTCTTTGATAAAAGTATAAGCACATAAGATATGTGAGTGTACATAATAAGTAAGTTGATTACTGATTATCAATTTAAAAAGAGAGTATGGTGTGAAAAACCTATATGAAATGGTAATGTGTTCATTTCTGTAGCACATTCTATGTCAAAGAAGAAAGTAGAAAAATCAAACAAAGCTGACGTGAAAACAATTAGTGTTTCGCTGACTAACCGTGTCCCCTGATCCCACCTTGCAGCCTTATTAACCTCGTCCCCTGCGGAGTTATTATATAGGATTAAACCAGAAGGGCGAATAATTAACAACATAGCAGCTCCATCAACTGAATCATCAAAAACATTTTGCAAACTCATCTAATGAGCCCTTTCTGTTGGATGTAATCTTAACAATGTTTTAAGAAAATGTGAATGTTCAGATAGCAGCCTTTTGGTCATCAATAGACTGACATGATGAAGAACTGAATGATCCATTAAACCACATCACAATGCATTTATTAATCAAATATTTATTCATTCATCATAACTCTCTAGTTTTACATTAAAAAAATAAATGAGTTGTTATTTAGTTTCTAGACCATCTTGTGGTAGATGCTTAAAAAAAGGTGACCACTTTTTCTTGGAGTCTAATGGAAATATTTCTAAACATTTGAAATGATCACGTGTTGAGCAGTTTACATAAAACATCTTACATAATGGGCCCACTTAAATCGTTGTTCTAACCCAACTAGTTCAAGAGGAGGAAATATAGTTTACACAGTGGCCTGAGAAACAGAACACATTTATATATACAGTACATTTATCAAAGATGCGAGAATCTTAACTCTTGTAAAATAAGTAATCAAGCACAGATGATGTTGTCAGGCTTGTAAGAAAAGTAACAAACAACCTTCTGATGTACATATTAAAACAATCAAAGTGTCCCTCATCACTGTGCAACATTTTCAATCCAATCCAACTTTATTTCAATAGCACATTTAAAAACAACAGAGTGGACCAAAGTGTATAAAAAGCAGCATAAATACATTTAGACAAAACCGATAGGACAAAAAAAACGAATGTAAAAGAACGAGACAATAAAACCATACTTATAGCCACAGACTGAAAAACTCTCATACACGATGTAAAAACATTTTAAAACACAACAAAATAGAAACCCCCAATTTAGAAAACAAAGACTGATACGACTTATACGTGGTCTGCAAAAGCACAGGAGAACAAGTCTTTAATTTTGAGCTATAACATTTGTTAGGGAATAATTATCCTTTACACCTAGACGCATCTAACCTTTTTGTCCTTTGACGTTTATGACCAACCCTGACGTCTGTTATCTCCCTTAAGGAGATGGGCTGTTCCCAGCTTATGACCGGTCAACTCTCGGCCACAAATGGTTTATGGTTGTGAGAACGCTGGAACACTTCCTTCTTTGTGTTTGTGGACTCCAAGGTGTGTAATCTTCGAGGCCATTAAGGGTCAGACAAATGATTCAGTGCCCCCAGATGTTTAGGCTATCTCAAATATGTTGATTACTCTCTGTAAACTAGTTAAAAGGTCTATCGAGAGAGAGGCTCTTCAGAATTGACGTGGCAACTCTCCCGTGCAGTCAGAACCTCTGGCTGTGTGAGTTGTGATGTGAATCCTCCGGCCGATACTCGTAATAAACCATCAGTGTTTGACATCAAAGCTCCAACTCTCCTCGTGTCTCTCTGAGTCCCGACTCTCCATTGCTGCAGAAGTTTCCCTTGCAATATTGTCATTTAAGATGTATAAAATGTCAGGCAGGTATCATTAGTTTTTCAGTAATATAGTTCTCTTGGTCCCACAGAAACAGGTTATTTAGTCTATTCTGCCTCATTTATGCTTTCCACCAATCTCTGGTTTCCTGTAAGCATGCTCCTGCTGTCTCCCCTCTCTTTCCCAAATGAACAGTCCAATCTCAGAGCACTTTTTAGCAGTTTACCTGATGAGTCACTTGAGAGCTCATTGGACACATTAAACAACAAACAACTGTAAAAAACCCAGCACCCTTGTTCTTCCAATAGCTTTTTTAATGAGTGGGTATAAGGACATTATGATGTGTTCATGTCCTTATTTCCAATCAGCCACAGCTGTATGAGGGAGGCATTACAGTTTTTCTCAATCGCTAAACCCACTTTTTAGAATCTAAATTCATTTCTTCAAAACAAGAGCATAGCCATCTAAACAGAAACACACTTGCCATAACTCTGAATATCTTTTGCAAAATGCACTTACATGACCAAAACTGAAAATACTGGTCACAAAAAAGAATAAGTCGATCGAAACAGAACAAATTGTCCTCTAATGAGACAAATGTGTTTTCATAACTGAAACTCCGGTCACCATAATAACCCATTCTACCATAACAATATACATTTCTTGCAAAGTGCTCTAAGGCACTCAAAACTAAAAATACCCCTTCCAAAACCAGATACCTTCTCCAAAAACAAACATTTGTCAGCTCATGAGAAGACTATTTGAACAGTCATTACTAAGTGGCACACTAAATACTGACTACAATCATCAATACACAAACCTCAAGCTATCGATATTGGAAACTGAACGGAAAACTGACAAGTTGGGAGAAACAAACTTACATATAGGAAAAACAGAGTCTTACTGTAACTATGCCATTGTTTTTATTGTCTCATTTTAAGAAGAGCACCGTAACAGAAACAAAAGACGAATAGCAATACACTGGAAAAAAATAACATGGGTAAATGATGTAAATCAGCAGTAAAGCAGAGAATGAGATCTATATAACTTTACTGATCTGCTCTTTGGCGTCTGTCTGGCCACATAGCCTCATCTACGTCACAGCGTATGTCTTCCCTTGCAAGGCAGCGTGGGAAATATCTCCTTGCGTGTCGACACCACCCTTGACAGGATTCCGCAGAGATGTCCCGACAGCCAGCATTCATTGCGTCCAAAAGGGGCATTCTGTCATGAGGATGATGGTCATAAACCTTCCATCTCCAGGCAGAGAAGAACTCCTCAATGGGGTTTAGAAATGGGGAGTATGGAGGGAGGAACTCCATGGCCATGTGTGGATGAGCCTCAAACCATGCCCTCACGTCACGAGAGTGGTGGAATGCCACATTGTCCCATATGACCACGTGAACCGACCTCACTTGATCCCTCTCTTCTGGTGGCACAAGTCCGTCATACAGGACATCCAGGAAGGCAAGGACACGTTGCGTGTTATATGCTCCCATTAAAGGGATGTGAGCAAGGACGCCTTGTGTCGAGATAGCCGCACACAATGTTATGTTTCCTCCCCTTTGGCCTGGAACAAAGACTGTCGCTCTTTGCCCAATAAGGTTCCTCCCACGTCTCCTCACTTTGGAGAGGTTGAAGCCTGCTTCATCCACATATACAAAAACATGTGGTAATGCATTGCCTTCCAGCTCCATCATTCGCTAAAGAAAATGAAACAAACAGAGGACCGTTTTACATTACTGTAAGCAGTCAGACATACTAAAAATATAGGCAAGCCATCAGTGTGATTGAGGTCCTTACCTGTACATACCGGTGCCTTAACTCCTTCACACGGTCAGAGTTGCGTTCAAAAGGAACCTTATAGATCTGTTTCATTCTGAGGTGTTGCCTCTTTAACACCCGGTCAATGGTTGCAACACTTATAGACTGAATGTTACTGAAGACATCCTGGTCTGCAATTATTCTGGCCTGAATCTCCCTTAAGCGGATTTCATTGTTGGCCACAACCATATCAACAATGGCAGACTCTTGTTCTGGAGTAAAGGCCTTTCGTCTGCCACCAGAGCGGGGTGCTCTTTCAGTTCTATCAATAAATATTTGAGAATGTTATGTACTGTAATATAAAAACAGTGATCGAAACCTACATCAAAATAGAAATGCATGAAGTGCTGTAAAAAAGGGTTACAGTAGCTTACCTATTTTCGTGCCTGAAGATCCTAATAATGGATGCCACTGTTGATCTCGGTATATTGGGCTGAACCCTTTGGCCAGCCTCACTGAGGGACATGCCATGGTTTATGACGTGGTCCACAATAGTTGCACGGGTGTTGTCCGAAACTACTGTTCGCATTGGTCCCCTTTCAACTCTTCCACCACGAATACGTACAGCCCTCCCTCTTCCTCTCTGAACATGAGGGTTCCCTCTTCCTCTCTGAACATCAGCTCTCCCTCTTCCTCTCTGAACATCAGCTCTCCCTCTTCCTCTCTGAACATCAGCCCTCCCTCTTCCTCGCTGAACAACAGGGTTCCTTCTTCCTCTCAGAGCTCCTCTACCTACTCGATCAGCCATTTTGTTTACACAAACATCTTACTGAAGTGAGGGAGGTCTTTTATAGGATTCTCACTAATTACAATTACTATAGGAAATTCATTGATGTCAGCTGTGAGCAATTCATTTACATGGAAGTGAAGTACTCAATTCACCCCAATACAAAAAAAAACATTTCTCAATGTGCAAAAAGGAAAAGACCACAATTACTGACTGTAAAAATGTTGTATCAGCTATAGCTAATCCTCCCCATATGAACATCTCAAAGAGCTATGCAAGTCATATCAACACTATTATAGCTTTACCGGCACCATTTAAAAAAATATTTTAAGTACAGTCATGCAAATTCTATCATGTAAATGTTTTCAATGTAACATCATTATTGTAAGGTATACAGTACATTCCATGGAGTTACCTTTTTCAATGGGCTGATTGACTGATAACAAGTGTTAATATTTTGCACATCAAGTGTCAATTAGTGTAGCTATGGTCTAAGTTTATGAGGAAGTGTTATCCACTGTGAGAAGATTATTTGTTGTTTTGTAGACATGAGTTACACAACAGATTTTTGATCTTTGTGTAGAGAATTGTAACTTCAGTTCGAGAATTGTGTGATCTGTTTTGCAAAACACTGCTTAGCATCTGCATTTTGTGTGATATCAATGAGAAATGGTATACTGTTGTAGAGAAATGGTTTTCTGTTTCGATGGCTGTGCTGTTGGTTTGATGAAAGGAATTTTGATTCTAAATAGTGGGTTTAGCGATTGAGAAAAACTGTAATGCCTTTGAGCTTAAACTGCTTAATTTCCACCCACTCCAATAATAGTTTCATCACAGTAAATGTAGGGCTGGTGCAAGTTCAATCAGTGAAAAACTGTTACCAGACCCAGCAAAGAGAGAGGAGAATAAAGAGTACTGCAACTTACTAATGAATTTAAACGTGTTATTCATGAAGAACAAAAACACCAAATGTAGCTGCAATTCAAAGCACAATGTTTACATCTGTGGTAAGTTCATGGACATATTGAGCACAATGATGTTCACAAAATATATGAACAAGAAAGAGCTGTGTGCAAAATATATACCAATCAATGTATCTAACTTTATATACTAATGGATTCAAATCAGTAATTTGCACGAAAATGTAATCAATATTTGAATATCATTTTTCTTTTATGGTTTTAGTTTTAAGCATTAGCTATACATGTAACGTAACACAAAGTTAAATAGATGACAAGCACTGAAGATGTATGTTTTGGAATGATGCATTATTTATGAAACCAGTATTCCAAATTATCTTGAATGTACTCGTCAATCTTTATCCAGCGGCCCTCATTTTCCTCTCAGGAGCGACTATTTACGCCTCACAGAAAGAAAAGGGACCCTCCATCAGCGTTGGAGTGTATTATAATGCATTTGAGCAATTATATAATCCAAATTACACATTACAGTTTTTCTCAATCGCTAGACCCACTATTTAGAATCAAAATTCCTTTCATCAAACCAACAGCACAGCCATCGAAACAGAAAACCATTTCTCTATAACAGTATATCATTTATCATTGATATCACACAAAATGCAGATGCTAAGCAGTGTTTTGCAAAACAGATCACACAATTCTCTAACTGAAGTTACAATTCTCTACACAAAGATCAAAAATCTTTTGTGTAACTCATGTCTACAAAACAAAAATAATCTTCTCACAGTGGATAACACTTCCTCATAAACTTAGACCATAGCTACACTAATTGACACTTGATGTGCAAAATATTAACACTTGTTATCAGTCAATCACCCCATTGAAAAAGGTAACTCCATGGAATGTACTGTATACCTTACAGTAATGATGTTACATTGAAAACATTTACATGATAGAATTTGCATGACTGTACTTAAAATATATTTTTTAATGGTGCCGGTAAAGCTATAATAGTGTTGATATGACTTGCATAGCTCTTTGAGATGTTCATATGGGGAGGATTAGCTATAGCTGATACAACATTTTTACAGTCAGTAATTGTGGTCTTTTCCTTTTTGCACATTGAGAAATGTTTTTTTTTGTATTGGGGTGAATTGAGTACTTCACTTCCATGTAAATGAATTGCTCACAGCTGACATCAATGAATTTCCTATAGTAATTGTAATTAGTGAGAATCCTATAAAAGACCTCCCTCACTTCAGTAAGATGTTTGTCAAGGGTGGTGTCGACACGCAAGGAGATATTTCCCACGCTGCCTTGCAAGGGAAGACATACGCTGTGACGTAGATGAGGCTATGTGGCCAGACAGACGGCAAAGAGCAGATCAGTAAAGCTATATAGATCTCATTGTCTGCTTTACTGCTGATTTACATCATTTTTTTTCCAGTGTATTGCTATTCATCTTTTGTTTCTGTTACGGTGCTCTACTGAAAATGAGTAATAAAAACAATGACATAGTTACAGTAACACACTGTTTTTCCTATATGTAAGTTTGTTTCTCCCAACTTGTCAGTTTTCCGTTCAGTTTCCAATATCGATAGCTTGAGGTTTGTGTATTGATGATTGTAGTCAGTATTTAGTGTGCCACTTAGTAATGACTGTTCAAATAGTCTTCTCATGAGCTGACAAATGTTTGTTTTTGGAGAAGGTATCTGGTTTTGGAAGGGGTATTTTTAGTTTTGAGTGCCTTAGAGCACTTTGCAAGAAATGTATATTGCTATGGTAGAATGGGTTATTATGGTGACCGGAGTTTCAGTTATGAAAACACATTTGTCTCATTAGAGGACAATTTGTTCTGTTTCGATCGACTTATTCTTTTTTGTGACCAGTATTTTCAGTTTTGGTCATGTAAGTGCATTTTGCAAAATATATTCAGAGTTATGGCAAGTGTGTTTCTGTTTAGATGGCTATGTTCTTGTTTTGAAGAAATTAATTTTGATTCTAAATAGTGGGTTTAGCGATTGAGAAAAACTGTAACAAAGAAGAGTGGCTTTTGTGATTCATGAATAATTCTCCTGAAGAGCAAAAAGGTTAAAAGCTGCAAGGCTGTAGGCCTTCATAACCTTTTATATTGAAAATAACAGGTCAGTTGGCTGAGACACGAACACAACAAAAACTCACACTAACATGTATTTTCTGGCTATATTTTCTACTTAAACAGGTCTTACAAAAAGGTCAATAGTTTCTCATTGTTACGGCTGCTGCCTTCCTGGTCGTCTGAGTGTTTTCAGCTGTGTGTTCTATGTAAATGAGCTGTGCGGTTGCCCTCCCGGCATTGGCTGCCATCTCCTGGTCCGCCCCTGAAGATTGCGATTGGAGCACACCGGGCCCGACGCACTCCAATCGCAGCGCACAGCCGGCGCACACCTGCTGGAGATTATTACAAAGCTTGGGGACAATCATCATTCTGGAGGCTCTGTAGCTGGACAGATGCCTCTCGCTACTTGCTCTGTGTTCTGGGGTTAAACTTGTGTGGTTAGTTAGAGTAGCTTAGTTAGTGTTTAGAGTAGTTAGGATTCTGTGACGGTTGCCTTTAGTTTAGCTGTGTTTTTGTATAGATTCTCTGTGTTAGTTGTACCACTTTTAGAGTGAGGTTTTGTTTCGTTCTTTATTTAGTATAGCAGGGCCGTGGGAAGTAGGGGTGCTGAGGGTGCTGCAGCACCCCCTGATGGAGGACAGGGAATCTGCACGTCCACAAGATTAAATGGAAATATAATACAAAAAACGAATTTTCAGCCCTGATGTAACAACATTCATAATTAAGTAAAGATAACACCCTTTTCACCCCGGTTACAGTTTCCATTTGCCCTGTGCGATGAAAGTGGGGGATGTTGGCTTATCAGGCGCCCGCAGCTCACACACAGAGAGAGAGAGCGAGAGAGATACCGGCGGGGATTTTTGTTAGCTTCTGCTGCGCTAACGGATAAAAGAAGTGGAGGGAGAGTCCTCTCCAGACGGACTGAGAGGCTCAGTGAGGTAAAGGACTGAGTGTTTAGATAGTTCACTTTAGTCTAAGTTATCTCAGAGGGTCTCAAACGGTTTGTTAACAATTTATGTAAACAAATATTCCCAAGGCACACCTTTTATAATTATTGGGATAAATAAAAACAAGTTTGAAATCATTCCAGTGCATACTATAGGACAGTAAACCAGAAATATTGTTTAAATCTGGAGAGATTAAAGAATATACATAAATAAATAAATGTTAACTGGTAAAATAAGAAATAAATTAACAACAAAAATAAAATAAGTTACATTTACTTGTTATTGGCTATGTTAGGTTATTGGTTATGTCCACATACTTATTTGATTATTAAAATGTAAACCGATCTTTTCGATATGGGTGTTTAGAGATGTACCCCTTAGATCTAGTCTCTGGCAATTCAGCTCAAAGTGCACCAGATTGAAGCATTTTACTTTATAATGTTGAAAAGAAATCTTCCACCCTGACCCCCCTAGAGGATGTGATCCCCACAGCACCCCCCATTTGAAACATGTTCCCACGGCTATGTAGTATAGTATTTATTTTCCCTGTATGTCTTTAGACTCCTTTCTTAGAGTCCTCCTTTTGTTTGGTTATTTGTCAACCGGTGCCCTTTTGGCCCTTTTGTTTGTTTCAGGCTGCTTGCCTGCCATTTTGTTTACAGCTGTTTTAAATAAACGCTTATAATTAATACCAATTACATACTGGTGTGTGTTGCATTCCTCTTCCCCTAGTTGGGACGTAACACTCATCAATATCCACATATGCTATGTGTCAATTATACACAGATGTAACGGTGTTCTTTACCCAAAGAGAAAGACATGCATATGGTTTTGTTTAAATGCTTTAACCTCTGTATGTGTCAAATGTTGGAAAAAAGTTTCTATGGAAGCCCAAGATTGAATTATGACCCTTAACCAGTCTTACAAAATAAAGGAAAATGGTATACAAATGATTGTTCTGTAAGCTTAAGAGTACATGTGGGTCAAAAGGGTCATCAGGAGGTGGGCGTCATCTCAATACCTGGTGCTTCTTGAGTTGGGCCTACAACAAATATTCATAAAGTCCCTTCATGCATGGTCCATGAACCATCCACCATCTCTACCAGCACCCGCAGACTAAACAAAATCAAAAAGAGGTCTATAATGTCAAGACCATTTTCTGCTAAACACTGAAAGTCAAACAAACAAGGAGAAATAATAACCCTCAGCTATCTTATTTTTGGCAAGGAAAAAACTTGTAAGGCGACCAACATGTCTGGCTAACTAGCATGCCTAATGAGCAAACAATGTTGTACAGACACCTCAGCTTGTCAATCAATAAACCAAACACTTATGTCAAACATCATTAGCATACACTTTTGTTTTCACAATTAGCCAACAACACAGGTACATGTTGGTCCAACAGCCTGCCATGCTAGCATTTAGTCATCAGCAGCATGCCACTCAATCCACCAAACAAATCAAGCAGACATCTCAGCAAGCAAAACACCAAACACATTGCAGAGCACATACACGTTATATGTTTTTACTTACCTATTTTTGTCTTTCACCCTTATTCTAAACCTCAGACAATCACTGGATCTGGCTGCAGAGTTGGCCATGTTATTCACTTCCTGCCTTTTGGCTTCACCCTCTTAGATCTATAATCAGTCAAAATTAAAACAAATAAAAACTACAGCCAAACTCCATTGGGATGACTGGGTTTTCAGCCACGTATCTCCTCCTCTCCTTTATAAAGCAATGCTTTTGACTATAACATTTATTTTTTACAAAAACACAAGATCAGGTCTTAGATAAGTGGCAGTTGTCTCCTTAGGGAAATATACATCATGGCTGTTCAAAATGACCTTTTTCCTTTTTTAAAAGAAAATATTCTCTTGTTTTCATTTAGCTTTCAATGAGTGAATTGCCAAATACACTTCAGCATGTCTTGAAATGTAACACCCATATTAAAGACTTGTTTTAAACCCTTTCAAACATAAATATTATGTCCCAACACACTCACTGGCCCTGATTTTCCAGTTTTAAATGCCATTTTCTTAATGTCTTTCATTTTTTGTAAAGCACTTTGAATTGCCTTGTGTTGAAAAGTGCTATATAAATAAACTTGCCTTGCCTTGCCTTGCCTTCCATATGTGCAGGCTCGGTACAAGTTACCCATTTGAAAGATACCTGTTCTGCGATGTCCCCATGTCTGCCTGAGACTGATATCCTGTCTCCCTTGGGTTTTACTTCCTCCACTATACTGCTATATCCCTAGACCCTGAAAGTATAAACTCCAGTCTTAATCTCCTTTGTTAAACTAATATCAAAGGAGTGTGGTGAAATGTCTTTCACCACACTCCTTTCTAACGGAATGAGGTAGGAATTAAACGTACCAAAGAAGATACCAGACCTATAAACTGGTGAGGATTTCTTCTTGGTGATCACAGCAGCCCAGTGGCGGTTCCACGGGGTGGCAGCCACCACCTCAGAAAAATGCCTTGCCACCCTAGTTACCACCCCAGTTGGCAGCTTTGTTTTGAAAGAAAAGTTGTAGCTCATCGGACATTTATGAGAGAAAATCTCTAATTTCCCAGTGCAAGTGAATGCAGCACAAGACGCGAGCCTTTTAACCCCTCCCCCGGCCCTAGTGCCAGCGTGGAAATATGATTACCGGCGATTTCATTTCGGCACGGCGCCAAACGAGAAGCATTCGTATCCAAGTAGACGGAAGGAATGAGGTATTTGCGGTCTACTATGACAGAGAAGAGACTGTCAAGTTTGGCTGTACTCAGCATTGAATCAAAACGCACTAAAGCTTTGGATCTTAATCAGTTTGTGAGGCGTTTTGCTGAACAAATGGTAATCGCCGCATTCAGCTGTTATAGGCATGCCAACTTGATGCTCTGCACACGGATGACTCCATGAGCATAAAAAACTGTTAAGATGATGACCTTACGTGTGTATACAATTGTTCTTCTTTGAGGGGGTCTGCCCCCAAAAACAGTTTTAAGTCCTGAGAAAGTCAAATAAGACGGTGTGTAAAACTACACTGCCCAGCCAAAATAAAGTAACCACTTTGATCTAACTAGGCCGGTAATTCCACTGGATAATAACTGCAGCGATGTGTTTTAGCTGAATACACGTTTTTTTTTAACCCTAACTGATGCAGTTAGTCACTTCTTTAATGTTTGTTCTTTCTGATGTAAAGTCAAGGTTGTAACTGTTTGCAATGAAGTTGTGGGGCGCTGAACTGTTCTTTTGATTCTTTTGATATATGATAGTAACTTGTCTTTCAAATTTGAAGGAGGGTGAGCAAGTATCTTGAGGAACATTCATCATTAACTCCTCCAAAAATATATAGTTTATTTAATAATAACACTGAATGTGAATCATAACAGTGATTGACAGCTGTTAGGAATAATATGATTGTTAATAGTATCATATTAATTCAGACAAACATAGATGACAGTTAATTAATGTAGTTATTGCAGCAGTCTGCATAGATTTGGTACTCCTGCTGTTCTAAGAGTGAGACAAACTTATTCAGTTATTGTTCAGTTAAAATTCATTAAATTATGTCTGCCACCTTATATACTTCTATTTAAGGCTTTACTGATGTGCCACACTAATGTCACCTAATGTCATTGAGTTAAAATATTAATTGTTGGGTAAATATTTTCCAAGGTCCATAACTTTGACGCAGTTTATCAGTTGAAACTGTCCTGACTGAGCACAGGTACCTGTAACCCTAGCTGCTGTGCTCTCAGTGTTCTGTCTCCCTGTTCCTGCCTGTTAGCGTCAGCTGATAGAGGTGTTATGATTCTATCTTGTTATGCAGCATGTTGATTGTTCTCTCTGAACTAGCTAAATACATGGGTCTGGGCTAGAGTTCTTCAGATTTGACGTGGCAACTCTACCGTGAAGTCAGAACCTCTGGCTCTTGGACTTGTGATGTGAATTCTCTGGCCGAAGCTCCTAAATAAACCATCAGTGTTTGACATTAAAGCTCCTGCTCTTCCCGTGTCTCCTTCATGAGTCGGTGACTCCCACTGCAGAATTTCCCCCACATTAATATTGTGGCTTTCCAAGTTAACATTGATTGATATGACTGCGATTAAATCAGCATATACTTCTGCCAGGGTATGCCACCCCTCAAATTCTCCTGCCACCCTCTTGCCACCTGTGACGAAGATAACTTTGACAAAGTTATCTTCGTCACAATTGACGGCGTCAGGCCTTGTATATTGCACATGTGTTTTTATTTTGAAAAGTGTTCCCCCTCCCGGTCTTTCTGTTACTCCTGATTATGTTCACCTGGTACCCTGTGTTGTCTCCCCCCCCCCCCCCCAGCTGTGTCTAATTGCTCCCCCCTCACCTGTGTCTAATTGCTGATTAGTGGGTGTGTATTTAGGCTCTGTTTCCCTGTCTGTTAGGAGGCTGGTAGTGTGTGGGAGATCCTTGTGGCTGGTGACTGTGCTCACGTGAACAGCAGATTGAGGCTGTGTCATATGTTTGTGAGTAATAAATGCCCACACCGGGTTGTATTTTGGACATTCTGCCTCTGCCTCCTTGCTTGGTCGGGCCGCTCAATTGTCAGCTTCACACCACCCCATGAATATTTTTCTAGATCTAGGTTTCCTACTGAAAATGTACACACCGTCTCCCCCTTGTGTTGAAGTTTTAACTGATCATATTCACTGCACTGACTTTTCAAGTCTGAAGAGTTTCTCCATTGACTTCCATGTTAAACATTTAATGAATTATGGGATATATCTCGGGAATTATGAAAGTTATGAATGAGAAAAGTAATAGCAATCGATTCCCGACCGAGCTGAACGTTTTGATGTTGGAACGGAGTTTCTGCGATGTTCAATGTGGGAGAAGAAGAGGGACAAAATAACCCGGCGGAATAAGAATAAATAATGCGTGCGTAGAAGAACAAGTAGATAAGTAAACAAGGTAAATATTAAAACATGTTTATATAAAAGATAGAAACAATCAAAGTTATATTCATGATCTACGTATAAAGCTGAAATGTGTAATAGATACATTTACACAATGAAAAAGTTAATGATTAAGTGAAATATTAAAAGAAGAAGTAGCTTGACTGTCGTCACATATTTGACTAACCATGGTGTGATAGCTGCTGAATTAGCATTCACACAATTACTCAAAAACATAATAAATAGGAATGGCTGTGATGTCATGGGTATAGGCCTATTTCCAAACTTAAACTGAGTAAGGACGTGAGTAGGATATCAAAGACAGTCCGAGTAACACTGTGTGTGTATAGTGTCCACTGTCCAGCAAATCCGTCCCTCTGCTCTTCACTTTCAATTCATCACAGTAGCCAGATGGAGGAGATGGAGGGGAGGGGTAACCCATGCATGTTCAGGATTATATAGAGAGAGTGTGCGCACTGAGCGGCAGCAGCAACAGTTTCTCTGCAACACAAAGTTGGCTCCACAGAAAAGTTTAAATGGCAAAATACAAGCCCAAACCCTGGCTGGTGTGCTGCTTCATCTCGGCTGGTTTACTTTGCGCGGTTGCTCTGGTGTGTCTGTGCGTAGTCTCTCGGACAAAGGCGGACAAAGAGTGTCCGCGCGGCAGCTTCACGCGCGCTGCTGTGGCTGCAGACTCGCGACAGTGCTCCGAGATTGGCAGGTAAATCCCGTTTTGTTCAATAGTAAGAAACCACCAATGGTGAGTTTGATCAGAGTTTGGCTTAACACTCTGTATCTTTGTATCTAAAAGCTTCATATTAAAGAGTGAATGTCTGTTTTGGGGGGAAATTGGCAGAGGTACAAGAAGTAGCACTTAGATATTGTAGTTGAGTAGGCTACAAGTAGAGTAGGAATACTCTGTTACAAGTAAAAGTTCTCCGTTCAAAATGTTACTTAAGTAAAAGGACAAAAGTATTACCATCAAAATGTAAAGTATAGGCTTACCAAAAGTACCAATTATGCAGATGTACCCATTTCAGAATAATATATCGTATGTTTTGATTATAGTTATTGATGTATTAAAATATGTGAATGAAATAGGTGAAAGTATGGCTATTTTGAATGACTTTGTATGCTGCAGGGTAGCTTGTGAATTTACTCCAGGTGTAACTAAAGTCTTATTCAAGTGTTATATTTCACATTATTAATCCAAATCTACAAAGTAACTAAAGGTACTAAATAGCGTAGTACAAGATAGAAGTAAAAAGTAACAAGTCACTCAAAAGTGTATACTTAAGTACAGAACTTGAGTACATTTACTAAGTTACTGTACACCACTGGAGATTGGAAGTTTAAAAAGTTGTTGTTCTTCGATGTATTCCCATCACATGTATCTATATTTAGAGTTTAGTTACTCAGAACCCTGCATGATATCAGACTGCACCTCCCTACTCCTGCAGCAGTTGAGATAAAAAGCTGAACTGAGTAATGGGATAAGCAGTTTAAGAGATTTGACAGGCTCTGTTTGAGGAATAGAGATAATGCCTGCAGAAATGTCAGCAGACAAGCCATGATACTCCTCACCTCTTGTTGATTTATTTCCTGAACCCTGTTGAATGTGAACATACCAGAAAATCAGATCTCGTAGCCCACAACATGATGTCACATTTTGTAATGAGGAAATTCATTTTTAATTTGATGCACTCCTTAATATGTTCAGTGAGCCACAACGTGGATGCCATTAATCTGTCACCATGATAACTCCAAATGCAGAACAAAGGTGAACGTTTCTTTTCAAACAGGAATGTGCATGAAGCTCTTCCTGCTTTTGAATTCAGTTGCAGAGATGTTTTTCTTCCTATCCTTAAGTATATTTCCGAATTCACACCAGAGACAATGAATGTTCCTCTAATGAGTGACTTCTGAGGGCACTCTTTTTCTTCTCTCCAACTATCTCATTTGCATAACACATTCTTCAGAGAGAGAAACCGTTGTGCAGCAGTTGCAGTACAACAGAGTCTCTCTAATCTTTATTCTTTCTAAACCCACGTTTTACTCACATATATAACAGCTCAGATTTGACTAAATGAAATATAAAAAACTAAGATATCTCTAAATTAGTGTGTCTTTATCCACAGAGTATACAGCCATTTGGTCATCTTTGTCTTGCATATTGTCATATCCTATTCAAAACATTAATCAGTTTATGCTTATCTACTAAAGACATAAACAAGTATAAACTAGTTCTGTCTACAATGTTCACATTAGTCTCCTTTAAGTGGACTTTTCCTATTAGATTTGAGTTTATCTTTCTACCTCCTGTGACCTTGTCCACTGTTGAACCAATCAAACTACATGGCAATCATTTCTTGTCCCTCAGTTGACCAACAAAAGACCCATTCACTCTTTTGGAGACGTTTCAGAGTTTTACATGCTTGGTTATATAATTCAGTTTGATGAAGAATTTTTTTTTTATTTGTAAGTAACATTTATTCATAAAACGCTTTTCACAGACAGTCACAAAGTGCTTGACAAAACATTAAAACATCATAGGAATGATAAAATAATAAATGACTATAGGCCACGTTAAAAAGTGCTAAGTGATATGGCCCACAGTTGAATAGTTTAAAAGAAAGAAAAAAATGCCCCAGCATGAATGGCGTCTTCTTGGTATGTTGCCTCAACAACATCTGGCATCAGAACATGGTTTAAACTTGCCTTTTGGCAGCTCAGTCATTCTTTGAATCCCTGAAGCAATAAACCTTGAGTCTAGAGTTTTGCAATCATTCAAAGAAAAAAAAAATGCACCCTGTGTCTGTGTGTGGGCAATTATGTAGTGCGTGGTCGTGTTGGTGAAAGTGTGGTGACATGAATTCAGTAAAATGATATGTTTTCCAGTAACATTCTACAGCAAGGTGGATCGGCAGTAGATGGCGCCATTGCTGCTCTTCTGTGCACGTCTGTGATCAATCCACAGAGCATGGGGATCGGAGGAGGATCTATATTCACCATAAGAAACAAAAAAGGTAAGTTTCTCATTCATTAAGGTGACCTCAAATGATAAAGGTTGATTCAGCTCATGAGTTCTTATCTTTTCTCAGGCAACGTTAAAGTGTACAACTTCAGAGAAACTGTCCCAAAGTCTTTCAAAACAAACCTGTTAGACGACTGTCCCACCTCATTCGGACTGACAACAGGTAGGCAGAATTGTCCATCAGTGTATAGTAATGCACCTTCCCTACCCATGCTTCCTCTTATAGTCATAGCAGAATCATCCCTCTAACTCTGTTCATGTTTTACGAATGGATTATTTGGCTTATTTTCAACATCCTCACCATTTTTTCCTTTTGAGATGTCCTCTAAATAGTGAACACTAATCCAAACACATTCAAACACAACAAATAGATTTGAGAGAAACACATCTTAAGTATCTTAAGTCGCTTACATATTTTTAACATCACCAGCAGCGTCTCTTATTGCTGAGGTTAAATGTTGTTTTCTAGCGTTAAACATTTTAAACATGGAAATGTATTTATTAAGTTACAGTTTTTCTCGATTGCTAACACACATTTTTTTTTAATTGCTCAGTTTCTCAGAACACTAAACATAATTCACAAAACCACACACCCAAAGTGCAAAACACTTAATTCCTCCTGCTAAATGAAGAATTGCACTCAAAACTACATAAACACTTACCAAATGCAAACTTTAGCACCAAATATAACACACTTCATTCATAATACTAGATGGTTTGACCACCCAACTACACACTGCTGAGCAAAATCTAAAGCACTTCATCTGTTATGGGCTATGCTCTGTACATAGAGGTTTCTGCAGAGAAAGATTGCTTGAGTATACAGAAATACAGTAAGTGAAGAAATACAAATGAGTTGTTGAAAAAAATCAAATTTTATTCAAAATGAACATTGTGCAACATGCATCTCAGTTCATAGTTACTATGCTTTGGATCTCTCTAAGTGTGATGCATTGTTTGCCAAAACCCAGTTTGTAACTACTGCTTCCTGTGCCTCATTGGAAATGCTTAGCCTTCCACCTGCACCTCTTTGTTTCTCAGTCCTTTGGATAAACAACAAAGATATAGTGGTTGGTCAGTGTCTGTGTTGCATAGAGGTAAGTTTACCACAGTACATTGTGCAGGATTGTTGTACAGTTATAGTATGCAACATGCCAACAACTCAATTACAGTAATGAAGTAAATACGTTTATCACAACAGATATAAGCACTGATATATCATGAATTATGCAGAGCTAAAAACTGGTAACTAACCTGTTTTCAAGTCTAAGTGTCCGGATTACAGAGACGACAGCAAATCGGCTTGGATTAGGCTGAACCCTCTGTCCAGCCTCTCTCATCGTCAAATCATGGTTGATAACATTTCATTTCATTAGAGAGTATTCCTTTTGTCCACGTCCTCTCCCTCCCAGTAGCGTGGCGTGGGGAAAAAATGAGGGGAAGCCAATAATACGTCCTTTCTTTTGGGGTGGGGGGGGGGGGGTGTGGTGGTCAATGTAATAACGTAACCAGATGAGTGATTACAGCGCCCGGTATCATTTTACACACATTTGTATCATACAGATGCAGGACTTACACACGCCTGTTATCTGACCGATAGGTCCGCACGCACTCTCCAGCCGAAACTCTAATAACCATTCATTCACAAACTAAATCAGGAGACCTTTAACGTTTTACGTCCGGTTCGCTCCTTTGTTCCTCGCTGTAAACGACTCCAGTTTGGGCATTGGCCTATCATCAGATTGTATTTGTTGTTGCTGCTGCAGCGGAAGTTTAGTCCAATTATTTTTGATTAAATACTCCAAATCTCCACCCTCCATAATTGCACTTGCTTCAGTTGCTTGCTACTTTCTAACGGCGGTGTAAGTGGTGCAGTGACGCTATCTATCTTCTATCGATTAGATTTATCATTCGAAAATTATAAATGTAGGGTAGACATGTGGATATTATCCGACTGAACAAAACGTGCATTTACCTAACATGTTCGTTTTCCACTGACCTTTTTTCGAGCTATTTTCCAAAATCCTAAGGAGAAATCACATTGCTTTTTTGTCGAGGGAAACCGAGTGCAGCTTACTTCCGCTTTTTGGGACGCGTCACTGCACCACTAAATTGATGCAATTTGATTGGATTGTGAGGCAAGGGAAGCCAGCCGCCTCTGGCTTCCCTTGGCATGGCCCTGACCAATCACAGGTTGGCAGGGACATGAAGTGAGCCTCATCTGATTGGTCAATCCCTCCATTTTTTTTCACCAAGGGAAGCAAATTTCGGCTGGCTTCCTCTCGCAACAGAGTGCAATCTACTGTTTCACCATAACATCTAGAGGGGCGCTGTTTCAATATTTGTAAAATACTCAATGAGAATGGGGGAGAGACGGGCCGGCAGCAACACACAACAATGAATTTCCGAAACTAAACGAAGTGTTTTTATTTATTTATTAAAATTATAACTACAATCCGAAAAACAGGGGAAGCCTGGCTTCCCTTGGCCTCCAGGAGAAAACGCCACTGCTCCCTCCAGCTCTACCTCTACCTCCTCCTCTCACTCCCAGCCCAGCTCTTCCTCTTCCTCTTGCTTCCATGTTGGCTTCCATTGTTGCTGTAAGAAAGTACTCACCTGTGGTATTTTTATAGTGCTAACATCCTGATTGATGAGCCAACAATTATGCTATCAGGTGTTTGGTCAGGTGGAACGTGTTTCTTGATGATTGGTCCATGTTTGAGGCGTTTTGAATATCAGTGTTTTAAACCTGCTAACATGTGACATTATGTCAGATTCCTGTGTCTTACGTGGAGAAACGTGTGCAGTGGTTTGCAAAAAGTGTCGTGTTGATTTGCAAATTGTGTGAAAAGCTGAAAACGTGTTTAGAGTTTTGGAGATTTGAGCCGATGTTTTGCTCTTTGAGTGTCAGTTAAAATAATTGTGCTTTATGTATAATTTTTGTGTGTTAGCAATCGAGAAAAACTGTAAACCAAATGTTTTCTTTATTGCTTTATTTTTCACGTCAGTCCCACTTTTTTTTTATCATTGTTTTTTCCCATCATTGGTTTCATGCAGCTTTATTGTTTTGCACCTTGCAGGCAGCCAGTGGATCGGTGTTCCTGGAGAGCTGCGGGCCTATGAAGAAGTTCACAAACAGTACGGGAAGCTGCCTTGGTCCAAGCTGTTTGAACCAACAATCAAACTGGCCAGAGAGGGCTTCCCTTTGCCGGCTTATCTGGGAAAACTTCTGCAACACCCTATTGTGAAAGGTCACGTGGAAAAATCATCTATCTGGTACAAGGTCTAGAGCTTTTCCAAAAATTAGAATATCTACTTACTGATGATCATAAAGGTTTTAGGGCACTGACAAACTAGCACTAAGCTTTTACTCATCAGTGCAGAAATCCTGGAGCTTTCCTGGAGTCTTTCAAATCCCTTTTTTAACTGATGGTTTATAGCGTTTAAGTTTCAGGATTTCATCATGCATAATAGTTTCACCCAGTCCACACGCTCATTTGAACACTTTTTGCATTGGTGAACATGATTGTTGTGTTCTACAGGCACATTTTTGTTCTTAGCATAACATTTCAGGAGCAGGACCTGGAGATAAAAGCAGTGCTCACCTTCTTTTAGAAATGTTTGTTTGAAATGTGGGTTTTCCTTAGCAAAAGAGGGAGACGTGTTTTAAAAAGCCTGAATGGACATGAATTCCTCTCTGCCTCTGCAAAAGCTTGCACAAAAATGCAGAAACAACTTCCCGCAGGACATTTGAGATTATTTATTGATGAGTGTGCAAAAAATACGTTTGATTAAATATAAATTGCATGAAATGATTGTCACTATTAGTTAACAAAGAAGACCAGAAAGGTCACAAATTACACAGATGACGAAGTGCAGCATTACCTAAATTGTAATTGCTCTAATATGTTCTGACTTGTGCTTTTACATCAATACTCTTTTCCAGTGACATTTTCTGCGACACAAACAGAACCGTTCTGCGCACAGGAGACAACCTCACGTTTCCTAAACTTGCAGATACAATGGAAACAATTGCAAAGCAAGGGGCAAAGGCTTTTTACTCTGGCAAGATAGGACAAGACTTAATCCAAGACATAGAGGCTGCAGGTTGGTGCAATTTCATTTGGATGGGGTCTACACTTAAATGGGCAGAACAATACATCTAATGTCAACCTGAAAATGAAAGATTTCAAGCTGTTTGTACATGTTTCTCCTAGGTGGGACTATGACGATGGAGGATCTGACGTCCTTCCAGGTGCGGGTGGAGGATGCATGGACAGTTTCTCTGGGAAGCACCAAGATGCACCTCCCTCCACCTCCTTTTGGGGGCCCCCTGCTGGCCTTCATACTCAAACTCATGCAAGGTTTCATGTATCATGATAACTTTCCTGCAATTCTTTAAACTGACACACTGTAGTGTAGCAGCTGCATGACAGTCTAGCATTTTGGCTCTATACTCTGAATAATAAAAAAATAGTAAAGCATAATAGTTTTAAAATGTGTTATTTTGTGTTTTTTCACAGGGTTTCCCTTCAATCAAAACTCCCTGAATGTTGACCAGAAGATTCAGATGTACCATCGCTACATAGAAGCAGCTAAATTTGCTAATGGACAAAAGAGGAACATCAACGATCCCTATTTTAATGACAAAAAGGTTTGATTTTGTTTTCGTTATTCTTAAAGCAAAAGACTATCTCAAGGATTCAAGATTCAAGGGTTTTATTGTCATATGCACAGTAGCTACAATGTAGCTATGGCAATGAAAATATTGAGTCCCAAGCTCCTCCAATAATGCAACATATTATATAGGACATAAGACAAATACAAAACATAAAAATAAAAATAGTACAAAATGAAACAGAGTACAATAGATTAGAACAAAAATAGTGCAGGTTATGTTGCAAGAGCAGTGTGCAAGTAGTGCAGATGAAGTTAACTATATACATGCCAGCAGGGGCAGATCTAGACAAATATTCATGGGGTGGCAAGAGGGTGGCAGGAGAATTTCAGGGGTGGCATCCCCTGGCAGAAGTATATGCTGATTTAATCGCAGTCATATCAATCAATGTTAACTTGGAAAGCCACAATATTGATATTTTAACTCAATAACAGTAGGTGACATTATTGTGGCACATCAGTAAAGCCTTAAATATAAATATATAAGGTGGCACACGTAATTGAATGAATTTTAACTGAATTAGTTGGTTTAACATATTTGGCGTACCAAATGCGCAGACTGCTGCAATAAGTACATTAATTAACTGTCTCATCGATGTGTGTCTGTATGAATATGATAATATTAACAATCATTGTATTATTCCTATCAGCTGTCAATCACTGTTATGATTCACATATTCAGTGTTATTATTAAATAAACTATATTTTTCGGAGGAGTTAATGATGAATGTTCCTCAAGATGCTTGCTCACCCTCCTTCAAATTTGAAAGACCAGTAATTGCTATCATAATTCAAAAGAATCAAAGGAACAGTTCAGCGCCCCACAACTTCATTGCAAACAGTTACAACCTTGATTTTACATCAGAAAGAACAAACATTAAAGAAGTGACTAACTGCATCAGTTAGGGTTAAAAAAACGTGTATTCAGCTAAAACATACATCGCTGCAGTTATTATCCAGTGGAATGCCCGTACCTACTGGCCTAGTTAAATCAAAGTAGTTACTTTTTTTTGGCTGGGCAGTGAAGTTTTACACAGTCTGATTTCACTTTTTCAGGACTTGAAACTGTTTTTTTGGGGCCGACCACCACAAAGAAAAAACATATATTTACACATGTAAGGTCATCTTCTTAAACAGTTTATTATTCTCATCGACTCATCCGTGAGCAGAGCATCAAGTTGGCATGTCTATAACAGCTGAATGTGGCGATTACCATCTTGATCAGCAACAAAACGCCACACAAACTTATTAAGATTTAAAGCTATGGTGCGTTTTGATTCAATGCTCAGTACAGCCAAACTTGACAGGCTCTTCTCTGTCATAGTAGACCACAAACAGTTGCGGCGCCAGAGTATTTGTGTTGGGTAATCTATGGTAGGGCTAACCCATACATTGGTGGGGCTCAAGTCAGTATTTGCAATGTAATTAAATACACGCTCCCCTTGACAGTGAAACGCCACGCGTGAGGTTTAGATTATTTCCCTGTCTCAATCCAAATGCAACTGTATGAAATAAAAAGGCACATTTCTCTTGTAGTAAATAAAAAGGGCGACCTGGAGCCAATCCTGCAATTTCCCCACAGGTGAAAGAGTTGAAAACCCAACTCCTGCAGGGGGGTCTGGGGGGATTCTCCCCCAGGAGATTTTTTGAAATACTAACATCAAATACACATTCTGGTGCTCTCTTGAGAAGAAAAATAAATAAATATATATTACTACACAACGTATTTAAAAAAATGAATGCCATTTTAGTTTTTTGTTACTTTGTTCTGAAAGCTGAACCTGCGGCTCCTCGCAGAGAGGAGAGGGAAGAGGCTGTGTGAATTACTTTACATTGTGGATAAGGGTGGATAGCCCCCATTGTTCTGTGTGTCAAAATGAAAGACAGCCCACACACCTATCAATCATCAAACCGTGGGGTCTTATAGTTGTACCGATGTATATAGAGCTGTACTATAGCAAAAGTATTCTCCGTCGGGACTTCCTGCAACAACACCGCGCCGTTATCGTGATTCTGATTGGCAAGAAGATATTATCAAAGATGTTCTATTGAGAAGACGATCACTACGTGACAAAAGTGTTCAAAACCGTTTCTAGTCTTCGGTATTTCCAGACAAGTGGCTACTGAAATCAATCTTACTAACTGCTGTCTGTGCAATTTACTCCGCGAGTTGGCAGACTTTATTCTGCTTACTTTAACATCATTGTTCATGGTGGGGCTAAGCCATTTATTGGTATGGCTGTAGCCTACCCCAGCCATACCCTGACCGCAAATACCTAATTCCTTCTGTCTACTTGTATCCGAAATGCTTCTCGTTTTGCGCTGTCCTCCCGTTCAAATGAAATCGCCGCCAATCAGATTTCCAAGCTCGCGCCAGGGGGGGGAGGGGTTACAAGGCTCGCGTCTTGTGCTGCATTCACTTGCACTCGGACATTAGAGATTTTCTCTCATAAATGTCCGATGAGCCACAACTTTTCTTTCAAAAACAAAGGTGCCAAATGGGGTGGCAGCTGGGGTGGCAAGGCATTTTTCTGAGGTGGCAGCTGCCACCCCGTGCCACCCCGTAGAACCGCCACTGCATGCCAGAAAAATGAATAAATACAATAAGCTAAATGATGCAGAGAATGTTGAAAGTGACCAAATAAATGCAGGATTCTATGTACATGTAAATAGTTATGCCGTCTCAGGTAGACTCAAAATATTAGTTCTACACAATCAATAATATAATCAATCCATTTATACAATGTTGAATGGCCCAAAATTATAATAAATAAAAGCAGGTTTATTAAAGAAAAAGCCTGAGTGGTTTGAGTTAAAGTTTGGAAATACACTTTTTTAACAGTTTAATGAGAAGATTGACAACACTTTCAACCGTAAAAGGTATCAATCTTCTCATCTAACACTTAATAGTAATAATAATAACTTGAATTTATATAGCCCCTTTCATAACCTCAAGGTTGCTTTACAGGCAGGAAAATGTCAAAACTGTAGAAATAAAGATACTTTCTATATAGTTGATTTGTGTCTGCCTGGTGACCTTGTATGTCAAACCCCCTTTCTTCTCCCTAAGCTTTCTGTTTCTATGTACATGGCAAGATACATTTTAAAGGTCACCTGTTGTGCAAAATCCACTTTTTAATGTCTTTGCTACATAAACATGTGTCCCCTCTGCGTTAAGAGGTTCTGAAAGTTTCAGGAAAAAAGATTCTCTCTCTTTTTGTCCTGATCCATTTATATAAAAACCTGTCTGAAAATGAGCTGATGAGATTTGGCCACTTTATGATGTCAAAATGATTTTTGGGTTGTGCAACCATTAGCAAATAACCAACCAAGGTAACACCCACCCACCTTCTCAACTGAATCTCTTAGAGAACTATTGCGCAAATAACCACAAAAACATTTTTCAAAAAAGTCCCCCACCCCAGCTTTTTCCAGTTTCATTATGATGTTTTTCTTTCAGAGTGCAGTTCATTTGATCCAAGACTCCTTCATCAATAGCATCAATGACCGGATTTTTTCCAACCTGACCCATGAGAACTCATACTACAACAATACCAAGCCGTCCCGGGATAATGTCGGGACGACACACGTTTCTGTCCTGGATGAAGAAGGACTGGCTGTCTCTGCCACCAGCACCATAAACCAAGTGTAAACACAAAGCCTGTTATTTCTACTTTGTCTACTTTATATTATTTCAAATGGCTAAGTCTATGGTGTTTTGTTTTGCAGTTTTGCAGGAGGTATTTACTCTCCGCGAACAGGCATCATCCTGAACAATGAGCTGTTGGACTTCTGTAGCAGAGCGGACACAGTGAGGGCAGGTAAAGTCACATAAACGAGGACTTTCGATTGCAATTTCAATCTTTCAGTCTGATATGGAGTGTGATTGTTGTTGCAGGTGAACAGCCTCCTTCCTCAATGACTCCGGTAATACTGGAATCAAAGTCTGGAGGACTTTTTGTGATTGGTGGATCGGGAGGAAGCTTGATAACCTCAGCAGTGGCCTTGGTAATTTTGATTAACCTGTTTGCAAATTGGTTAACAACTTCCTCATCTGTGTGCTTACATGGTTATTTGTTTAATCTTTGCAGTCTATGATAAACCACCTGTGGCTGGGGATGAATCTGAAAGACGCCATAGCTGCGCCTATAGTGTTTGTCGATTCCAAAAATAAAGTGAATTTTGAGCCCGGTTTTAACAAGGTGAGATACTAATGTGCTCCTCCTCACTGGCCATTGATTACATTTAGATTCACCAGACTGTGTCGTCTATCTAATGAAAAACATTTCATCTTATGTTATTAATGTATTCTGACAGAGATAGCCACAACATAATTGTACAAAGTCTGCTTCAATCTACCTGTAATCATCTTTGGAACCGAAGTGGGGAGGATAAGTGGTACTAATGTGTGTGTGTGTGTGTGTGTGTGTGTGTGTGTGTGTGTGTGTGTGTGTGTGTGTGTGTGTGTGTGTGTGTGTGTGTGTGTGTGTGTGTGTGTGTGTGTGTGTGTGTGTGTGTGTGTGTGTGTGTGTGTGTGTGTGTGTGTGTGTGTGTGTGTGTGTGTGTGTGTGTGTGTGTGTGTGTGTGTGTGTGTGTGTGTGTGTGTGTGTGTGTGTGTGTGTGTGTGTGTGTGTGTGTTCTCAGTCAGTGATAGAGGGCCTTACCACTCTTGGACACACATCTGGGAACTCGAACTTCTTCCTAAATGTAGTCAATGCTCTGGAAAAGGAGAATGGATGTATTACCGCTGTATCAGACCTCAGGAAGGACGGGAGGTCAGCAGGATACTGAACAAAGAAGACCACGAGAAAGCACCTTCCTGTAAATATCTGCACTAAAGATTGACTCAACCTTTAAGTCACCTATTATGCAAAATCCACTTGTTCATGTCTTTTATACATCAACATGTGTCCCCTCTGTGTAAAGAGATTCTGAAAGTTTCAGGAAAAAAGATTCGATCACTTTTTCTCCTGATCCATTTGTATAAAAACCTGTCTGAAAATGAGCTGATCAGATTTTGGCCACTTTATGATGTCATAACGATTTTTTGGCTTATGTAACCATTAGCCAATCACCAACCAAGGTACAGTATAATAGGGGACCTTTAAAATGCATACTTCACCCCCAAAACATTGACCATCTGTGTATAAAATACTCACACTATGTTGAATTCTTAAAGAAAACTTTTCTTTTCTCACAGAATCCAAAAACGGACAAAACTTTTGATGACTTGAAGTCAATTGGATGATTAATCCTTATTGTTAAACACTTCTTTATATGCAGTGCTTAAAATGTCCTAGTATGTGAAAATGCATGCTTCTGAGAATGTAATTAGACGTGTGAAAGATTGTAAGCAGATGTGGTGAAATATTTTTGCTCCTCATTTACCTCAATAACTCCTTTTTCTAATGCCTTGTTACTGTGCCAGTACAAGGTAACACGGGGTGAGTTAATGGGTATTTAAGAGGTGAAGTATTCCTTTAAAAACAAAAGTGTGCCTTCAACAAAATGTGATCCCTTTAACCCTTGGTTCTCAGGCTCTTCAGTGATGACCTAAATAATCAATCAAGAAACTATTAATGATGTCACTGGTGTCGCCATTGTCATACTACTTAAAAGAGGCCCTATTATGCTTCTCTGGTTTTTCCCTTTCCTGGTGTGTGTTATACTGTAGATTTGTGTTCATGTAAATGGTCTGCAAAGGCTACAAATCCAAATGTCCCTTTCCAGAGGCAGTTTCTCTCTCACACGTTGACAATGAGCATAATATATCCTCTTTAAATGACTTGGACTGACACAATACACCGTGATTCCTCGTACGTGTAAACCTACCTGGTAATAAACCTGTTTCTGATTCTGATTCTGATGAACTGCTGATATACTGCTGAGATCTGCTATGAAGCTCTATGGGATTAAACAGTATATTGCAGCAGCAGTCCATAAAGACAACTGTGTTAAAAAGAAAAGTGTTTTAAAAAATGTTTAGAGAACAAATTTCATAATTATCAGACAATGTTTTATTTCCTCACTGAACTTTGTAGGATTTTTTTATTGAGACATGTGATCCTTTTTAAGTGACTTCTGAATTACTCTGACCTTAAAATTGTGAGACTGTGAAACAACATTATTTCCTGGGCGTATTGTGACCTTTTTTTAAAGCGAAGAAAATGCTGTAGAATTTCATTAAACAAAAAAAAAAAAAAAATATATATATATATATATATTTCACAGTTAACATTATCTAAAGAAAAATACTTTATTTTCATACCAACAACATGTTGTTTTCTGTGTTTTAATATCTGAAAATGTTATGTATAATAGTAACACACTTTTTTACAATTATCATCTGTGAATATTTGTGATTTCACAATAAAGAAAAATCTGAACAAAGATGAGTGAATAGAGGTTTCTCAATACTCAAATTTCCCCTCCTTGACTCCTCGACTCCTCGGTTCTCCGGTAGTGACCCGGAAATGAATTTCAGCGCACCATTTTGAAGGACATCTCATTTCTCTAAATGCACTTCGAGGACCGAGCATCGAGCATCGAGGAGGCTCTCTGGAGGAGCTCTAACCGAGGAGACACTGATGCATCCTCCACGGCTCCTCCACGGATGCATTTCCGGGAACGGTGGAGGCGTGACGCACGGCCGGACTTATCTCAGCCAATGACAGCTCTGCATGCATCCCTTGGATATTATTTTAGTAGCTGCTTTCATCGCAACGCAATGTTTACAGTGAGAACAGCTGTGAGGTCCGTGCAGAAAGCAGAGCAGTGTGTAAAATATATATCACTCAGTATAACAGGCCTACTACATTACTTTCTGTATTTATATGCTGTAGTTTAGTAGATATTTACAAACAAAGAGTCAATATTTTTCTAAGACCATTTAGTGCTTCACATAATAAAATACACAATGGCTGTAGCCTGATTATGCTTTAGGAGCAGGTGTGTGTGGTACAGTGTGTAGGTGTGTGTGTGGTACAGTGTGTGTGTGTTGTACAGTGCGTAGATGCACCGGACAGACGGGTCTCAGTTGGTTTGTTGTCCTATGCTTACTTTTAATACTTGTACAACTTTTGGCCCGTAATTTCAATTCCCCATTTCAGCGACCAGAGAGAGAGGGTGGGGGGGGGGATATATCCAGTCTCTGATTGTGTTTGTTATTATGAGAGTGCTCTCACACTCTTGTTTGATTCTGAAATTGTATATATTTATATAAATATATGTGTGTGTGTATATGTCCGCATATGTAGCCTGTTATTGTCTCATTATACCGCCCTGTCAATGAATTAAAAGTAAATATATATAAGTGGTCATGAACACATCTGTCCATCAGAGTGCTGCTGTGCCTCCTGTCATCATTAATGGACGTCTGTTTAAAATGACCGCTCAGAGGAGAGGAGTTCTCATTTCTCTAACCGCCTGCTGCTTCCACTCCTCTCTCCTCGGTTCCCATCAGTACTCCGCTCGCATCTCCTGTGGGTGGCACCAAGTCTCGAGGAGAGGAGTCGAGAATAGGAGTCGAGGAGGGGAAATTTGAGTATTGAGAAACCTCTATTGTCACCAGGGGCCTCATGTATAACGCCGTGCGTAGGATTCACGTGGGAAGGTTGCTTACTTAGTAGAAATCCGAAAAATAGGTACATACCATCGTACACATAGATATATATAAACACTAGATGGCTGAAGGGGGAGTCGCCAGCGTAGCTCACCGGCGGCCATCTTACCACAGTCAACAGCTACTACTAAAGCTGTTGTAAGGTGAGTGATCTGCACAAAAATACTCTTAACTCGCTGAAATCTTAACTGATTTACAAACGGTGTGTTTTATTATAAACGTTATTAGCATGGCTATGATACAGGAGACAACAAGACATGTTGAAAAAAACAAGTTAATGATTATAATTATAAATATGCAGTATCATAACTACATCTTTGATGTTTATAACAAACCAAACCGTTTGAAAATTGAGCAATCTATGGTTATTTCAATAGTGCACCATAGACATAATGTTATGAGTGAGCGAGCTGCCTGTGGCAAGATGGCCGCCATGTGGCAACGTCGGTCTCCATTGGCCAGCAGCGCGGGTGAGTCATCTAGTGTTTATATATATCTATGATCGTACATACATTTTCCGCCACTTTCCGATTCACCAAACATTGCGTACCGGCGAGGAGAGTGCGTATGGCACTTCCTACGCCGGTTTCCCTTTATAAATCACAACCGACTCGAAATGCTTCACGTAAAGGCCCAGATACACCGGCCCGAAATCGGCAGTAAATGGGAGTCGGGCCGAACATGAGCGTGGGCACGCCCTATTTGGAGTGGTGTGCGCCGCACCGTCGGGTCTTTTCTGCCGACCTGACGCCTTTTCTTGCCGATTCAACATGTTGAATCGGCAATCGGCATGTTGGAACACCACCAGAAGTCGGACAAAGGGATAACACTGATTGGCTGTTCAGCTAGCATATCAGTGCATAAGAAGCGTTAACGGAAGTGAGGGAGGTAAACAAATGATTTAAAATGGAAGATGGAACACACACGAACGGCTATTTCACCTCATCGGTTTATAGAGCTCCTGTTCTTTTTATGTTTTCAATGGACGAGAGTGAAAATGGAAAGAAAAACGCAATTTGTTGTTTGTTTATATCACGGAGTCTGTTCTTCTTCTCTGTCTTCCGGTTGTTCCGGTTGTTGCCTCTTTTGCATGATGAATACACACTACCGCCGCCTGCTGGTAAGGAGAGTTATTGCCACTTACGCATGCGCAGTTCATACGTGCTCGGCTCGGATTTGCGGTGTGTTCCAGTGCGCGAAGTCGGGAAATACGCAGGAGAGTCCGGCGATGCAACAGTTGGTTTCGGCGTCGGCGACTTCTCAGGTGACTGGCCGGTGTATCTGGGCCTTAACGGCCATATTTGCCTATAAATAGTCAAAGAAACGCCCTTTCTTTCATTCATTCATTTTAACTGACTGCATGGAGAAGATCGGAGGAAATGACGACAGGACAGCTAAAAAAAACATCTCACACCGTGTCAGATTTTGGTTATTTTTGGGAGGTCGAGATAAATCATATTGTTTGGTGGATGCAGTTTGAACCAGAGTAGCAGCATGGAGGTCGGATCGTCACCAAAATAAATAAATAAGTGGTCCGAAAAAGGTTAATGACAAAAAAAATACACATAGCCTTCCTCAGGCAGTGTGTTTGTACCGGGGACAGGAGACCCCCCCTTGATGAGAAACTGTAATAAATGATCGGGGGTGGAGTCATGACGACTGGATCTGAATTATGTTTTTGTATTTGGTGGTTTGTGTCCCAGCTGTCGATCGGCTGTGCGCAGCGCACTGCAGCGTGCATCTCAACCCCCCCCCCCCCCCCCCCCCTCCGCATCAACTCTATATCCACCAGTTAAAGGAAATACAACTATGTGTTGTGTTATATTAGCTGTACAATTTACCACATATGGTGCTCTTAGTTTCCATACGTCCTGTGCAGGGGCAGATCTAGACAAATATTCATGGGGTGGCAAGAGGGTGGCAGGAGAATTTCAGGGGTGGCATCCCCTGGCAGAAGTACAGGACTGTCTCAGAAAATTAGAATATTGTGATAAAGTTCTTTATTTTCTGTAATGCAATTAAAAAAACAAAAATGTCATACATTCTGGATTCATTACAAATCAACTGAAATATTGCAAGCCTTTTATTATTTTAATATTGCTGATTGTGGCATACAGCTTAAGAAAACTCAAATATCCTATCTCTAAATATTAGAATATCATGAAAAAGTATACTAGTAGGGTGTTCAACGAATCACTTGAATCGTCTAATTAACTCGAAACACCTGCAAGGGTTTCCTGAGCCTTGAAAAACACTCAGCTTGGTTCAGTAAACTAAATCACAAGTATGGGGAAGACTGCTGATCTGACTGCTGTCCAGAGGACCGTCATTGACACCCTCCATCAGGAGGGTAAGACACAAAAAGAAATTTCTCAAAGAGCAAGCTGTTCACAGAGTGCAGTTTCAAAGCACATCCACAAAAAGTCTGTTGGAAGGGGGAAATGTGGCAGGAAACGCTGCACAACCAAGAGAGATGACCGCAGCCTTAACAGCATTGTGAAGAAGAGTCGCTTCCAGAATTTGGGGGAGCTTCAAAGACAGTGGACTGAAGCTGGAGTCCAGGTATCAAAAGTCACTGTTCACAGACGTGTCCGGGAAATGGGCTACAATAGCCGTATTCCCATGGTCAAGCCACTTCTGAACTCAAGACAACGGAAGAGGCGTCTGACTTGGGCTAAGGAAAAGAAGCACTGGACAGTTGCACAGTGGTCCAAAGTCCTCTTTTCAGACGAAAGCAAGTTTTGTATTTCATTTGGAAGTCAAGGCGCCAGAGTCTGGAGAAAGGCTGGAGAGGAGCAAAATCCAAGTTGCTTGAAATCCAGTGTGAAGTTCCCACAGTCAGCGATGGTTTGGGGAGCCATGTCAGCTGCTGGTGTTGGTCCACTGTGTTTCATCAAGCCCAGAGTAAATGCAGCTGTGTACCAAGAGATTTTAGAGCACTACATGCTTCCGTCTGCTGAAAAGCTCTATGGAGATGAGGAATTCATTTTCCAGCATGATCTGGCACCTGCCCACAGTGCCAAAACCACCAGTAACTGGTGTACTGACCATGGCATTACTGTCCTCGATTGGCCTGCAAATTCCCCTGACCTGAACCCCATAGAGAATATGTGGGGTATTGTGAAGAAGAAGCTGAAAGACACCAGACCCAACAATGCTAATGAGCTAAAGGCCGCTATTGAAGCATCCTGGGCATCCATAACACCTCAGCAATGCCACAGGCTGATTGCCTCCATGCCACGCCGCATTGATGCAGTAATCCGTGCAAAAGGATTCCCAACCAAGTACTGAGTGCATTAATGGACATTTTCAAATGTTTGATTGTGTTTTGCTGTTATAAATCTTTTTTTTTTACTTGGTCTGAGGAACTATTCTAATTTTTTGAGATAGGATTTTTGAGTTTTCTTAAGCTGTATGCCATAATCAGCAATATTAAAATAATAAAAGGCTTGCAATATTTCAGTTGATTTGTAATGAATCCAGAATGTATGACATTTTTGTTTTTTTAATTGCATTACAGAAAATAAAGAACTTTATCACAATATTCTAATTTTCTGAGACAGTCCTGTATATGCTGATTTAATCGCAGTCATATCAATCAATGTTAACTTGGAAAGCCACAATATTGATATTTTAACTCAATAACATTAGGTGACATTATTGTGGCACATCAGTAAAGCCTTAAATATAAATATATAAGGTGGCACACGTAATTGAATGAATTTTAACTGAATTAGTTGGTTTAACATATTTGGCGTACCAAATGCGCAGACTGCTGCAATAAGTACATTAATTAACTGTCTCATCGATGTGTGTCTGTATGAATATGATAATATTAACAATCATTGTATTATTCCTATCAGCTGTCAATCACTGTTATGATTCACATATTCAGTGTTATTATTAAATAAACTATATTTTTCGGAGGAGTTAATGATGAATGTTCCTCAAGATGCTTGCTCACCCTCCTTCAAATTTGAAAGACCAGTAATTGCTATCATAATTCAAAAGAATCAAAGGAACAGTTCAGCGCCCCACAACTTCATTGCAAACAGTTACAACCTTGATTTTACATCAGAAAGAACAAACATTAAAGAAGTGACTAACTGCATCAGTTAGGGTTAAAAAAAACGTGTATTCAGCTAAAACATACATCGCTGCAGTTATTATCCAGTGGAATGCCCGTACCTACTGGCCAAGTTAAATCAAAGTAGTTACTTTTTTTTGGCTGGGCAGTGAAGTTTTACACAGTCTGATTTCACTTTTTCAGGACTTGAAACTGTTTTTTTGGGGCCGACCACCACAAAGAAAAAAACATATATTTACACATGTAAGGTCATCTTCTTAAACAGTTTATTATTCTCATCGACTCATCCGTGAGCAGAGCATCAAGTTGGCATGTCTATAACAGCTGAATGTGGCGATTACCATCTTGATCAGCAACAAAACGCCACACAAACTTATTAAGATTTAAAGCTATGGTGCTTTTTGATTCAATGCTCAGTACAGCCAAACTTGACAGGCTCTTCTCTGTCATAGTAGACCACAAACAGTTGCGGCGCCAGAGTATTTGTGTTGGGTAATCTATGGTAGGGCTAACCCATACACTGGTGGGGCTCAAGTCAGTATTTGCAATGTAATTAAATACACGCTCCCCTTGACAGTGAAACGCCACGCGTGAGGTTTAGATTATTTCCCTGTCTCAATCCAAATGCAACTGTATGAAATAAAAAGGCACATTTGTCTTGTAGTAAATAAAAAGGGCGACCTGGAGCCAATCCTGCAATTTCCCCACAGGTGAAAGAGTTGAAAACCCAACTCCTACAGGGGGGTCTGGGGGGATTCTCCCCCAGGAGATTTTTTGAAATACTAACATCAAATACACATTCTGGTGCTCTCTTGAGAAGAAAAATAAATAAATATATATTACTACACAACGTATTTAAAAAAATGAATGCCATTTTAGTTTTTTGTTACTTTGTTCTGAAAGCTGAACCTGCGGCTCCTCGCAGAGAGGAGAGGGAAGAGGCTGTGTGAATTACTTTACATTGTGGATAAGGGTGGATAGCCCCCATTGTTCTGTGTGTCAAAATGAAAGACAGCCCACACACCTATCAATCATCAAACCGTGGGGTCTTATAGTTGTACCGATGTATATAGAGCTGTACTATAGCAAAAGTATTCTCCGTCGGGACTTCCTGCAACAACACCGCGCCGTTATCGTGATTCTGATTGGCAAGAAGATATTATCAAAGATGTTCTATTGAGAAGACGATCACTACGTGACAAAAGTGTTCAAAACCGTTTCTAGTCTTCGGTATTTCCAGACAAGTGGCTACTGAAATCAATCTTACTAACTTCTGTCTGTGCAATTTACTCCGCGAGTTGGCAGACTTTATTCTGCTTACTTTAACATCATTGTTCATGGTGGGGCTAAGCCATTTATTGGTATGGCTGTAGCCTACCCCAGCCATAGAGCTCCTGCGGATGATGTCACATATGCTGGTCACGTGACGAGAAACGAAGGGGGCAGCCATTTTGGCAGTAATCGCGTCAGTAAATTCATTGGCAGGCACTGGCAGACTGTCGAGGATGGTGGATAACTGCTGTGCACCAGGTTGCACAAATAGGCGTGGGAAGAAGAAAGGTGTATCTTATTATCGCATTCCAAAAGACGCGGAGAGGAGGGAAAAGTGGATCGCAGCGATTAAAAGAGCCAGGAGCCGTCTGAACAAGACTGAAAGATGGGACCCCCCGGCCGTTTGCTTTCGCTTATGCAGTGATCACTTCATATCAGGTGGGTGAAGGAATACAGTACAATGCTACAAAAAGTTTTCAAAAAGCAAAAATACAAACTAGTTTCAGACGCACTGCAGTAGCTATCCAAGCTAATAAACAAACATGCTAACGTGACACTGCCGTAGCTAGACAAGCTAATAAACAAACAATGCTAACGTGACACTGCCTATCAAACTGGAATAATTTAATACTTACCCTTGCAGTGATGATGCCGAAGTTTTTGGATGTAAGACTCCACAGTTGAATGTTGTTTACGAAGCCGGACTGACACCATTTGTAAGCCTCCAAGCTTTTGTAAGCTCTGAGGGAGTCTCCTGAGTACACTGATGGAAAGCTTACAAGATAGCTGTGGATGTCCGCGTAGCGCAAGTCGGGTACATCGTCTTCAGAGCAGGAGGTTATGCTCTTGAAAAGCACACCGGGTGCATTATATGGGTCGCTTATATTTAATCTTTCTAATTTTGTACTATAAAGCCGAATTTCACTTGAATTAAAATGAGATGTATACTCGCACGGTAGGAAAACGCTGGCGCCGGTCGTCATGTTTACTGCCAAAATGGTGGCTGATAACCAAAAGTCACGTGACCGCAGGAGCTCTATACCCTGACCGCAAATACCTAATTCCTTCTGTCTACTTGTATCCGAAATGCTTCTCGTTTTGCGCTGTCCTCCCGTTCAAATGAAATCGCCGCCAATCAGATTTCCAAGCTCGCGCCAGGGGGGGGAGGGGTTACAAGGCTCGCGTCTTGTGCTGCATTCACTTGCACTCGGACATTAGAGATTTTCTCTCATAAATGTCCGATGAGCCACAACTTTTCTTTCAAAAACAAAGGTGCCAAATGGGGTGGCAGCTGGGGTGGCAAGGCATTTTTCTGAGGTGGCAGCTGCCACCCCGTGCCACCCCGTAGAACCGCCACTGGTCCTGTGATTTACGAGCGACTTATCAAGTATTGGCAAACGGCATAAAACACGATTAAACATGTATTAAACATATATGCTCGTATCTACAACCTATAGAAATGCAAAACGGCGTCAGTTTAGACGTCATTCTGTCCTCCTGCTTACCGCATCATTTATGAGAAAGCATTTCATAACATTAACACAACATATTCGAGGTGGTTTTAAATAACATATCCGTATTTATTTATTTCTCCCAGTTATGTTTTTGTGTGCACTGAGGAGTCTCAAACAGGCGTTTGTTAAATCATTTAAAGATTGGCTTTAATCAATGTTTGAAAATGAATTAATCATATATGATAAATGAGAGGTAACATTTTATTTATGGTATTATTTCCACATATTTCTCTCCATTCTTCCTTCTGCCAACGGTGTCGCAGTTTCTCGTCTCTCCCGTTTTTGTGCATAGTGCGTACGCATGGGTTAGAGTTTGCGTGGAGGACCGCACGTTTTCCCCTCAAGTTAGTATTTTATAAATCGCAAACATTGCGTAGCAACTGCTGTACGCCATTTTTTGAGCGTATATCCCTTATATAGCCCCAGATGTGCTTTTCAACCAAAGACTTTATTCTGAGTATAGTATGATCAGCAATAATCTGTGTCATGTTTTCCTGTTTCCTTTGTTTCAGAGCAGCAATTTAGCTGTGAGACAAAGGAAGCAGTAATGAGATACATTTCAGGAGAGAGACCTATGAATTAGTAATGATTTCTTAAGTGGATTCTGCTCCGTTTTCCTTTGAGGCACTAGATGTGAGTTATGAGAACATGCACATTTGAGTCTGTGTGAAGCCCCACTTTCTTTGTTGTATGACAAATGAGTTAATGTGGATAAGTTGTGACTTCATCGCTTCTTGAAATGACCCTCTTTGTATAAAAAACTTTGATTTAAACAACACTATGCCGAAATGATCTTTCACTTAAAGCCTGAGCAGTTATATAATCCGGTGTTGACTCTGGCTTGTTTTTGAAATTTTTAGTTAGTCACACAGTCCCTTGATGTAGCAGATTTTTCTCAGGAGGTATGCTTTTAGATGCCATGAAAGTGTCATGCAAGGCAGTGCTTTAAATTAAGACCACATAGCCATTGACACACTAACCTGTTAGTGCCTCAAGGGGAAAGTAAATTGTTTGAGTTGCATAATCTCAAAAGTTCATTATGACTATGTGGGAGTCAGATTATGCTTAATTGGGCCTTCAAGGAAAATTGTTGTGTGACTTGATCATTTTTGCATTTATCATCTCCTAAATAATAATGAAAACCTCAGCAGGTGGTGCAAGTCACACATTTAAAAAAGTAATTGCAGTTTTCAGGGCCAATACGCATATCATTTAAAGAAGCCCTATTACACTTTTTGGGTTTGGCTCCCTTTCCTCCCAATCAGCGATCAGGGGCGTTCACTCCCCAGCGAACCCTATCACTTTCGTGGTTATTCCCAAAAGTCAATCATAGCTCCAGGGTTCACGTCAAGCTGTAACCACTCCCCTTCAGACCGACCTCCATCAATCCCTTCATGCCTCCACCACCACCACCACCAGTGTCTAGACCCGAGGGGGATTTTTATCGGCTTGTTTTTCCCCTGCCGAATGATACTATCGCACAACCGGGTCTAATCGCCAAACACCATTACATTCATCTGTGTATTCTTGGCAATAAATACTATCGTTACATCAAAACAACTCCGATCGAAATATAGGTTGTTGTGCATGTAAACGGTCTGCAAAGGCTAACATCCATGTGTTCCCTCCAGAGGGAGTTTCTCTCCAACACAATCCCCCCCTGCCTGAAACCCCTCCATTGGTCTCCTTTGTTTACCTGTTTACCTTCTTATATGTAGTCTTACATTAGAGTAATACTTATTTTAAGTCGCTTTGGAAAAAAAGTTAACTAAATGAAATGTAATGTAGTCTAACCTGGTTGTTCGTACTTGATATAAAAAGTTATTCTCACTATGGAGCCAAAACAGGAGTAATGTGGTCCCTTTTCCGTGCTCTGGTCAATACATTTTGAATCAGCTGAAGCAACTTAACTGACTTTTTGGCACACCCTGATAATAGAGAGTTACAATAAGCTAGCCTTGAAGTAACAAATGCATGGACTAGTTTCTCTGCAGCGTTTTGAGGCAAGATATGCCTGGTATGTGATTTTGTAAATACATTTAGCACACAACTACAATCATAACATCTTTAGAAAATGAAATTATTTCATGATTTTCATGACTGTGATATTTTGTTTTCTTTGATAAATGCGGGGTTTAAGCGCATAACAACTCTGCCCCTGCAATCAAGATTTCTCTCTCAGCTGGATGTGCTACTGTATCTGACAAACTTCTGAAGATTTTTGAGAAGAGAGGAGGACAGATAGGCCAGCGTCTGAACTGTATTATGTCAAACATGACTCAAGTAAGAATTAATTTTAAGGAAATTATACACATATAGTGTACACATTTCATTGAGCAAAACAGATTATTTATTTTCTTATTCCCCTTCACTTAGGTTGATGATGTCGATTTAGGGCGGGAATGTCTTCTCAAGGGGCTGTGTGTGCACCTCAATGAGGGCCCAGAAGATCTGCTGAGAGAGATTGTGGTCGGTAGAAGTAATATTTGACCTTTTGATTTTTTTGTTGGGCTTTAAAATATGTATTTATTGAAACACCACATAGTACGTATGTGAACATCCCTGTTTTTTGTTTAATAGCCAGACTACACTGAAAAGCTAGAGGGCTTTTAATTTAAAACGGATACAGGAAATGAAACATTTTTTATCAGGTCAGACAGGAGTATATCAGATAACAAGGAGGCTTAAAAGTACTGAAATCTGACCAAATGTACTTGTTAAACACAGGGACTTAGTAATGGGTACAGTATATATATGAATTGATTTGTTAGATCTCACTCTGTTCCTTTTGTAACTGTGCACGCAGGCAGAAGATGAAGACGCCATTCTACGGTCCACTCAGGGGATTACAGTGGGATTTTATATTGTCAAACACAATTCCACCATGAGGCCAGAGGACAGATAAGGCCAGAGGACAGATGAGACCAGAGGACAGATTGTCCTGGAAGACCAACAGGTACTAACTGATGTGGACAACATTGCATTAGCTGCTACAATGCTGTTTGGACTAATGTATGCAATGAACCCGAATTACCCCCCTAAACTGAAGTGCACGTTCAAAGTGCTCCAGCAAATGTTAATGGAGCTAGAAGGCAACATGCTCTCCAAGAAAGCCCAAGCGTTTAAAAACAAACTATTTGAGTGAGCTGTTGCCATGGACCATTGTGCACTTTTACAGCATTCATACTGGACTTTCATCGATACAACTGTCTTGCACTTCCTTTGCTCATGCTTTTTGCTTGATTTGCATGTTTCAGAAATGTGGGTTTTTCCTGGGGTCATGTGTTTTCAGAATGTACTAATTGCGCTTTTTATTTGTAATACTTTCTTTAGTGCATATGTGGTGAGAAACCAGGCCATTATTATACTTTAATGTATTTTTCCAAAGCAATGCCATTGCTTTTTTGTATTAAAGTGCCCTTTCATATTAGCAGGTTACGATTTAAATAATGGATTTGCAAGAACATTTCCTTTTTTCGGCTAGGCGTTGACATTTTCTGTTAATTATTTACTATGAATGAGTTACAAAAAGAAGCCTTTCTTTGCCATTTTGCACAATAAACCTTTATTTTGGTCTGGAGAATAGTTTCCTTTAAGCTTCTTTGCTGTGTTCTAACACAATAATGTATATGTACATGCATCACAAACATTTTCTATTTATATTATTTCTTTATTTTCAATGTATTTGTTAATTCTCCTGGAGCTGCATGATGGAGAAACCAAAAGCTCATCTGGATGTGTGGTGGTTGTTAATATTGTTTTATTTTTTGAGAAAAATACATGAATGTTGTTCAAAGAAATGTGTTTGTCTATATTGACTTTGTTTTAAAATGTTATGACACATGCTGTAGATATTAGAGATTAGGATGCATCCTGTTGAAGAATGTATGAAATGCCTCTATTCACATGATATAAATAATCTTACCCTTGAGCACTAGGTAGATTAAACAGAAAACTATAGCATGTAGTTTAAACAAAACATTCATGTGGCTCTGTACAAATGAAATATACTGAGTATATTAAAAGCCTAAAATGAACATTAAAAAAATCATGTTGGTTAAACATAGGGTAAATGAATATACCAAATATTTACATTAACATAGCAATTTCATGTTTCTTTGACATAACATAGTTGTGTGTCTTTAACATAATGGAATAGTATTGAGTACACATGATTTTGTGCAACTGATGTCCATGTTTTTTATTATGTAAGTCCAACAGACTTTTTACAGTGAAGCTTAAATCAAGAAATCATTTTGCTTTAACAGGTACAAGTTAAATATACTGAGCATATTAAAAGCCTAAAATGAACATAAAAAAGTAATGTTGGTTAAACATAGGGTAAATGAATATACTTAATATTAAAGGAAATATTCAAATGAACATAACAATTTCAAGTTTCTTTGACATAACATTAGGCGCGTTCACACCAAGTACTTTTCCCACAAAGGTTCCTGAGAACTACGATTTACTGTAGTTGCGTTCAGAACAAAAAGTCCCAGGAACTAAATTAGTTCTAGAGAACCTTTTTTACCCCCTTTTCAGTCCCTGCTAGAGAGCAGGGACTTTCGTGGGAGAAAAAGGTTCCTGTGTCTGATTGGCTAGGAGGAATGCAAACCACGCCCCGTCAAACTCCCAAAAACTTTTGTGAAGCCGCCATTTTATTATCCTCGCATTACATTATTAGCATTAGCATTAGCCCAGCGCAGAAATGCAGAGAGACTAACTTACGACAACACAAAATAAAACATGGGAGCGGTGGAGATGAGGAGGTGTCGGCGTTCTGGGCGTTTACTCGGAAGGCTTCAGTAGAAGCTGCTGGGAGTCCCAGCAGCTTCTACTGAAGCCAGTCCCTAACTCCGGGGACTTCCGGCCGGGGATTTTGGGCGGCAGTATACGCCGTGAAGTTGTTTGCGGCCTGCCAGTAAATCCAAAGCAGAAGAAGAAGAAGTGACGTCAGCGGCTTCATTTGCCTAATCCACCCCCAGGAACTAATTTCCGGTGTGAACGCGATCTGTACTTAGTTCATGAGAACTAAAGAGTTCTCAGGAACCTTTGTGGGAAAAGTACTTGGTGTGAACGCGCCTATAGTTGTGTGTCTTTAACATAATGGAATAGTTCTGAGTACACATGTTTTTAATATGTGCAACCGATGTCCATATTAAAATCATGTGAATCCAACAGCCTTTTTTTTTCAGTGTGGGACATTACTGTAAGTCATTAGGACTGTTTGAGTTTATGACCTCAGTACCCGGCGGCGTACGCCCACTTGCGAGAATCTGACTGAGCATGGAGTCCGTCTTCATAGCGAACCACTGCATGAACCGCTGTTGCTATTGTCGAGTTCAGGTATATCTCGTGGTTCTTCAATGCCAAACCTTCCAGGACGTTCTACAACAAGGAGCAAATATGAAAGAAAACTGAATAAATGTGGCACGATGTTCAAGTTAGATATTTTTAGGGATAAAAAATGCCAAGTCTGTTCAGAGTGTTGGTTTTAAAACTTTTTAATAAATTGTGAATAATGCCCATTTTAAGAAATCATGTTGAGTAACGTCTGTGAAAATAAATGTTCAATTAAGCAAGTAATCACAGAAAACACTGAAGTGTGATCTGCTGCCCGACACACAATTGATAAGATTTCAAAATCATGCGTAATTAAGTGGTAGCAACAGAAGCTACATATTTTACATCCCAGTAAAAACATCAAATAAAGGGTTAGTTTTCTAGTTAATATCTTTCCATTAATTACCCTTAATGGTACATTTAAAATACATTACATTGAGATGAGCAAGTTTTAAAGTAACCATAAACGGTATATAGGAGGATTTGCCTATTTTTAGACGGACCACAAATAGCCCGTTACTACGGAGCGTTCATAGAGAGAAAAATAAATAAAACATGGCCACGTTTTACTTTCTCGTTCGCACGAGTTAATAAAGCGTGCGCACGAGTTAATAAAGCATGGCCTCGTTTTATTTAAATTGAGGGAATCCTGTCCGTGATTCAGTATCTGCTGTCCACAGCTGTTTTATAGAAGGAAAACCTCCTTCACTTTATGAAATCTCTGCGGCACCAGTGGCCTGTACTACGAAGCAGGATTTGCTATATTTACACTATTCATTCATGAAGTATGACGCTGCGCTGTCAGCAAGCGTCTCCATGTTTTTGATTGGTCAAATGTTGCTAACCCCGTCGCTTTCAGGTGAACGCGCTCTCAACCGGACAGAGAAACCCTGGTTGATTTATTGAGTTGATAACCAGCTTTGTAGGACCGCGTATCGACATCGCGTTTGTTAGGGTTAGTTAAACCGGGTAAATCAAACATATCCAGGGTCTGTTGAACTGGCTTCGTCGTCATACTTGTCAACCCTCCCGATTTTCGCGGGAGACTGCCGATTTCATTGCCCTCTCCCGGTTTCCTCCCGGGGTCATATTTCTCCCGCATTTCTCCCGATTTCTGACAAAATCAGATTTACACACCACTGTTTCCACTCGGACTTTAATACAGCAACAGCATTGTTTGGTTTCCATGGTAACACGTCTCTTTAGTAGCGCGCGCAACTCAAAGTCTGAGAGGGTGAGGCAGATATTCACAGAAAACAGAACAAGAATCGACAACTACCCTACTCTCTGCTCACTCCTCTCCTGGTCCAGCCCACACATATGCTCCATCAAGGACGGTGCTACAGACCGCAAGGCATTGCACTTACAACTACAATAAGCATGTCAATGTTAATCTAACAGCACCGGCGACCCACTAGCACCCCCCCCCCCCCCCCCCCCCCAATTTTGCATTTTGAAATGCTCCCGATTTCTGAGGTCTAAAGGTTGGCAATTATGTTCGTCGTACAGGGCACTGGAGGCAGTAACGTGTAACTCAGCAGAATCTGAGAAGAGCAGCACCAGCTGCAAAGAGCGGTGCCTTTTACTGTTTACTTCTCTGTGTTTCCCTTCATTAGAACAGCTGAATAGAGATCGAGGCTGCTACGTTTTACCACACACACCTCTACACACATCTACCAGAGTATTCCCCCTCGTTTTATGAAGGAGATGTCCTGTCACCGCGGCGCACGATGTGTGTGTGTTTGTGCTGTACTCATGCGCACGAGTTAATAAAGCGTTCGCACGAGAAGGTATCTTGTGCAAACGAGAAAGTAAAACGTGGCCACGTTTTATTTATTTTTCTCTCTATGAACTACGGTGGCCCTGAGAGGCCAGGGTGCTGCAAATAAAAGAACGCTGCAAATAAAAAAAACGCTGCAAATAAAAAGAAACAGAAATGCCGCGCAAATAAAAACGCCGCGATGCAAATAAAAAAGCCACAACGGAAGTGAATTACCGGGGACTATTATTGCTGATGCACATGCGGTTTTTTATGCGAGAGAAGAAGAAGTCTGGGGGATCTCCAGGAAACATCTCATGGGTAAGTTTATAATGTACATGCGGTTTAAAAAGCCACAACGGAAGTGAAGTACCGGGGACTATTATTGCTGATGCACATGCGGTTTTTTATGCGAGAGAAGAAGAAGTCTGGGGGATCTCCAGGAAACATCTCATGGGTAAGTTTATAATGTTAAAGTTACACAGGATGTAGATAATATCTGTCGCTGCCGTATTTATGACTTTAAATGACGTTATTTTGTGTGTGGGAGCAGATTATGTGTGTAGTGTATAATGTTAGTAGAACATAGCTACTTTTATCTGCTAACGTTAGCTGTTTTCTAAACAAACGGATCTGAGCCGACCGGGACTTAAAGATGATGCTAAGACACACAAAGTAAGTTGAATATGCCTTTATTCAACAGACGAGCTCGGGTCCTCTCCTCAACATGCTCTGAAGGAACAACTTTTACTGAATTAGGGCTGGGCAAGTTAACGCGTTATAATCGTTGCCCAGCCCTATATTGAATACATACAAGTATAGATCTTCACTAACATCCTGTAGTCAATCTTGACTCCATCAACATGTCATCTAAATGTGCCTGTCTAGAGATAAATGAGGGTCTCTTATCTCTCTTATCCACTGACAAGGGCAAGACAAGTTTCAGGCAGTTAAACACGCAAGAATACTGTGAGTGTGTGTGTGTGTGTGTGTGTGTGTGTGTGTGTGTGTGTGTGTGTGTGTGTGTGTGTGTGTGTGTGTGTGTGTGTGTGTGTGTGTGTGTGTGTGTGTGTGTGTGTGTGTGTGTGGTCTAGATTTAAAACGGTTCAAGCTGCACGGATAAATCGAGCAGAATCAAACAGTTTTTACAGACAAGCAAACAACTTGAAAATAGCTTTCTGCAGTTTTGATCAAAGCTATGTTCTACTAACATTATACACTACACACATAATCTGCTCCCACACACAAAATAACGTCATTTAAAGTCATAAATACGGCAGCGACAGATATTATCTACATCCTGTGTAACTTTAACATTATAAACTTACCCATGAGATGTTTCCCGGAGATCCCCCAGCCTTCTTCTTCTCTCGCATAAAAAAATGCATGTGCATCAGCAATAATAGTCCCCGGTAATTAACTTCCGTCGTATGTGCATCAGCAATAATAGTCCCCGGTAATTCACTTCCGTTGTGGCTTTTTTATTTGCATCGCGGCGTTTTTATTTGCGCGGCGTATCTGTTTCTTTTTATTTGCAGCGTTCTTTTATTTGCAGCACTCTGGCCTCTCAGGGCCACCGTAATGAACCCTCCAGGAGTACCACCACAAATTGCTGAAATATTTTTTCTCCACCCCTGAAGGTAGAAATAATGAAGAAATTATTGGGTAAGAAGTTAGAAGGGCTTTATGTTAGCTGGGCTTTTGTGTGAGGGATTGTCTACCCACACACTCACATACGTCAGTGTTGTTTTTGTGACACTCACTTTGTCAAAGTCTGGTTCTGCTTCAGTGGCGTTGGGATCCAGCTGGTTGTGGAGCCTCGGCCCCGACACAGCTTTTTTCAGATCATAGTCAAAGAACAGTGCATTTAGAATCACCTTCAAAACAACAAAGATTTTACACAATTATAACCCAACAGAGTAATTAAATAGTTGAATAAATGCAACTCATTGATTTAACTTCTTGCAATTTTACCTGAGCGATAGAAGTTGTGATTTTCGTTCCTCCTGAGCCTCCGACCACCATCTTGACTTTGTTGTTTTTGTCAAAGAGGATAGCCGGACACATGGAAGACATTGGCCTTTTTCCTTTAAACAGAAATGACATTATATATAAGTTTAAGTATTTTGTTGGTTTATGTTAAACATTATTAAAATAATGTGTATGTAACTACATAAAATATCTATTTAAAAACAAGTTGTATGTTGGATATTAATCATTTTTTAAAATCTATTCCACATTGTATTCCAGATGAATAAACTTGAAACCCATAAAGATAAACTTGAATATAGTAAAAAATAATAAAGGATAGGACCTTCCAGAGAGGGGTGGAGACATTTGATCCACATTTTATTTGTATTAATCCAAAGAAAAAAGTTATTTAAAAACATAATGACAGTGTCGAAGGACAGATCGACCTCTGTGTACGCTACTGTCCAACAGCCAGTCTATGTATATTACAACTCTACTGGTTTAGGAGCACTTATGTGCATTTCCGTGTGAGTGTGTGTGTTTTATTCTGACCTGGTCTGATGAAGTTGTTGGATGAAGGACGCACTCCAAAGTCGTTTATGATGAGCGGAGAGCTGAAGTCGTCCATCTCATCGTTGAGAAGTATCCCTGTTGACCTTGACATTACCTTGGAGCCCAAACTGCATGAAAACATTAACTGTTAAAGGACCAAGGTAGGGAACATGACACGTAAACCAACATAGACAAGAGATTTGTAAAGGTCAGTAAGGAGGTCATACGGTAGGTTGATGGTGCTGGTGGCGGCCACAGCGCTTCCATCTTCTGCGATCACCGAGAGGTGAGCGGTCCCGTGGTCATCAGGTAAGTAAAACTCTGGCTCGTAATAGTTCATGTGGTGTGTGGTGTCATCTGTGATCTTCTCACGGAGGTCATAGGCATAAGAACTTGAAATCATATTCTTGATGAGCTTTGGAAGAGAAAGAGGGACACGAAAATAATTCATAGGCCAAAAGTATTACTTGGTGTGGTTTTTTGCAGTAAGTACTAATTTATGTGCTGGATAGTTGACCATTGTTCCTGCTTATCCATGACAGGAAAAGTCTGGTAACTCATGTGCATGGGATTAAGTAGCAGAGATTCACAGACTTTTCGAAGAGGAATTGCTCTTCATTCTACTAGTCGGTAAAGGTTTAACTTTGATTAGTATATAATATAACAGGAGCAAACACTATCCTAAATAATAATTACCAAAGTATTCTTAAATTATAATAAAATGCCTCTATAATAATAATAACAATTTCCTTTTAAATAATAAACACACACCTCTTTCATGTAAGTGAAATATGCATGAGAGGGGTTTGTAAAGAAAAATAAAGCAAGAACAAAAGAGGTCTTGTGGCATTAGGTGATCATTAGGTAAGCATAAGCTCATGAACATAATAAAATCTGCAATGGTTCCTTGGAGAAAGGTGTCATTTAAATGTCACTACTGTACATTGTAAAATATTACCATGATTTCACAATATTTAGCTGTAATATTTTTCAATAAACTACTGTTTTACAACTTTACAGTCTTTGCCTGTAATGTTCACAATATAATAATGTAATTTTGAATTTCACAGTGAAATCAATACAGGCACAGTTAATTACTGTGAATGGACAGGATAAATGATTACCAGGATTTCACAACATGTTACTGTATTATTTCACAGTAAAAAGCTGTATTCAGACCATCCTCTGTGATAACACAACAAATTAAGATATTTTCTTGCTTTTATCGCTCTTGCTTGGCTTTAAATAGTAATTTATTTCTTTGGTGCAGGTTTTACTTAAATTGAAAGGGGCACCGCTGCATGTGCCTTAAAATAAACGATGCAACATATAAATATGTAAAATCGAAATTCTTGTCTTTGGCTTATTGTTTTCAGGTGCTTCCTGTGCATTAATCCTGAGACGGGCTCGAAAGCCAAAAAGAGGCATGGTAATTTAAACCCGCGTCAGCCCATTCTTCAGAAAAATGGTTGACTTCGAGTGGATGTCTGTGTAGACACGTGTTATGTGCTCCCCTCCTTGTTTTCTGCACTTGGTCTGCCCCTGGCTCCGCCTCTGCCCAGGTGTTCCAAATTCCACTCAGCCGTGTGGAGAAGCTGGAGAAGAAGGATGTCTCGCCTATCCTGACGCCGGGAGACACTCTCCTTAGAATACCTCTTCACCATTTTGAGCTGTAGGCCATATTTTTGCAGATGTGTTTATGCTTAGCCTGGAGGACCTGGTAGTCCAGTTTTCTCGGCTTTATTTAGTTTCCCATAGGGTTTATAATTGATTTCTGGTTAGGGGGGGAGCTCTGGGTCCTAAGGTCCGTGGTGTGGCTGGCTCGGGTTTGTTCCTTTTGGGCAGTCCTCCAGACCCGTTTTTGTTTCCCGTTTCGCTTGTGTGAGCAAACGGCTGATTATCAATAAATGCTCGTTACCAAGTACTGGTTATTGCGTGTATTCTTTCATGTTGTGGGTCTCAACAGAATCCACTACCGCGGAGTAGAGGTTGGGGCCGTAACAACATGTCCAAGACACTGTGAAATGTACTTTGTACTTCAATGGAGTAATAAAAAGTTAAATGAAAGGTGTCATGGCCATTTCCACTGATCATAATTCCATTGTTGATGTATACTAAAATAGAAAAATATTGTGCAATTTCCAAATTTACATTGGTTTCGCATACAGCGTCTCTGTAAAGTATGTGTATTCAGCCGTATTCACTTTCTCCACTAAACGGCTCGCTGCAGCTCCCCCAGCCCCCCCTCCGTGATTTCCTTGTTGAGCGATACACAGCCAAACTCAACCTGAACACACACAAAGTCACACCCGAAATAAAAACAATAAGTGTGGCTTGATATTGAGTAAGAAAAAGGTTTATAGGTTGATAAACGCTGTGAGAATGGGTCTGCATAGAGAATTTCGCACGATCCCAACTGTCTGTTAGCAGCCTGCAGCCAGGGAGGAGAGATCAGCAGTGCTGCATGCACTGAGTGTGTGTGTGGATTGGTCAATTTGGACCAATCAGCGGGGGCTTAACGTAACGGCTCCGCGGACGTAACGTAACGGCTCCACGGATTGGCCCATTTAGTTCCGGGTACGTGCCTACGAAAGCACGTACCCGGAAGAATCAAATGACGATGACGTCATGATGACGTTTCACCAACGAGGCATTTTCGGGAGGTATTTTCTGTTTTAGAGTTTTACTCGCTACAGGGTGTACTTTGAGGGTTTTGACTCTGCACACCGTTTACATGCATAAAAACCTTCATAACACACAAGGGGACGGGTAATAACCGGAAAAGCATGACATGTCACCTTTAAAATGGGCATTTTCTTTGTTTTTCTTTGTTGATTGAGCTGATTGAATTGTGTAGTTATGGTACAATCCCAGTTAACTAGTCAAATTTACAATATATTATCATATTATTTACATTTTTATATTTACAGTAAATTACTGGCTAGTGTGTTGCATTACTTCTACAGTAATAGTGTGAAAATACAGGTAATTACTGTAATCTATGTAGCCTACAGCAAGGTACCATAATACAGCTCTGTACTGCTATATCACAGTAATTCCATGGGCACGACCACTGTAAAGTCACAGTATTTAGTTGTACTTTTATTCTAATTTACTGTCAAATATCTACAGTAAATTACTGTGAAATATTTACAATCAATTACTGTGAAATCCATGCAACTAGTAGCCAGTAATTTACTGTAATTTTACAGCCAAACATTTTACAGTGTAGGTTTCAGAAATCCCAGTAAATCAAAGACAGCAAAGAGGTCTCAGCAGGGCTTAAAGACAAGAGTTCCTGGCTGACAATATCTGCTGAAATTAAGTCTTCAAGAGGATCACAATAACCTTGGTGTGCAATTCCCCACCTAAGCTCTGAAGCAATGGTGTCATCACAACCCGATTAGCCAAGAGGGGAAATACACTAAATTACCACAGAATCTAAAACCAACCCTTTAACTGTTTTGAGCAGATACCAAGACCTTACATCTGTGATGTTGAGAAACTTTGGATCCCCAAGTGAGGTCCTCTTTGCGTACGCAAAACGAAAAGCCTCCACGATGCGATGGTAGGTTAGGATCTTCTTCTCTGTGCTTGACACGCTTTCTGCGGTGAAGTTGTACCCTGTAGAAAATACAACAATCATCAGTCACACGTTTACTTCACAGCTTCACTCATCTGTCTCCATTCAGATGCTGTTCAGGTATAGGAGAGGAGACAGCTATAATGCATTTGATCCAGCTGTTTCTGTTCCTGTGTTTTTATTTAGTCTAAAAGCCGTTGTGACCAGACTATGGGTATTACCCTGAGCTGACAGCAGCAGGGGGAACAGGAGGAGAGGCTGAGGGAAGAGAGAGTTTTAGTTTGATGGGTTTCAGCAGTCAGACAGAGGCAGGAGTCAAAGTAAATCAGCGGGATGAAAGTTTTGGGAAGGCACTGAAATGTGTACGTGGAGCTTCCACCACTGGACTGTGTCCAATTAGAGGTACATTGGTAAAATTAGTGTTAGCGTGTGAGGCAGGGGACCGCCGTGTGTGGGTGGCCGGTCAGAGGAAAGGAAAGGTTCACAGAGATTAATTACTTAGACGGAAGTTTATTGTCTTATCCTGGAGAACAGACACTGATCACATATCAAAGTGTAAATATGGCAATTTGCAGATTCATAGTTGGTTATTAGATAGATTTTTTCATCCACAAAATCCAACATTTTAATTTAAAGAAAAAAATATGATTACCTTTTGACAGACAAGCTGTTTACTATTTTTTCTAATCGTAATGCTATGCTGCGTTAGCAGACAATCATACTTAGCATAAAGTTACATTAGTGGCATCAATCTTGTCTTGAGCACATTAAAAAAATGTTACCATTCCTTCTTTGATGTGATGTTCTTGATTTTGTATTTTAGTCAAGACAACCACAGCATTACAGGTTGTCTTAGTGACATTGAGCACAACTTTTAAGTTCAAAATTGCCCTTGCAGCCGAGTAAATCACCATAATGAATTGCACCCTAATGACCGCCCTGCATGAATGTCTGTACTAAATGTAATGGCAAACCATCCAATAACTTTTTAATATTTTTCCCAGAAGCACATATTTCAATATGGCTGGTGCTGCTGGATGAAAGGCTGGGGTCAGTAAAGCCATTAAAGGAAAGGTTCAATATGTTCCAAGTCTGTCCTCAAAGAATGGTCAGGTTCCTAAATGAGGTTGTCATGTTATAGTTCATAATGGTTATACTGGTCTTCAAAAGATCACTTTCAATGTGATTTTTAAAAGGGATGAGGGACAAAATCCACAATACTCTATGCAAACTTTATTCCACAGTGTACATTTACTTTCTAGCACACTTTCATTACAAGCATCCCTCATTGAAAAAGCATTTCAAAAAGACATTTTAATGACCAGTATGAATTTTAAGAAATGGCAACATTTGCTTCAATGCTCAAATCGGTATCCGACTGTCGTTTTAGGCTGGGAAAATATGTGTGAGCCATGAATTTATGTACGACGGGAAGAATTATGGTCGCGGTAAAAACAGACAAACATTGACAGTTTGAGTTTGAGTTTTTGCAGCACGATAACAGTTTCACACATCTTCTGCCTGATTTAATATGAGAAATAAAGAGTGTTTCAGTGCTACATCTCATGATTCATGACATATTATAGTAGTGCATGCTTTAGATACCTAGTTAGCTAACTTAAAGTCAACATTGCTTTTATTTAGTAGATTTACTGTACAGTAGAGCCACATGCCCTCAGTGGAGTCTGAGAGAGTGACTGGTAAAGTGAAGGCATCTCACATTAAAGCACTCCCACTCAAGGCTTACCATTCAAGATGTTTAATATCAGTGAGAGCACAGGGCCGCTAGCGGGGGCATTGGGAACAGCCATGTTGTACTCCCCCACATCCACCCTTAAAGGGTTCTCGTCCAAGACAGGCGCATAATTCTTCAGATCCTCCATTGTGACGATGCCGCCTAAACACGGATTGACACACACTGTGAATACACACTAAGACATGGCTGGAAAAACAAATCATCCTTAAATGGAAATGAGCTGTGCCAAGAGAGGTGCATGTTAGCATATTGTATTATATCTCCTGAAGCCTTTTAAGTAAATGAATTTTAGTGATAAGAAACTTGGCAGTAAGGATGATAACCATAATGTCCTTGTGTGTGAGATTACTTTGCTCTGTGGGTAGGGAGGAATGATATAATCTGCAGAAATAACTTTTTTGATTGTAAAATAAATTAAAAAACGATTTAAACTGTTTTACTATGTAGGACAAAAGTGGAAACTTGCTACTGCTATCATGCATTTTATTCTAACAATGACATCAACATGTCTAAACCAATATGATTCAATATATTTATATATTCTATGCTCATCGTCTTTCAACAATATCCCAAAATAAATAAAAAATAAGAATACTACCTGCTGCCTGAATATCATCCACAAGGCTCTGGGCCAGTGGTCCATGGTAGAAAGCATTAGGACCCTCCTCTGCTATTTTCCTGTACGTTTCTGCAAGCTTGGTAAATTTGATGGTGTCATTCTCTTTCAGGATGTCACCATTTCCCCCACAAAACACTTCACTGAAAAGGAGAACAATAAAGATGCAGATTTTAATATGGCATGCTTTAAATTAGTATGCCAGTGAGGTTATCATAAAATGATACAAGGCTTCTTCGGTTGCCTCTCACCAAAGAGCTATGTCATTTCTGATGGTTTCCCTTTTGCTGGACAGAGCAGAGGCGAGTGCCCTGCCCAAAGGAAAACCATTTACTGCAAGAGCAATGCTCGGCTGGAACAAGTCCCTCCAAGGCAGTTTGCCGTGTCGTTTGTGCGCCATTTCATAACCTCGAATCTCTCCAGGTACAGCAACAGACAACCCTCCTACCGACCATGGAAATTAAGATTGAGATTATTGCCTCATAAATTATTTGGACAATTTGTAGGGCACTGGTAAAAATACTACTGTGGGATTTGACCTGGAAGACCCAAACTGTTTTATTTTTTTCCGGGTTTAGAGCTCATAAATATTACACATTACATTTAGCTGACACTTTTATCCAAAGCAACTTACAATAAAAACTTACAAACTGCTCAGAACAAGGAAAATGCAGATATATTCATTTCAAACAAGTCAAACCATTGCAAGTGCTGGTCAATTAGTATAGAATGGGCTAAACCCTTTAAGGTCATTCAAATGTGATTCTTCCCCTAACTATTTTACATTAGTTTGCAACTGATTCTTTCTTTTTTTAAGAAATTCATTTGCAGTCAAGAAGACTGAATTCTACAGATGTGAAAGTGCACTTTCTCTTTTGTCTTTCACTATTAGGTCTTTCATAATATTAACTGAAACTTCCGCCAGCTCTTTTCTACGTCTGATAGCAACGGATAAACATTACCCTCCTGGGATAAATGTTTACTGTTCCCAAACATGTCCTGCGTTGCATAGCGTGGAGCCGTCACCCTGGCGTCAATCGTCTCAACCAGTCCTATGTACGTCACAAATCAGGAATTACATTTAGGATTAAGATGATGAGCAAATGGTATGAGTTTGTAGCTTCAGTGATTAAGGAAACAGAAGAAGCTTTAGTGGTGGTGAGGCATGTTTTAGTAAAGTTGTACCAGTTGTGGCGTCGTAGATGGTTAGGAAGAGTCCTCCTCCGATGCCCATACTGTGAGCGTTCATAAGTCCAACACACAGTAAAGCAGCTATAGAGGCATCTACTGCAGAGCCCCCTTTCATCAGTATGTCTCTGCGGTAAAATGTATTAAAACACAAGAAGGGAAGGGGTGGAGGATTAGTTTTTGCACTAAAGACCTTAAAGAGGACAGTAAAGACTTTAAAGAGGACATATGCTCCTTTTCAGGCTGACATTTGTATGTTGTGCCTCTACTGCGACATGTTTACATGCTTTAATGTTCAAAAAGTGCTTTATTTTTCTCATACTGCCTGTGCTGCAGCACCACATTTCACCTTCTGTCTGAAATAAACGCTAGCCAATAGAAGTGCGTGTGTTACATAGTGATGTCATTATGTTACTGAAGTAAACAAAGGAGTCCAATGGAGGCATTTTAGGCAAGGGGGGAGTGTGTGGGAGAGAAACTCCCTCTGGAGGGAACTCTGGGATTTTTGCCTTTGCAGACCATTTACATGCACAAAACACATGACAAAGGGAAAACCCCAAATAGCATTTATTATTCTTGTTTGAAAAGAATAAAACATGTTCACATGGATTTGCAAGGCAAGCAGTTTTCATGCCTGTGTTTATGCATGTGTGAGTCGGATTACAGAAGAGCAACATGTCTTCCCTTCAAGATGTTCGAGTGTGTGCGCGCTCTCACCTGCCGACCTCTGAACACGGCCCAGCGTCTGCTGCCACCGCTGCCTTCTGGTACACATGCTCAGCCGGTATCTTCCTTTTCCCCTCACCATAGAAGACCCACCACAATTTGAAGAATGACACTAACAGCAGCAGGGCCAGGGCCAAACATATATTTATCTTCTTCATCTTTGTGGCGCAGGAACAATAAATGCTTTATGAAATACCTGTCAGGAAGTAAACATTTTTATAAATTAAACCTGTAATGTATGCAAAGGCAGCTGCAGAGCTGCGTTTTGTTACATCTGAAACAAAGCAAACCAGATTCACACATCACAAAATAAAATAATATTGTATTATCAACAGAATAAATACATTTGGAAGAAATGTTATGCCATTTTATAACCCACATGTTTTCTGATCTTTGTTCAGTTTTTATGGAAACTTTTGAATTTACAAATGAAAGCCAGGATTTGTCTTTCTTTGTTTACTCTACAAAATTTGATTTGTAGAATAAACATTTTAGGACGTTTGACTGGAGGATTTCTTTACAGTTTTATTTCAATTGCTAAAACAAAACAACATTTTGTCAAAACACTTAACACAATTCACAAATCCACACACCCAAAGTGCAAAACACCTCATATATCTTGCAAAATGAAGCACTGCACTCAAAACTACATACACACTTAACAAAACCTAACCTTTGCCCCAAATGGCACACACTTCATTTATAGAACAATACACTTTGTCCAACCAACTACACACTGTGGTTCTTCTAAAGCACCCTTATCTTTTATGGTGATCCGTATGTAGAGAATTCAACATAAAAAGTTTGTTAAAGTCTACAGAAATATGTGCAGAAACACAAATAAACAGTTGTTATACTTTTGTTTTTCTCCAAAACAAATTGGTGCAACATTCCTGCACAACACATAGTTAAAGTTGTGTACACAGAAATTATGCCTTTGTCAAATACAGTAAAGTGAAAGGAAAACTTTGATGAAAAATAAATACAACAAATATTTTAAGAAAAAACAGAGGAGAGATAAATACTTTGGCAGAATTGTACTACCTAGCTGGGTCTGGCTACAGCTCCTCATCAACCTGCAGAAGATGCATCCCCTTTAGCCTGACAGTCAAACAGCTTCAACCGTTTTGCTGCAAATAACTCTTCAACTTACTTCATTTCCCCCTCCCTCTCACTCTTATCCTTCCTCTTCCTCTTTCTGCTGTCCATATATCCGTTGTTGTTTTTATAAATGTCTTACATGAAGCCTTTTTCTATTGCTTACATCCTGATAAATGAGTCAACAATAAAGCAGTTTGGTGTTTACGGTCATTTGGCATGTGTATTTGTTGATTGGTTCATGTGTGTAGCATTTTTAATGGCAGTTTTTTGAAAATGGCAAACAAATGAATATGTCAGATTTCTGTGTCTTACTTAGAGAACCGTGTGCAGTGTTTTGCAAAAAGTGCCAAGTTGAATTGCAAATTGGGTGCAGAGCTGAAAATGTGTTTAGAGTTTTGGAGATTTGAGCTCAGGTTTTGCTCTTTGAGTATGAGTTTAAATAATGATGCTTTATGTGAGATTTGTTTTTGTTAGCAACTGAAAAAAACTGTAAATTGTTATTATCAGGGAGTAAGATCTCTGTGTTATGTTACAACATGGGCCCACAGGTGAAAAATGTCAAAAGTAAGTAACAACAGTAGTTATAAGACACCGGTTTCTGTCCGATTTTGATTTATGACCCTGATAAGGAATGATTTATGACCCTAAAACCGGAAGTCCCGCCCCCAAAAACCGGCAAAAATCCCTTTGAAGTGTCACCTGTCACTCTGAAATCAGACCTTTGACCCTCTTATCTATTCTGACCTTTGAACCCCTTATCTTTTATGACTTGTTTGTGTGAACATTGCCCTGTAGCGGCAGATAAGCCCATTTGATGTGACCCTGTTAATATTTTACTAGGTCACCTTTGAACCCCCCTTATCTTTTATGACTTGTTTGTGCAAAATGTTGCCCCATAGCGGTTGATAAGCCCTTTGATGTAACCCTGTTAATATTTTACTAGGTCATGATCGGTCAATGATCTTACTAGGTCATGAGCGGTCAATGATCAACCAGATATAGCCCTGATAAGGATATGGCGCAACAAGGGATGATAAGACTTGATATCAACATGTAAGACTTGATCAGCCCTTTCATGTGAACCCTGTTACAGTTTTTCTCGATTGCTAACACACTAAAATGATACATAAAGCACAATTATTTTAACTGACACTCAAAGAGCAAAACATCAGCTCAAATCTCCAAAACTCTAAACACGTTTTCAGCTTCTCACACAATTTGCAAATCAACATGGCACTTTCTGCAAACCACTGCACACGTTTCTCCACGTAAGACACAGGAATCTCACATGCAGTCACATGTTAGCAGGTTTAAAACACTGATATTCAAAATGCCTCACACATGGACCAATGATCAAGAAACACGTTCCACCTGACCAAACACCTGATAGCATAATTGTTGGTTCATCAATCAGGATGTTAGCACTATAAAAAGACCACAGGTGACTAATTTCTTACAGTAACAATGGAAGCCAACATGGAAGCAAGAGGAAGAGGAAGAGCTGGGCTGAGAGTGAGAGGAGGAGGAAGAGGTGGGCTGGGAGTGAGAGGAGGAAGAATAAGAGGTAGAGCTGGAGGGAGAGGACGTGGACAAAGAAGAATACTCTCTAATGAAATGAAATGTTATCAACCATGGTTTGACGATGAGAGAGGCTGGACAGAGGGTTCAGCCTAATCCAAGCCGATTTGCTGTCGCCTCTGTAATCCGGACACTTACTGTAGACTTGAAAACAGGTTAGTTAGTTTGTAGCTCTGCATAACTCATGATATATCAGTGCTTATATCTGTTGTGTGAAACGTATTTACTTCATTACTGTAATTGAATTGTTGGCATGTTGCATACTATAACTGTACAAAAATCCTGCACAATGTACTGTGGTAAACTTACTTGTATGCAACACAGACACTGACCAACCACTATATCTTTGTTGTTTATCTGAAGGACTGAGAAACAAAGAGGTGCAGGTGGAAGGCTAAGCATTTCCAATGAGGCACAGGAAGCAGCAGTTACAAACTGGGTTTTGGCAAACAATGCATCACACTTAGAGAGATCCGAAGCATAGTAACTATGTGCTGAGATGCGTGTTGCACAATGTTAGTTTTGAATAAAATATGATTTTTTCAACAACTCATTTGTATTTCTTCATTTACTGTATTTCTGTAAACTCAAGCAACTTTTCCGCTGAAACCTCTATGTACAGAGCATAGCCCAAAACAGATGAAAGTGCTTTAGATTATGCTCAGCAGTGTCCAGTTGGGTGGTCAAACAATATAGTATTATGAATGAAGTGTGTTATATTTGGTGTAAACGTTTGCATTTGGTAAGTGTTTATGTAGTTTTGAGTGCAGTTCTTCATTTAGCAGGAGAAATTAGGTGTTTGGCACTTGGCGTGTGTGGTTTTGTGAATTGTGTTTAGTGTTCTGAGAAACTGAGCAATTAAAAAAAAATGTGTGTTAGCAATCGAGAAAAACTGTAATATCTTACTTGGTCACAATCGGTCAATGATCAACCAAATAGTATAGCCTACTATAAGATGGCTATATCTATCTATATATCTATATATATCTATATATCTATATATATATATCTATATATAGATATATATCTATCTATCTATCTATCTATCTATCTATTATATATACGTATATAAGCTATAAGATGGCCTGCTATAAGATAGTGTTCTTTATTACAGTTTTTCTCGATTGCTAACACACATTTTCTTTTAATTTCTCAGTTTCTCATAACACTAAACACAATTCACAAAACCCCACACCCAAAGTGCAAAACACCTCATTTCTCCTGCTAAATTAAGAACTGCTCTCAAAACTGCATAAACACTTACCAAATGCAAACTTTAGCACCAAATATAACAGACTTCATTCATAATACTAGATGGTTTGACCACCCAACTACACACTGCTGAGCATAATCTAAAGCACTTTCATCTTTTATGGGCTATGCTCTGTACATAGAGGTTTCTGCAGAGAAAGATTGCTTGAATTTACAGAAATACAGTAAATGAAGAAATACAAATGAGTTGTTGAAAAAAAAACATATTTTATTCAAAAATAACATTGTGCAACATGCATCTCAGCACATACTTACTATGCTTCGGATCTCTCTAAGTGTGATGGCATTGTTTGTCAAAACCCAGTTTGTAACTGCTGCTGCCTGTGTCTCATAAAAAATCCTTAGCCTTCCACCTGCACCTCTTTGTTTCTCAGTCCTTCAGATAAACAACAAAGATATAGTGGATGGTCAGTGTCTGTGTTGCATAAAAGTAAGTTTACCACAGTAAAATGTGCAGGATTTTTGTACAGTTATAGTATGCAACTTGCCAACAATTCAACTACAGTAATGAATATGTTTCACACAACAGATATAAGCACTGATATATCATGAATTATGCAGAGCTAAAAACTGGGAACTAACCTGTTTTCAAGTCTAAGTGTCCGGATTACAAAGGCAAAAGTAAATCGTCTTAGATTAGGCTGAACCCTCTGTCCAGCCTCTCTCATCGTCAAACCATGGTTGATAACATTTCATTTCATCAGAGAGTACTCTTCCTTCTCCTCTCACTCTCAGCCCAGCTCTTCCTCTTCCTCTTCCTCTTCCTCTTGCTCTTGCTTCCATGTTGGCTTCCATTGTTGCTGTAAGAAAGTACTCACCTCTGGTCTTTTAAAAGTGCTAACATCCTGATTGATGAGCCAACAATTATGCTATCACGTGTTTGGTCAGGTGGAACGTGTTTCTTGATTATTGGTCCATGTGTGAGGCATTTTGAATATCAGTGTTATGTATGTGCTAACACGTGACTTTATGTCAGATTCCTGTGTCTTACGTGGAGAAACGTGTGCAGTGGTTTGCAAAAAGTGCCATGTTGATTTGCAAATTGTGTGCAAAGCTGAAAACGTGTTTAGAGTTTTGGAGATTTGAGCCAATGTTTTGCTCTTTGAGTGTCAGTTAAAATAATTGTGCTTTATGTCGCATTTTAGTGTGTTAGCAATTGAGAAAAACTGTAATAATATGACATAGCGACTCGTTTACGGTAATATCAGATCATATGACATTTAAGTAGATATTTTTAAAGTTGTAGAGGTAGGTAAGCATAGATGAGCCCTGGAGTGTCAATAGGGGATTAAAAGGGTCATCTTGGCTAGTTTATTTTTTTAAATATAAAAAATATAAAAATCATATCTCCCCCTTTCTTTTTTCCTTCCTCCACCCCTGCTCCACCCCTGCTTGCTATCCCTCCCGCTCTCTCTCTCTAGCCGTTTCTCAATCGCGAGGAAACTGGCTTCCAAGCCAATATTTCAAGGATACTACGTCATCGAGTGCCGCCGAAGGACTGTTCCAATCTCCAGTATACTTGGAATTCCACCGAGGCCACGTCCTTGGTTTGGGGGTAATTTCGAGGCTGCACATGGGTAGACTTCGCGTACTTCAAATCCCCACAATGCTTTGCGCACGGACCAATTTCAAAAACCCTTGTGGAGAATGGCTGAACCGACGCAGCACAGCACACATTTAAATGTAAATATGTAGTGGCGTAGAACATGTGTTGATAAATATGTTACTTTGTTGCATTTGTTATCACCAAAAATGTGTTCTGTGAAAGTAAAGCAAGTTCATAATTAGATAGACATCGTGAGGTATTTATTTTCGGTACAGTTTATGTTGAAACTGTTAGAGAGAGTGGCACACTTGTTAGCCTGTTCCATTCTTCTTTGTTTTCCGAAGCCGTGGCTTGGAAGTATACTTGCTTCGTTTCTGAAGGAAGTGACTTGGAAGTATGCGACTACCAAGCCAGTATCCTCGCGATTGAGAAATGGCCTCTGTCTCTCTCTCTCACACACGCCCCCTCACACAACTCCCTCCCACTCTCTCTCTTGAGTCCGCCCTTCAAGGCTCTGGGAGCGGATAAAGAGAGGTGTATTTACTGGTATGTTTCCCTGGATGATGTAAATAGACTAAGTGACATTTTTAGGGGACTTTACGGAGCTCATGAGGCCGCCCTTTGAGGCACTTGGAGCGGGGAAAGAGAGGTGTATTTACAGGTGTGTTTCCTTGGATGATGTAAATAGTCTAAATCCCATGTTAGGGGGACATTACAGAGCTCATGAGGCCGCCCTTTGAAGCTTGAAGATCGGACAAAGAGAGTTGTATTTACTGGTGTTGATCCCTGGATGATGTACATAGTCTAAGTGTCATGTTAGGGGGACATTAAGGATCTCAGGAGTCAGCCATTTGATGCTTTGTTAACATTAATGCTTTTTTTGCTTTTGATTGTGTTACTAAGATACAGTGTAGATATGTCAATGAAAAACGTAGGTCACAGGCTCCTCCAACAGTGCAACATATATATATATATATATATATATATACATAAAACAGATAAAATGCTGCAATAGAATGTTTTGAGATGACAGATGTGTGCGTAACTCTCTCACAAAGGAAATGTAAGATATACGTTTATGTATGCAAAAAGTTCAAACTAGAAAAATGAAATACTTTGTCAAAATAGATGTTATTTAAGAATGTGACTCTTATTGACAGCTTTTGATTTAAGTAAGACAATCCAGTTAAACAATGTATGTGAACCCTGTTAATATCTTACTAGGTCATTATCGGTCAATGATCAACCAAATAGTATAGCCTGCTATATGATGGCCTGCTATAAGATAGTGTTCTTTAATAATATGACATAGCGACTATTTTACGGTAATATCAGATCATATGACATTTAAGTAGATATTTTAAAGTTGTAGAGGTAGGTAAGCATAGATGAGCCCTGGAGTAGGGGATTAAAAGGGTCATCTTGGCTAGTTTATTTTAAAAAAAAATCAAAAGCCTCGGGCTGCAGCTGGCAGGGTGCGTACAGTATTTGTTAGTAACAGTTGATGGCCTTGCATTACATTATTAAAAAGGTCACAGCAAAAGTATGAAATCAATCTACAGAAACGTACAGATGATTTACATTGTGGTTGCTTGTTTGCACTTTTTGTGATAAACTTTGTATCATTTATCCATGTAAATTCACATCATTTGTGGTTTCTTGCAAAACGCTAAACAATGAGTAACCTGCATTTCAATTTTCAATTAAATAACAATAACATAATCACCCAGCATTGGTGAACTGCTTTTCCTGTAGCTTAGTTAGTTATTAGAAATAGTTTTTTCCATCAAAATGCATCATCCATTCGTCCCCTGATTCCAGTGCTGTTTATTGGCCAGTAGGTTCATCAAATGGATGTTAATAACATAATAAAGTCCTCGGTGGTGTTTAAAACAAGTAAGATAGTTTGCCAAATATAAGCCTTTCCAATTCTGAGCCTGAATCGCCTATTATTTAACCAGCTTCAAAACTCTACACAAACAATTCATATAAAAAAAGAATGTGTCGCCTGCCTAAAAGAACAAAGTTCTTTCTGCAATTAAAGGCTACAACGAGTTAAACCCAGGACACGTAAAACCTTACATTGGAGTCAACATTGTACCACGAGAATGATTAAGATAAAGCTTCCTGTTTGTTTACAATAATGTATCTTACCTTTATTCCTCTCGGGCCCTCAGCAACAGGCTGCTCACGTGCATACACCAGGAACTGCGGCTGTTGATAGGTAAAAGGCTTATTGTCATGGTGTATTGGCAATTTATTATGTTACATTATATGGTAAAACCAAATGCTTCTAAAACATTGTCTACACCACTGTACCATTTCCTGATATGTGCCATTTTCTCTGCATGCCCCCATAAGTGTTGTTATTCTCAAGCGCTTCAAGGCCACAGGGCTGATTTCGCAAACTATGTTGAAACTACTTCTCCTCACACAAATGTTCAACTTTCATATCTTTGTTTCACACCACATCGCAATATGAGACATCTGTGTGAAACAACATGTCTTAGGCATTCCGCCTAGCTGCACAAAACTCTGTCTGCCCGCCATATCCTGTATATAAGCTTCGCCATTCTGTGACTATTGTGTGCACTCCTGCAGACTACTCTGTACTCTGTGAGACATGTACCTTTGAAGCATCAAATAAAGAACCAACAAAGACAACTCTGTTTTGTATCAGACCAATTTTATTATTAGTAGGCCTACATCTCCAGATTGTTGACGAGGGAAAGTTTCCACAACAATGGGCATAGGAAGCATCCTCAATGTGACAGACCCGGCGGCACACATACGTCATTTCCCGGGAAGTTTGCATTGTCAACGGGGGGTGGGGGCTGTTAGACGCTCGAGATTTGTCAACGGGGGTGTTACGCTCTCACGAGTTTACAGGACTGAACTCCAAATGCTGAACACAAGATAGAGGACACAGAGTTTAGTTGGTAAAAAGGTTTATTAAACCAACAAATCCAACGGAGAATAACGGAGGGATTAATGTCCATATAATCCGGGCCAGGATTTGTTACCAGCGGAGGTGCGGAGATGCACGGAGGAACACAGGCGAGGAGAGCCGGGGATCCAGAGCTGGCAAGAGCAGACAGGTTCGAGCTGGTGTGCGTGGAAGCACGGAGGAAACTCAGACGAGGAGTCGGAGGCTGGACGTGGCAGGCAGAGGAGTAGGCAGATGGATACTGGACAAAGAGATCACAGGTAAGTAGCAGAAACAAACAGAGTAGATGCACTAAACTGTTTAACCAAAGTCGTGTTTACCAGCGTGGTTAACTGACGAACTGGTGAATACTGGATGGAGGAACCCGGGTATATATGCAGGTGAAGGTGATTAGTGTAATCCGGATGATGAGCCACAGCTGAGGAGGTGAGATGGCGGGAAACAGAAGTGGGTCAGCCACACCCAGCTAGGTAGACAGACACACAGACAGACAGACAGACAGACAATAACAAACATAAAACAAAGAGGAGGAGAAGGAGGGAGAACTGCAAATCCTCACAGTACCCCCCCCTCAACGGGTGCCTCCTGGCGACCACCAGCTTTGTCAGGATGAGCCCTGTGGAACTCCCTCACCATGACAGGGTCCATGATGCGTGACAGAGGCACCCAGCAACGTTACTCTAAGTTGTAACCCTCCCAATCAACCAGGTACTGGAAGCCCCTGCCCCAACGCCTGACATCCATCAGCCGACACACAGTGTAGGTAGGATGATCATCGATGACTCGGGGGGGGGGGGGAGGGGGAATGGCCGGAGGGCACAGGTCACTGGTGTGGACTGGCTTGATTTGGGAAACATGAAAGGTTGGATGAATTGTCATGGTCCTGGGGAGCCCCAGGCGGACAGCAGAGTGGTTGATGATGCGTTCAATGGGAAAGGGACCAATGAACCAAGGGGACAACTTCTTCGACTCCGTAAGGAGGGGAACATCCTTAGAAGACAACCAAACCGGCTGTCCAGGGGCATAAGGTGGAGCGACATGTCTGTGGCGGTTAGCTGATCTATGATTTCTGGAGGAAGTCAGAAGACGGGCAGAGCGAGTGTCCCTCCAAACCTTACGGCAACGAAGAATGTGTCTTTGGACGGATGGAACAGACAACTCATTCTCCTCTTCATGAAACAGGGGTGGCTGATACCCTAAGGAGGCTTCGAATGGGGAGACACCAGTTGCAGAAGATGTTAGAGCATTGTGGGAATACTCAATCCATGGTAGATGAGAACTCCAGGTAGACTGATTGCGGTTGGCAACCCAACGGAGAGCAGATTCCAAATCCTAATTTGCCCTTTCAGTTTGGCCGTTTGACTGGGGATGGTAACCTGAAGTCAGACTGACAGATGCACCGAGAGAATGACAAAACGTCTTCCAGACCTGGGAGGTGAATTGAGGACCACGGTCGGAGACGATGTCTGCCGGGATACCATGCAGGCGGACAGGACAGCCAGAAAGGATATGCCCAACCTTCCCACAATACAGGCACTCTCCAGACCTCATGCGTCGAAGGCGCTCCTCAGGGGATAATCCAGCGCGTCCCAACTGCATAGCTTCCTCCTTAGCAACGTGAGCACGCAAGGTGGTGAGGTGAAGTCAGATGGTCTGGACACAGAGGGAGAGCTGTTTGACTTAATAGGCAAAACAAAAGGTGAAAGGTGCACACGCTCAGCACGGCGCTCCCGTAGCCGGCTGTCGAGACGAGACACCCAGGAGATTAAAGATTGGAGGTCAGCAGGCTCCTCTCTAGCAGCCAGCTCATTCTTCAGTTGATCCTTCAATCCCCTAACAAACACAGCCCTTAAAGCCGCTTCGTCCCATAGGGCTTCTGCCGCCAGTGTGTGAAACTCGATAGAGTAATCTGCTACGGTTCGAGACCGTTGATGTAGATTTAGCAGACGACTAGCAGCTGAGCCAGAGTGTTCGGGATGGTCAAAAACAGTGGAAAAATTTCCAGAAAAAACTCCAAAGGAAAGAGTGTCATAATCCACAGAGGAACTCAATGCTTCGGCCCAGGTTAAAGTTCTTACACGAAGCAAACTCAACACATAGTTTATCTTAGTCACCTCAGAAGAAAAAGACAAGGGGCGCTGGCGAAATACCGTGTTGCATTGGAACAGAAATCCTCTGCATTTCTCCACCTCTCCATGGAAAGGCTCAGGGTCGGCAATGGGGAAATCCCGGCATGGAGTGAAATCCTGAGGTGGAATGGAGGGAGCAGGAAATGCAGCAGAAGAACTCAGGGTAGTGATCTGAGCAGCAAGGTTCGAGATGTGTAACGCCATGGACTGATTGCTGTCAACTAAGGCTCGGATCATCTGCTCATGTTGGCCCAGAAGAATTCCCTGAGCTGAAAGGGCGTGTTGAACAGCGGCGGGATCCGATCCAGTGTCAGCGGAGTTCATTTTGGACCAGTTCATACTGTTACGCTCTCAAGAGTTTACAGGACTGAACTCCAAATGCTGAACACCAGGTAGAGGACACAGAGTTTAGTTGGTAAAAAGGTTTATTAAACCAACAAATCCAACGGAGAATAACGGAGGGATTAATGTCCATATAATCCGGGCCAGGATTTGTTACCAGCGGAGGTGCGGAGATGCACGGAGGAACACAGGCGAGGAGAGCCGGGGATCCAGAACTGGCGAGAGCAGACAGGTTCGAGCTGGTGTGCGTGGAAGCACGGAGGAAACTCAGACGAGGAATCGGAGGCTGGACGTGGCAGGCAGAGGAGTAGGCAGATGGATACTGGACAAAGAGATCACAGGTAAGTAGCAGAAACAAACAGAGTAGATGGACTAAACTGTTTAACCAAAGTCGTGTTTACCAGCGTGGTTAACTGACGAACTGGTGAATACTGGATGGAGTAACCGGGTATATATGCAGGTGAAGGTGATTAGAGTAATCCGGATGATGAGCCACAGCTGAGGAGGTGAGATGGCGGGAAACAGAAGTGGGTCAGCCACACCCAGCCAGGAAGACAGACAGACAGACAATAACAAACAGAACTGCAAATCCTCACAGGGGGGGTGAGGGAGGCGCTCGTGAATTGTTGTTACGGATACAGAGGGGTTTTAGGTCATAGATTTTAGGTTGCCATAAGGCTGTTGACGGTCTTATTATAGGCTACATCCATTGGTTGGTTTTGTGGCACATTTGTAACGCTGTGCCAACTTGGGCAAGCACGCAAGGAAACTTGAGGAGCGCACACAGGGTGGAGTGGGTTGAGCGATAGAGAGAGAGAGAGATTGAGCGAGGCAGATAGCGTGTGCAGCGGTCTGCTTGCGCACAGAGCCAACACACTCTCACTCAGGGGCGGACTGGCCATCTGTAGAATCTGGAGAACCACAGAACGGCCGGTCGCCAAGGGCCGTGGACGGCCGGCCGGCCCTTTAAAAAATAGTTTAACGTCATCATTTAGATTGCGCTGACGGCCGACAGCGGCCGCTAATGCAGTTGTGTGGTTCTTATCTGTCAAATAATCCCACACGAAGAAGAAAAAAGACCGGACACACGAAGAGAAGGGATTAGACCGATTAGACGCCGCGGCAGACGGGGAGAATGAAAAAACATGGATAAAAATCAAAGAAAACGAAAAGAAAAAGGTGGGGTCGAGAAAGCAAGAGAGAAAAAGGTGAAGTCACTCGCAGGTGAAGAAAATAAATGTCGCAAATTGACAGACCTTTTTGGCAGCAGCAATACAACAGGAGGGGTCACAGACATAAGACCAGCTGTTAAATAAAGCTCTTCTGACCTTAGCTGTCATGTGGGTATATATTAATGCTGCCCATTATGGGCACAAGCAATTTTCACCCATTTATTAATTATATGTTTTACATTTGAGTGTTCCTGGGGGAGGGGGGGACGGGGTGGGCCCGTTCAAATCCAGTTTTGGACAGTCTGCGTGGTTCCATATTCAAATTTCTTTATTAGGATAAACCCCTTGAGGTGAATCACCTCGTTTTCAAGGGGGTCCCAAGAAAACAAATAACAAACAAGTACAACATACAAACAACATTCACACACATACATCGGAAGAAATAACCAAGAAATTACAAACATTCAGCCTAAGCATACAGCACATGGTAATACATTATAGGCGGTTACATTGAATGCATATCATTGGGTAGAGTAAAGTAGAGTAGCTGTACTATATATACAAAATCATAACAATAAAGACTTAGAAATAAAGACTTAGAAATGGGCAATAGGTGGGTCATCTCATGAGGAGATGGTGAAATAAGATGGAGCCTCAACAACCCTTAAACAATAAATAAAGTACTTCAGGTCATACAAAAACATTCAACCTTGAGGTGAGACGACAATGCACGCTTGAACAAAGTCAGAGTAGGGAGAGATCTGATGGTAGCAGGTAAGTTATTCCAATCAGCAGGAGCTTTAAATTTGAAGGCTCTTTTGCCAATGTCCTTTTTAACTAGAGGAACGGTGAAGAAGAGCTGAGAGGTATGTCTAACTTGGTGGGTTGATGTAAAACGAAAGAGATACTGTTTCAAATATGGGGGATAATTAAAGTTGAAACTTTTATAAATGAACTCAAGCCAGTGCAAATGTCTTCTCAAATCAGGAGAAGGGAGATTGAGGTTTAGGTACAGTGCACAGTGGTGTGTATGGAAATCACAACCGAGAATAAATCTACACATTCTATTGTAAGCAATGTTTAGCGGGGCTAGAACAGATTTCGGAGCATTGAGATAAACAACGTCACAATAGTCTAATAAGGGAAATAGCAGTTGGGTAGCAAGTTTTTTCCTAACTTTTAAGGTAAAACAGTGCCGAGAGCGGTAAAGAGTACCGAGACCAAAGTTTACTTTATGCAGTATATGATCAATATGAGGTTTGAATGAAAGGTTAGAGTCAAGCCATACCCCTAAATATTTAAAACTGTCAACTCTATGCAGAATTGTACCATCATTGCAAGAAATATCACATGAGCCAGTCAAAGATTTGAGTTTGTGTCGGGTACCAAAGATCATAGAGAAGGATTTAGTTTTGTTCAAAAGTAACTTGTTCTGGAATAGCCAGTCTTGCAGGAGGGTGAAATCTGACTGGAGTGAAACTTGAATTTGAGAGAGATTTGGTTTTGATGTGTAAATAACGGTATCATCTGCATATAGATGAACATTACAGTTTTGAAAAATGGAGGGCAAATTGTTTATATAAATGGTGAAAAGTAGTGGTCCAAGTGTAGAGCCCTGAGGTACTCCACTATGCTGTATAAGGAGATCAGAACTTTTCCCATTCAAAATAACACACTGTTTTCGATTATGTAAATATGAGCTAAACCAAAGTAATGCACTTCTAGAAAGTCCAATAGCATATAATTTATCAAGTAGTAAATAGCGATCAACAACATCAAAAGCTTTGGTAAGATCAATAAAGATGGCACCAGTTAACTCCCCTCTATCAGCTGCAGAGAACACATCATTTGTGAATTTAAGTAGGGCAGTAGCTGTAGAATGATTTGATCTAAAACCAGATTGAAGGGGTGTGAGAATGTTGTTAATACTAAGGTATAGTGAAAGTTGGTTAAAGATGATTTTTTCAAATATTTTGGCAACAGAGCATAGGATGGAGATAGGCCTGTAATTATTGCAATCAAGCTGATCACCACTTTTATGAAGAGGAATAATACGTGCATATTTCCAGATAAGTGGTAGTTCGCTGGAGACAAGTGACAGGTTGAATAAATCAGTAAGAGGGTACATAATAATATTGGCGGCTAGCTTGAGAAAACGATTTTCAACCCCATCAAGTCCAGCACCACTGCTTACCTTTAATTCACAAATTACTTTCTGCACTTCAGTTGGTCGTATTTTCCGAAAGGAAAAAGAACTGGTACAAGGTGGCATATTACCAGGAGAACTGGTAGTCGGTTGACTGTCAGGGAGAAGCGAGGAGCAGACAGACGAGAAATGATTGTTGAAGACCTGGGAAATAGATAGTGGATCATGTAGAATATTGCCATCAAGCTTAATTTGATTAATTTGATTAATTGAATGTTTTTCAGAGATGTTAGTAATTGTTTTAATTTTTCTCCAGAATTCTTTGGGATTTTTAAAGTCACCAGTCAGGCATTCTCTGTAGTAAATAGCTTTGGCATTAGAAGTTTTAGTTTTGCTTAGATTTCTCAGTTTTCTATATATTTCCCAGTCAGCATTGTCTCTTGTCAGATGGTATGTTGTCCATGCTTTGTCCCTTTTCCTAAAGAGGTCAATAAGTTCAGGACTGATCCAGGGGAGATGTCTACCCTTTACCTTAATAGTTTTCCATGGTGCATGTTTATCTACTACTTTTGTGAACTCGGAGAGAAAAAAATCCCATGCATCTTGAACATAAGGTATTAACTGAAATCTGTCCCAGTTAATAGCAAGTAAATCATTCAAAAATAAGTCAAGATTCAGTTTTTTATATTGTCTGATACTAATCAACTTAGGGGGCACTTTCGGAATTTTAATTTTCCACACACAGTAAACAACACAATGGTCACTAAAACAGTCTGACATGATACCAGACTTGGAAAATCTGTCAGGATGAGAAGCCAGTATCCAGTCAAGAAGAGTTTGAGACCGGGGTGTAATACGAGTAGGCTCTTTAATAAGTTGAGTTAGGTTTAGATTATTTAGTAGATTTTTTTCTTTAGAGCATGATTTATCAAGCCAATTTTTGTTAAAGATCCCATTTCAAGTGCTGTTCGACGCTCGGCGTAACCCTCGGAGCACACTCAAACATCCAATCACAGAGCTTGAGGACTATCACAGGGTTTGTCAAGCGAAGCGGAGAGAATACTTACTTCCGGGTGTAATATTCTCTAAAAGCAAATGAGCTGCTCCGACCCTCGGTCCTGACGGACTCCAACTTGTGTTTATTAATCAAACAAATAAATAAACACAAGGATAATTGTGTGTTATTGTTGAGTAAATGGAGAATTGCACAGGGGAAAATAACATATCTAGCAGCATCCCTAGCAACCACCTTGGTAACAATGAAAACGTTGAATGGACACAATTTCCTGAAGTAATCTTCGTAATAACTAGCAAACTAAAGATCATGTACATCCACTGCACACATAATCTGAAATAACAACTCATATTTCTCGCATCAAATGACATCAAAACGCATTTTAACGCCATGTTTTTTTTTTCTGCAGGGAGAAATTTGAAGATCACGTGACATAGATGCCAGCCATTGGAAATGAATGGTGAAAAAAAATGTAGGGATCTTACAATTTCAGAGGCGTTTTTGTAGAAATACTACGTCCCAAGTTGTGGACCAACTTATTACACGTTTTTTTGTGAGACTGGGTTGGCGTGTCAAATAATTGATTTCAAAAATACTGCTGCTGGTTTATAAACCACTGAATGGTTTAGGCCCAAAATACATTTCTGAACAACTACTAAATTATGAAACTTCCACAGGGCCGCCCCTCCCTACAGGCCAATCACGCAGGCTGCATGGGGCCCCGCCTTGCGCAGGGGGCCCAGCCCAGAGGGCCTCAGCTGCTGTGCGCAGTTTTCTGCTCAGTTCTCCGCGCACCCCCCGCAAGAGTGAGAGTGAGAGGTGACAAGGGGAGCAAGTCTGTAACCCGAATCGACATCTGACCGATCACGGCTTTGATACGGCCACTAGTGTACGTGAAGACATATCGGTGAAAAGACAATTTCAGTCCCCGGCAAGCAAGACGGAAAAAAAACAAAACATGAAGAAACTAGAGCATCACTCGAAGGTGGGTTGAGTCAAATGTACAACTTGCGAATGTTGTATAAGTCAAATTGCCAATTGCCATATTAAAACATCAGCTGCAATTCACAACATGAAGAAGGCTGTCTCTGCATAGCATATAGGCTAATGGAGATGCAGTTATTTCCAGCATTCTTTATTTACCATTCATTCAAGTATGTGATGCCTTGTATCTGCTAATGTACAGGAGGAAGAGTGATAAACTGTTTGTCTAGTTGGCTTACATAACAGTTAAAGTTTACAGCCTAAAAGACATGGAGCATTTTTTCCCCTTTTATTCATTTTTATGTCAATTTGCACATTTCATGGTGATGCTCAGCCTCTCCCCTTAACTCCTAACAGTCATCATCATGTCAACCACAATACAGAGAAATACTGATAGAAATGTGTGTGTAGTTGTTAAGCATGTTTTGTCTTGACTATATTACAACTATATTATAATAAAATAATATAGTATTTATATTATTGAATTGATTATGATTATTATTATTATTATTAGTAGAAGTAGTTTATTTGCATTAATTATATTTTAATCTTTTTGAGGCTAGTATTTGGCTGGAAATGCAGATGTATTCACCTGTAAACGCATACTGAACGACATACATGCACATTTACCATTGACCTCACTGTGTAAAAAAGTAATGTTGATAATAATAATAAACAGGAATTATATTTGCAAAGTAGCCTACTTTGTTTCCAAAAAAAATTGTTTCACTCCTGTCGGTTGGGTGGAGGGGGGCTCATCTCACAATGTTGCCCCTGGCCCCAAGTTGGCCAGGGGCGGCCCTGACCATCCAGAACTCTCAGGTCTTCAGGGACTGGTCAGCTTTCTAGCCTAGAGTCAGAACTAAACATGGAGAAGCAGCATTCAGTTATTATTCTCCAAATTTCTGGAACAAACTACCAGAAACCTGCAGGTCCGCTGCAACTCTGACTACTTTTAAATCTAGGCTGAAGACTTTTATTTTTGTCGCTGCTTTTAATTGAACTCTTTACATCTTAAACTGCACTGTAACTTTTATCCATTAATTTGTCTTTTAATGTTTATTTTTATCTTTGCTTTTTAATGACTGATTTTAAATGCCATTTTCTTAATGTCTTTAATTTTTTGTAAAGCACTTTGAATTCCCTTGTGTTGAAAGGTGCTATATAAATAAACTTGCCTTGCCTAAATAAATGATTACCAAACCGTTTGAGACCCAGTTCTTAGACTAAAGTTAAATATCTAAACACTCAGAGTCCTTTACCTCACTGAGCTGTAGTTATCAGCCTCTCAGTATGACAGGAGAGGACTCTCCCTCCACCTCTTTAATAACAGCGCCTTACAGTATATCTGTTGTGCACCGACATAAATATTAAGGGAGTTTCATTTTCATGTGGTTTTATGTTTGTTTTGTCACTCTTCATTCACCTGTCATTCCAGGTTTCCTGATTATCTCCCTCTTGTGTGTCTCCCGTGCTCATCAGCACCGCCCCTGATTGTTTCCACCTGTGTCTTGTTGTCGTGTGTTTAAATTCTCCAGTCTCCCTGTGTTCCTTGTCAGTTCGTATTGTCTCATGCCTAGGTCAGATCTATGCTCTCCTGATACCATGACGTTTTTGTTCCTCCCTAGGTGAGCGATTTTCTTTTGTTCACTTTTCGTCATCACATCAAGAGATTAGAAAGTGTTATTTTTGTCTATCTATTTGAAAATAAAGTATCTTACAAATACTTTACCTCTGTCTCCCGGGTCGTGCAATTGGGTCCTACATCCTAAGTGTCTGAGTTCGTAACAGAACGAACTGACCATTATGGACCCAGCCGACCCAAGAACGCTTCACGCCGCCCTGTCAGCACAAGGCGTGAAGATTTATCACCACGAGGAACAGCTGGGCATAGCCAACCAGGGAATAAAATAACTGGGAGGACACCAGGCAGAGTTTCAGGAAATCATCCCTACGCAGATGCACCAGCTGATTGCACAGATGAATCAATTCTTCACTCACCTACAAACTGCTCCTCCTGTGACGTCATCCACAGCTGGGGATTTCCTTGTCGAGAATCCTGCTGACACAGTCAACCGAAACCAGGCTGTTTCTTCCTCTTTACGGTTGGCTCTTCCGGAGAGATTTTCTGGAGACTCCATGAACTGCAGAGCATTTTTGGTATAGTGCGATTTGCATTTCCAACACTACCCAGGAGCTTTTTCGTCAGACCATGGTAAAGTGGCTTTTATCGTGTCTCACTTAACGGGAAGAGGTGCAGCCTGGGCTACTGCAGAATGGTCTAGAGACACCGAGTTATGTTACTCATTGGCCGATTTCATAGACACTATTAGTCACATTTTTGATCACTCGTCACCTGCTACAGAGGCCAGCAGAAGACTTTTCCAGATGCGCCAGCTCAACCGTCAGGTGGTTGATTATGCCATCGAGTTTCGCACAGCGGCAGCTGACAGCGGGTGTAATGTTCCGGCTCTTCGTGACGCTTTCATGACTGGACTTTCAGAGCCAATAAAGGACCAGCAGGCTCCACTGGAGGTGCCCCGGGATCTGGAATCTCTCATCGCTGTGGCCATCCGGATCGACAGCCGTCTTCGGGAAAGAGAGAGAGCACCGTCGCACCCTTGGCGTTCTTCCCAGTTCCCAGGATTATTCTCGGAGGGTCGCGCCGCCGGGTGAGGATTCCCAGCCCGTGGTATCGGACCGTCGGAGGACAGTGCTTCCGGTTAACACCGGCGAACCCATGCAGTTGGGTAGCACCAGGCTTACTCGGGAGGAGAGACTTCGCCGTTTACGGGAGGGCTGCTGTTTCTACTGCGGTGAGCTGGTTCACCAAGTCGCTTCATGTCCGGGAAAAGATTGAGCTTACCAGTCAAAAGGAGGGCGCTGGTAAGCAAGTTTCACACAGACAATCCTCCTCGACCTGTTACTCAGGTAAACATTTTTATAAACAATCAGGCCATAGACCAGGTTGTGTTAATAGACTGAGGGGCTGACAAAAGTCTTATGGACTGGGGCACAGTCAAACAGCTAAAAATAAAGAATGTTCCGCTATCCCGCCCTATTAACAGTTACCCATTGCACTGAGCCTATTCAGATCACTATGAATAAGGACCTTTACAGAGAGTATGCAGTTTCATATTTTTGAGTCTGCTCAGCACCGGATTATTTGGGGATTTCCATGGCTATAGACACACAATCCTCACATTGGCTGGCGCTCAGGCAAGATTAAGGAATGGGGAGAGGATTGTATTAACATGTGTAAACTTTCACAACCTGTTATTGAACCAACAGACTCTAGTAGGATCATTGTAGATCACCCTGACTATCCTGATCTTCAGAAGGTACCTCCCTGTTACCATGATTTAAAGGAAGCGTTTAACAAATCCAAAGCCTTGTCGCTACCTCCTCACCGAGATTTTAACTGTCCCATTGATCTCCTACCTGGAGCCCCCATTCCCAAGGGGAAACTTTATTCGATTTTGAGACCTGAGAGAGCAGCAATGGACGACTACATCTCCTCTTCACTCAAGTCAGGGATTATCAATCCTTCATCTTCTCCAGCCGGAGGGGGGTTTTTCTTCGTGGGAAAGAAAGACGGGTCTCTGAGACCTTGCATAGAATACAATCCACTAAATTACATTACGGTGAAAAAACGCTATCCTCTGCCACTCATATCATCTGCTTTTGAACTGCATCAAACTACCAAGACATTCACCAAGTTAGATTTAAGAAATGCATATCACTTGGTTAGAATAAGAAAGGGGGATGAGTGAAAGACAGGATTCAATACTCAGAGTGGTCACTATGAGTATCTAGTAATGCCTTTTGGACTAAGCAATGCACCGGCTGTGTTTCAAGCTTTGGTGAATGAGGTTTTGCGGGAATCTTTGAATATTTCGGTATTCGTGTGTCATGATGATATTTAGATTTTTTTCCCCAGACGCTAAATCTCATGTTAACCATGTCCGCCAGGTTTTGCAGAAACTGCTTGAGAATCAGCTATATGTCAAGGCAGAGAAATGTGAGTTCCACACAGAAGAGGTGTCTTTCTTAGGATACATAATCTCACCCAATCATATCCCGATGGATCCTGCTAAAATCAGTGCAGTTTCCCAGTGGCCCACACCAGACTCCAGGAAGAAAGTTCAGCAGTTTCTATGGTTTGCTAACTTCTATAGGAAGTTTATTAGGAAGTTCAGCTCTGTTGCTGCCCCTCTGCATGTTCTGACTCCTCCCAAGGTTCCCTTCAAGTGGACTCTCCAGGCGGACTTCGCTTTCCAGCGCCTCAGAGAGAGATTCACATCAGCTCCTATACTCACCATTCCAGATCCCCAGTGCCAGTTTGTGGTTGAGGTTGATGCTTCCAATGAGGGAATTTGAGGGGTCTTGTCTCAGTGTTCTGTAGAAGACAACAAGATGCATCCATGTGCTTACCTATCGCGGAAGTTGACAACGGCAGAGAGGAATTATGATGTAGGAAACAAGGAACTGTTAGCCGTAAAAGCTGCCCTTGAGGAATGGAGACACTGGCTAGAGGGGGCAGAGCAGCTGTTTTTAGTCTGGACAGACCACAAAAATCCATTCCATTGTGTCAATGGTTTCCAGCCTCCACTTTTCCCAAACTACGAGGAAGAAGTAACGGTACCATCGGCTCATGCCATGATCAGACGTTGTTGCCGAGTTTGGGCTGGTGCTCGACAGTCTCTTCTCCGAAGTTCAGCTCGGATGAAGGCTGTTGCAGACGTCCATCGCAGGGTCCCTGCTACAGACCAGCTTTCCACTAAGGACTTACCACTCCATGTCGCCTCAAAGAAACTGGCTCCAAGATTTGTGGGTCCTTTTCCGGTGTCCAGAGTCATCAACCTTGTTCCCGCCTCCAAGCTCCCTCTACCGCCCCAGTTCTTTGAAGGGGGTGAGGTTTACAAGGTCCGTAAGCTGCTGGAGGTCCGTAATAGGGGGAGGGGGAAGCAATTCCTGGTAGACTGGAAGGGTTACGGTCCTGAGGCTAGAAGCTGGGTAGCTGCTTCATTTATTGTAGATAAGACTCTTATCCAAGATTTTTTACAATCAGCCTGGGCCATCAGGAGTCAGCCCTAGGGGGGGGGGTACTGTTGTGCACCGACAGAAATGTTAAGGGAGTTTCATTTTCATGTTGTTTTATGTTTGTTTTGTCACTCTTCATTTACCTGTCATTCAAGGTTTCCTGATGATCTACCTCTTGTGTGTTTCCCGTGCTCATCAGCACCAGCCCCGCCCCTGATTGTTTCCACCTGTGTCTTGTTGTCGTGTGTTTAAATTCCCCAGTCTCCCTTGTCATTTCGTCTTGTCTCATGCCTAGGTCAGATCTATGCTCTCCTGATACCATGATGTTTTTGTTCCTCACTACGTGAGCGATTTTCTTTTGTTCACTTTTCGTCATCTCATCAAGAGATTAGAAAGTGTTATTTTGGTCATCTATTTGAAAATAAAGTATCTTACAAATACTTTACCTCTGTCTCCTGGGTCTTGCAATTGGGTCCTATACCCTGAGTTCGTAACAATATCCGGGTGCAAGTGGAGTGTTGCACTCAAGGACTCAAGCGGTCTTTTCACATTCGTGGCAACTTTATTAATAACCAAAAACTCCGTCACAGTTCCCTCAACCACCGAGGAAGAAACGCTCTTCTTCACCTTCACGCCCTCAGGCGGAGCCTTGTGGCGAAAACAGGCAACTACATGCACCAACTAACCCTGCTTCAATAGTAAACATAACATGCAAACATTCATACGTAGTTGGCACGAAGACACTAGAGAAATAGTGCAATGTCAATCACAGAGAATAGTGCAGTATAATAGTGTAAAATCAGTAAAATGCTTTGGTAAAGAGATAGGTTTTAAGATGCCTTTTAAAAATGCCCAACGTATTGGCTTCCCTAATATTGTTGGCTAACGTGTTCCACAGTTTTGGGGCGTAGTTTACAAAGGCTGCATCACCGATCTTCTTATGACTCTTTCTGGTCACCTCTAATAGACCTGCATCTGATGATCGCAGTGTTCTGGCGGGTGTGTAGTTTGTTAGAGAGTCAGCAATGTAGCTGGGTCCTTGTCCATTTAGAGCTTTGTATATGAGGAGAAGCACCTTAAAATCAATTCTAAAAGTTACAGGAAGCCAGTGTAGAGTAGCTAAGACAGGACTAATGTGTTCCCTCCTTTTGGTATTAGTAGTCTAGCTGCAGAGTTTTGAATGAGCTGGAGTCTTCCAATAGCTTTCTTGGGGAGACCAGTGAATAGTGCATTGCAGTAGTCCAGTCGGCTAGATATAAAAGCATGAATTAGCTTCTCTTCATCATGTTGATTTATGAATGGTCTTACCTTCGCTATGTTTCTGAGATGAAAGAAAGCTATTTTGGTCGCTTTGTTTAAATGGGCGTTGAAATTCAAATCTGAGTCCAGGATGACACCAAGACTTGTCACCTATGGTTTAATCCAAGTGGTTAAGCTTCCTAGATTATTGGTTAGCATCTCTCTTTTTAATTTGGGGCCAACAAGTAGGACTTCAGTTTTGTCCTCATTCAATTTAAGAAAATTATCATTCATCCATTTGTTTATTGCTGTCAAGCAGTTGGTAATGGAGTTTATGGCTGTCACATCATTTGGTTCAGCGGATATGTACAATTGTGAATCATCCGCATAGCTGTGGAAATCTATACCATACTCCCTGATGATGTCGCAGAGCCGTAACATATAGAGAGAAAAAAGTAATGGACCTAAACAGCTCCCTTGTGCAACCCCGTAGCGGCTTTCATGTTTCTCTGATGTATGGCCTCCTAGACTAATATAGAACATCCTTCCTCTGATATATGTTTTGATCCAGTTCAACACGCAACCAGAGAAACCAATAAGCTTTTCAAGTCGATTTATTAGGATGTTGTGATCAATAGTATCAAAAAGTGCACTGAGATCTAATAAGATAAGGACGGAGATTTTATTTGCATCAGAGTTGAGTCTGAGGTCACTAATTACCTTTTTGAGTGCAGTTTCCGTACTGTGGTATTTTCTGAAACCTGACTGAAATACTTCTAAGATGTTGTTTTCTTTAAGATAGGAATTGATTTGGACTGAGACAATTCTTTCCAATATTTTACTGATAAATGGTAGATTTGATATTGGTCTGTGGTTTGCTCCTGTGTTGTTATCCAATTTAGGTTTCTTTAATAGAGGCTTTACAACAGTTGTTTTAAAGGCATCAGGGAAGACGCCAGTTTTAAGGGATGTCCCAGCTAGAAATGTTTGGTTCTAAAAACATTCTGAGAATGTTACAGTCATTGTTCTAGGAAGGTTTTCAGCGGGAAGTTTTTGTTTGGTTCCCAGAACGTTCTTCTGAAAGGTAGGATAACGTTCTCTAAACACATTCTTAAAATGTTTGGTGATAACATTGTTAGAACATTATGCCCTCCTATTCTTAAAACGTTTTCAGCGGGAAGTTTTTATTTTGGTTCCCAGAATCTTCTTCTGAAAGGTAGGATAACGTTCTTTAAAAACCAAATATGTTAAGAATGTTTTAGAGAACGTTATCCTACCTTTCAGAAGAACATTCTGGGAACCAAAATAAAACGCCCCACTGAAAACGTTTTAAGAACAGTAGGGCTTAATGTTCTAATAATGTTATCAAAAACATCTTAAGAAGGTTATCAAAAATATCTTAAGAAGGTTATCACCAAACATTTCAAGAATGTTTTTAAAGAATGTTATCCTACCTTTCAGAAGAAAATTCTGGGAACCAAAATAAGACGTCCCGCTGAAAACATTCCTAGAACAACGAATGGTAACAAACATTTCTAGCTGGGAACTCACACATGCCACCGCAAACATGCAATATCTGCTTACAGCTTATTATGAATTACGTGCTTCTTTGTTTTTTTCAAAAGGAAAATATGGTGACATCAGATTTTTTTTAAAACATCCTTTTCAAACAAATGCAACAAGTTTGTTTTTTAAAGCGCTCTAGAAATAAATCTGACGTTGACCATGACCGTGTTAATATTTGCCATAACAGCAACGTTTTATAAAAAAAAGAATAACATCCTGAAAACATTTTCAGAATGTTTCTTGGAGAATGTTCTTCAATTGTTATCATGTAACATTGAGGGAACATTTTATAAAGAACATCTTTAATGTGTTACAGAACAACGCCCAAAACACATCCTTAGAATGTTGCAGGGAAAACGTTCCACCTTTGTTAACGTATCACATTAAAAGGAACATTTTATAAAACACTTTGTCATCTCAGGCCTCAATAACATCCTGAAAACATTTTCAGAATGTTTCTTGGAGAATGTTCTTCATTTGTTATCATGTAACATTGAGGGAACATTTTATGTAACCCTTTCTCTCATCTCAGGCCTCAATAACATCCTGAAAACTATTTCAGAATGTTACTTTGAAAATGTTCTTCATTTGTTATCATGTAACATTGAGGGAACGTTTTATAAAGAACATCTTTAATGTGTTACCCAACAACGTCCAAAACACATCCTTAGAAGGTTGCAGGCAAAACGTTCCACCTCTACAAAAATGGAGAACAAAATGAAAATGCTCACGTAGTGAGGATCAAAACTTTCACAAGAGCACTTAAGAGAGCATAGAGCTGACTGTGGCAAAAGACAAGAGCAAAGATCTGACCACGGCAATAGACAAGAACGAACTGACACTGAACACTGGGAGACAAGGAAATGTAAACACAAGGTAACAAGACACAGGTGGGAACAATCAGGGGAGGGGCTGACGCTGATGAGCACAGGAGACACAGAAGGGGTGACAGGTGAAAACAATCAGGAAATTAGACACACCAGGGAAACTAACGACAGACATGAAAACACAGGGGAAAATACCAGACAATACACAGGGAGGAAAACATGACAAGGAGAAAAGCAAAACACCCACTACCAGACACACAAAACTAAAAACGTGACACAACACAAGAATCGTGACAGTAACATATGTAAGAAAAGGGAGGGGAGAGTCAATTATATTGAGTAATTTATTTTATATTGGGTAATATATTTCTCAAACCTATGTTTTATGGAAGAGACAATGTACTTCTGATAAACTAATATTTTATAAAAAGGTAAATGGTGAATTAATATAACATTTTGAATCATTGAGAAGGGGTTATATCAACAGGGACTAGCTCACCTTTAACTTTAACACAAACCTTCAATTTATGCATGTGACATTTTATATTTTCAAAATGGCAAAAAAATTAAAATGAAACAGCAAGTCAGTTTCAACATTTTCTGAGTGAATTCAAATATATATTTTTCATTTGTGCATGTGCCCACTGAAAAAGGTAACACTATAAGGCATTTTTATGCATTTCATTGATACACCCCTTGAAAATGTCATTCGGCAAAACAAAGCTATTTTCCATATGATATTAAAATCAATGACAATGACACAGTCACAGATAGTGAAAAATGTAATTATTGATCTATAAGGAATCTATATCCAGGTATAACATTTTCACAGCAAAACTACAAATATTAAATATTTTGTCTTTTAAGGCAATAGCTTTTCATCCGTCAACATTTTTTTCCTACATTATTCCAGTACAGGTAAAAATGCTTTCAAATCATATGAAACCTCTTATTATAATTAAATTAACTTTATTAATTTAATTGTTTATGTCAAGTAACACACTATTTTATATATTTGTTGTAAAATTCATTGTTTTACTGTATGACGTCTTTCGTTTTACTGAATGACATACTGCAATATGCCATTGCACATAGATCCAATAACTGGATTTAGTCCTACATTTAAAAAAAGGATACCAAAGACTTTATAATTGAACTTTACATTTATTGACATCAAAAAACAGACTCAGTCTCATAACATCGTTCTCCATTCTCTTAACACAATAATGATGTCAAATATGAACCAGTAAGTATCTGATTAAAGTTTCTTTTTTATCACTACAACAGAATAATAACAATAACAACTCCTGTTTTTATTTCAGCTGCTATCAACAGGTAAGTGAACAGGCAACAATAGCGGCAATTCTGTTTTTCTTATTGCATATGAAATATATAATTTAACATTGTTTTATTGCAATTTATACTTTACTAAATAATGAACTCATTAGTGTTAAGAAATACACAGTACCACTGAAGGCTGGTCAGTGTTATTTACTGACTGTTTCAGACTGATAAGAACTTATCCCAGTCATCAGCTGACAATTTGGAGCTTCTACTAGAAGATGGCTCTGGTTCTGAGATAAGCGTTTTCACATCTGATTGAAAGTAATAGATGACATCGGGATTTTGGGGCCATGCAAAGCAATTCTTTCTGCCAGACTGTTGCATACAGGACACCTCAACGTCATCACCAACTACCTTCAGGACTTGCCCTACAAATAGCTTTTTGTCATAAGACACTATTACCATCTTTCCAACCATGTCATCAGATTCTGAAATGGTGGTGGAGGGTGTAGCTGTTTTGGCATGAAAGTCTACCTCAGAGGGTGATTCACATTCACAGGTAAGTCCCATTCGATGGCAAAAACAGGACACATCTCTAAACATGATCTTCCCTGCGGTGTTTGCAGTTACCTGGTGAATATTCAAGGTGCCTTTAACAACCGGCACGTCATTCGGCAAAGCCTCATCCACTCTGGTGATGTCATCTGCGGATACCCAGTAGAATTTTACATTTGAATTCGATTTTTCCAGAAAGGAAAACAAATCTTGAGGCTGCTGAATATCACTTCCTTGCAACACAAATGCATCAGCACCTCTCTTGACTGAACCACCAATACCGTCTGGTGCACCCTTTCCATGGGCCTTCTCTGAGAAGTTCCATGTTATCTCTTTAATGCCTCTAAGGAAAGGCATGGTACACATCAAGTAGAAATTCTTTCGGTTTCTGTACTGGGTGAGTGGGCCGTCACTCATGAAGTGCACTGTAGTTATCCCTGTATTGGATAGGACCTCATCCAACACAGGTTTCAGATGTCCCCATACTGCCCGTTCGTCATGTCGGAGGGAGTCGGAAATGGTGGCATAGGCTTGAGATTTCCCAGCTGTGTAGACCATGCATGTGTGAACTGTTGCCTGTTTTCTACTACCCCCAAAATGAAAAGACTGGACCTCAACATTCAGCTTACAGGCATAATTTTCAGAAAAGTCCATATGGCAACTTGTGGAGGCTCCTCAAAAGAGTCCTCAGACAGAGGTGTGAGGTTCATCACAGCTTCCACCTGCCTCTTTCTTTCCCTACGTCGCCTCTGATTGAGCCTCCACTGTTCCCTCTTCTTTTCAGCAGCAGATGCTGTCAGTTCTGTGACGGACGGATGATCATGCTGTCCAGCTTGCATCCTCTGTTTATACCTACAAAGTATTTATTAATTTAGTCATGTATTTATTTATTAGATATTCATTTGTTTATTCTTTTTAATGAAGATTTAAGCCAAGTTAACTGCCAAATGCACTTTGTAGTGGTACTGTAGATATGGAAAACAAATTCAGGCTTATAGACAATGCATCCTATACTGTTTACCGCCATTACTGCTCTCATACACCTTCACAGTTATACCTGTCCCTTCTCTTTGCTAGTCTCTCCTCCCTAGCAGCAGGATCTGCCCTTATCCTTGCACGGAAGTGTGCACCCCTCTCCTTGTTGGACACAGGCATCTGTTAAAATGTTTTTTTTAATAATAATAAAAAATAAAAATAAATAATACAATTAATTCAGTTACACAAACTCTATAGCATGTTAAAACAATCAATAAAGAAAGAAAGAAATCAGTTAAATCCACTGTGTCATTCGGGATAACAGATGTCATTCAGACAAACGGTTTTACTGAATGACAAATTCTGTTTTGCTGAATGACAAATTTCATAGAAATTCATTCCTAACAGGCAGTTGCTTGGTCGCCTATTAGCAACAATGACCTTGACCTCAATTTGTAAACTTCAAATTTCATCTATAACTTAATGTTTTTTAAATTAAAAACTTTATAAACACTTTTTGGACGTTTCACCGAATGACATTCAAATCTGTGACACATGGTACCACACATGGAAAAGGTGTAATCATCTCAAATTTAGGAGCAAAATGTAAACTTACCTTCAACTTGGGCAGTCTTCAAGGGTCCTCTGAGTGATGTCATCACATGTGGCCTGACTAAAGTCATGTGACTATAGTTCAAAATGGCCTCTGAACTTTGTTTTACCGAATGACATACAGGAAAATGTTTCTTTGCGGAACAAAGTCTTTTAGATATTTCTTTATGTTTTTAAAGGTGCATCTTATCAAAACTTTAAAATGTTTATCAAGAGACATGAAAAAATATGCCGCATAGAATAGTTCATGATTTTAAATTATTTTCATCATTTTACAAACAATTGTCTTCATTGACTTTAAGTGAGAACCGTTTTACCGAATGACATCTTACCACTTTAATACTAGAAAAATCACCCAATTTAGTATTATTTACACTATTTACGAATAGTGGTCAGTAAAGTGATGTGAGATTAATGCCTTCATACAATATTTAACTATTTTTATATAACAATATAAAGTTAACTGCTTGTGGAAACAGATATCTAGGCGTCACGTCACTGACCCACCATGGGTCAGGAAGGCTGCCAAATAATTCTATGGGGCCTATCCTATTTTTGTAATTCAATGATAATGTGCTAATCCATTACTTTGTCTTCACTCAGAAAAACATCCCTATCAAGTGTTGTGCCGACAACTACAACTCTCAAGGCCAAGGGTCAGAGAGAGAGGGTCACACTCTCCGGCTGCAGAGAGCACCCCCCGGCCACCTGCAAGGAAGCACAAGGTCGTTCGAGATGAGAGGATGCATCTCTTCACCTTTCTGCTGAGAGAGGATTCTAATCTTCAACTTTCTGATAAAATGGGATGCATCTCTTCACCTTTTTGCTGAGATAGGATTCTACTCTTCAACTTACTGATAAGATGGGATGTGTCACGATCTTTCTGTGTTGTGTTTTGTCTTGTTTAGATCTGTCTTTGGTTTTCTGTCTGTCTGTGTTGTGTTTTGTCTTGTTTAGATTTGTCTTTGGTTTCCTGTCTGTGTGTGTTCCCTCCTACCTGTTCCCTCCTACCTGTTTACTTGATTGTGTTCACCTGTTGCCCCTGTGTTTTTCTCCTCCCTCCTGCCCTGTCTCTTGTTTCGTTGATTAGTCTTGTGTGTATTTAAGTTCTGTTTTTGCTGTCTGTCATTGTTGGTTCGTTGTTTGTCTGTGACTGTGTTCGCCGGGGAGTGTTCTGGTTTTTGACGTTTAGCCTTCAAATAAAGGATTTTTCAGTGTTATCTGCGTTTGCGTCCTGCTTGCTTCACTCACCGTAACAGAACCAACCAACCAAGATGGACCCAGCAGAAGATCCATTTGAGGTGGAACTCCATAAATGTACCTATTCTTTGGCTTTCTGCTATGGTAGGTGGAGGGGAGCGTTCAGTGTTGAGCAGAAAGAGGCTGCTCAGGCAGAGGCGCACCAGATAGCAAAAGAGAAACCATGTCTTGTGAAATTCTTACCTGGCTGGATGATGGATATCCTTCCGACATGTGTTTCCCGGCCTGCTAGCCCCAGGCATGCTAGCCCCCTGCCTCCCAATTCCCAACCTGACACCATATGTCTCGGCGTGTTCCGTCTGGAGTCAACCTCTGCTTCTTCCCCAGTTCCTGCTCCTGTCTAGGAGCCGTTCTCTGGAACTCGTCTGGCTTTTGGAGGTCCACGGAACCTCCAAAAGGCTCCTAAGAGAAGGAGTCGCAAGGCCAGACTAGCAGCCCGGGCCCCAAGAGTCATGGTTCCGGCCCAAGTTCTGGCCCCAGCAGCTACGGATCCGGCCCCAGTTCTGGCCCAAGCAGCCATGGTGCCGGCCCCAGTTCTGGCCCCAGCAGCCATGGTGCCGGCCCGAGTTCTGGCCCCAGCAGCCATAGTTCCAACCTCAGTCCTGGCCCCAGCAGCCATGGTTTCCGGCCCTGGTTCCGGCCCCAGCAGCCATAGTCCCTCCTCTAGTGCCTCCTCTAGTACCTTCTTTAGTCCCTTCTCTAGTCCCTTCTCTAGTCCCTTCCCAAGTCCCTTCTCTAGTCCCTTCTCTAGTTCCCTCTCTAGTTCCCTCTCCAGTCCCTCCTCTAGTCCCTTCCATAGTCCCTACTGTAGTCCCTTCCCTAGTCCCTTCTCTAGCCCCTTCTCAAGACCCCTCTCTAGTCCCTTCTCTAGTCCCTTCTCTAGTCCCTTCTCAAGTCCCTTCTCTAGTCCCTTCTCAAGTCCCTCCTCTAGTCCCTTCCCAAGTCCCTTCTTTAGTCCCTTCCCTATTCCCTTCTCCAGTCCCTACTCTAGTCCCTACTCTAGTCCCTACTCTAGTCCCTTCTCAAGAACCCTCTCTAGTCCCTTCTCGAGTCCCCTCTCAAGTCCCTACCCAATGTCCTGGTCCGTTGGAGGTCCAGCCGACTGCTCTTCTGCCGGGGGTCCTGCCAACCCTGTGTCCTGTGCCGTTGGAGGCCCCGCCGACGATTCTTCTGCCGGGGGACCTGCCAACCCTGTGTCCTGTCCCGTTGGGGGTCCCGCTGACTGCTCTTCTGCCGGGGATCCTGCCAACCCTATGTCCTGTGCCGTTGGAGGTCCCGCCGACTACTCTTCTGCCGGGGGTCCTGCCAACCCTATGTCCTGTGCCGTCGGAGGTCCCGTCGACTACTCTTCTGCCGGGGGTCCTGCCAACCCTATGTCCTGTGCCGTTGGAGGTCCTGCCGACTACTCTTCTGCCGGGGGTCCTGCCAACCCTATGTCCTGTGCCGTTGGAGGCACCGCCGACTACTCTTCTGCCGGGGGTCCTGCCAACCCTATGTCCCGTGCCGTTGGAGGTTCCGCTGGGGGTCCTGCCAACTCCATGTCATGTCCCGTTGGGGGTCCCGCCGACTGCTCTTCTGCCGGGGTCCTGCCAACCCTGTGTCCTGTGCCGTTGGAGGCCCCGCCGACTACTCTTCTGCCGGGGGTCCTGCCAACCCTATGTCCCGTGCCGTTGAAGGTTCCGCTGGGGGTCCTGCCAACTCCATGTCATGTCCCGTTGGGGGTCCCGCCGACTGCTCTTCTGCCAGGGTCCTGCCAACCCTATGTCCTGTGCCGTTGGAGGTCCCGCCGACGATTCTTCTGCCGGGCGTCCTGCCACCCTATGTCCTGTGCCGTTGGAGGTTCCGCTGGGGGTCCTGCCAACTCCATGTCCTGTGTCGTTGGAGGTTCCGCTGAGAGTCCTGCCAACCCCATGTCTTGTTCCGTTGGAGGTCCCGCCGTCACCTATCTCGTCAGGGGTCCTGCCAACTCCTGGTCCTCTTCCGTGGGGGATCCTGCCGAAGCCTGTCCCACCGGCTCCGGTTCCTGTCCGACCGACACCGGGTCCTGCCCGGCCTCCGGAGCTGTCCCGTCAGCGCCTTCCTGCCCATCCTCCGGAGTTGTCCCGTCGCCGCCCTCGAGCCCGGCACCCTGAGAGCCGCGGTCCTCACCTTCGAGCCCGGCCCCCTGAGAGCCGCAGTCTTCGCCCTTGAGCCCGGCACCCTGAGAGCCGCGGTCTTCGCCCTCGAGCCCGGCCCCCTGAGTGCCGCGGTCTTCGCCCTCGCGCCCGGCCCCCTGACTCTTCCAGCCGCTGCTCCCTGAGTGCCGCGGCCTTCGCCCTCGTGCTCGGCCGCCTGAGTTCGACCGCTGTGGTCTTCGCCCCTCCATGGACTCTGCCTTGCACCCCGGGCCGTCCACCCGAGACCCCCACCATGGACTCTGCCTTGTATTGTGTATATAAAGAATTGAGTTATATTTCTCGCGCTACCTAACATCCATGAAGGCAACATGACAGAGGGAGGCCTGCTACTCAGGATGCCAAACTACTCTTTTCTAAGCCCCGCCCCCCCAAGCAACATCAGGGCCAAAAGTTTGAAAGCGAAAAAAAACGATCTGAAAGCGAAAAAAAAAGATCTGAAACTGAAAAACAATCTGCAGGTGAAAAGCAATGTGAAACCTGAAAAAACTAGACTTGAAACTGAAACAAATAATTGTTTTGAATCTGAAAAAGAAAAATCTGCAACTGAAAAAAATAAGGATTCAAATATCAAAATATGTATAAAAGTGAAATCTGAAAATAAATATTCTATTCAAAAAAATTGCTGAACTGAATCAAAAATAATATTCAACCTGAAAAATGATTTCCAAATACTTATTTTTATTTTGAATACATCATTGTATTTTTCAAAGTTCAGGATAAAAACTTGAACTTTAAAATAAATTGTATTTTTTTGAATGGTCAAAACTTATGACCCTGAAATAACTCCATAGTTTTCTCCTCCCTCCTCACCTGTCTCTTGTTTCGTTGATTAGTCTTGTGTGTATTTAAGTTCTGTTTTTGCTGTCTGTCATTGTTGGTTCGTCGTTTGTCTGTGACTGTGTTCACCGGGGAGTGTTCTGGTTTTTGACGTTTAGCCTTCAAATAAAGGATTTTTCAGTGTTATCTGCGTTTGGGTCCTGCTTGCTTCACTCACTGTAACAGGATGCTTCTTCATCTTTCTGCTCGGTGGGCTCAAGCAGACAACCCTGCAGAATGAGTGAGGGCTTCAGAGGCTTCTATAATACAAGGTTCCATGTTTCTTGGAGCAGTTTGATATCTTCCTAATCTCTCCCATCACGTGGGGGACACCTGGATGCACCACTAGGAATAGTTGCACTGCTCTCAAGCAGATAGCAGAAGGAATACAGGCAGATGAGCCTCCATTTCACTGGGGGAGAGGTGGGAGTAAGTCGTACATGTGCAAGTCATGAGCAAGTCTCAAGTCTTGACCTACAAGTATCAAGTAAGTCCCAAGTCACTGCGGTGAGAGTCAAGCAAGTCAAGTCAAGTCATTGCTCAGGTCAAGCAAGTCAAGTCAAGTCATACGAAATTCTGATGAATAAGCCCAGTTTCCGCATTTAAATCAGTTAAAAGACAGTGGTTATGAAAATGGATTCAACCCACACTATGATCTTCATTACATACACAGTTAGACCGATGACAATCATATTAGATTCATATTAACCCCAGAACTGTAGACAATATAGCTAGGACTCAAAAAGTCTGTTCAAAAAGGCAGAATTGCAGCTAAGAAAATCATATATGGCATTTGCCATTACACATATTTAATTTAAATTTCTGTTAATACTAGAACCGCCAACAGCGTCAGCCCTACATAGATATCATTTTCAAACCATTTAATTTGTTCCTCTTCATAATTTCCTTATAAACTAAGCAGGACGATTTAAAACTCACTTAATTGGGTTAATTTAGAAATGGCTTCAGTTTATCATCATAACAGATCAAAAAGTTCAGATTCATTTTACAATAAATCAAGGAATGATGCACTTCTACAAACAAAAACAACATAATTAAAACATTTAAACAAACTACTAAAAGTAGATGAACTACATTATTCAAATGTTTACAGTAACTTCTGATAATAACACAGGGGAAATAAACGAGGCATCTCTTTTCTCTCTCTCTCTCTCTCTCTCTCTCTCTCTCTCTCTCTCTCTCTCTCTCGACAGCCCGTCAGTATCAGGGTTAGTCAAAATGAATCCCTTGGCGTTTCTAGTGTTCATTTACCCCGTTTTGTCTTCTCTTTGCTTAATCGATTTGAAACCAAGTCTAACGTAGCTTAAACTTAACGTTAGCTTTCTAGCTAACACAACACAGTCACGTAGCCTACCTTTCTCTGTGGGTTTTTTTTGTAGTGACGAATGAAGTTGGATGTTGTGGTGGTCCTGTCACTGATCTTTATGCTGCAGACCCTGCATACCGATGTTCTCTTCTTATTAGCGTCATCGACAAAAATAATCCTTGAATCCAAACTTCACTATTTTTGGAGTAAAGCTAGCCGCTGCCATGTTAACTGACACTCCTGCCGTCTAGTGGGTTGCCAGGTTTGCGCGCATGGCGTTATAATCACGTTTTTCGAAAAAACTAAACGTAATATCCCACTACAAAAACAAACGCAAATATTTAATTTTAAACAGTCAAGTCCTTTCAAGTCATCTGTCTCAAGCTTAAGTCAAGTCTCAAGTCATGAATACCAAGTCAAAGTCAAGTCAAGTCTTTTATCAATGTTAGTCAAGCAAGTCTCAAGTCAAAAAATATGCGAATCGAGTCAAGTCATGTGACTCGAGTCCCCACCTCTGGGGATCAACTACAGTGCTCACTGAATGAGCCACACAAAAGCAGAGCAATTTTGGGGGGTTGAAATATGGCGCTCTGATAAAGAAGAGTTTGAGCAAATCAGCACCTCAGTGCTAATCTACAGTAACAGGATGCCTTTACACACCAGACACTCGTTGTCATAAAGAGAGGAGGAGAACGAGTCAGGAAGACTTGTTCTTCCGGCTCTCGTACAAAGATGAACTTTGAATTGAATGACCAGATGTTTAAAGATGTACAGCTAATGATTGTTTTTTGATATTTCCAATGACCAGACATGTGTTAAATAGTGATGATTAATATATTTTTGTCAGATCAGATTACACTTTTGCACTAAACAAAATAAATAAATACATATTTTCCGATTATAAGGTATTGAATAATAAGATATTTCTATTACAGTTTTTCTAGATTGCTAACACACAAAAATTATACATAAAGCACAATTATTTTAACTGACACTCAAAGAGCAAAACATCGGCTAAAATCTCCAAAACTCTAAACACGTTTTCAGCTTTTCACACAATTTGCAAATCAACATTGCTTTTTGCAAAGCACTGCACACGTTTTTCCACGTAAGACACAGGAATCTGACATAAAGTCACGTGTTAGCAGGTTTAAAACCAACCTGATCTCACCAGAATGCGTGACTCCTCCACGACTCGAGGTTGTCAACTCGATTCAAGTTTTAAGAATGTTTAATCCTTCCTTTCCAGGTTTTTACAAAAGTCTTTGAATATTTGCCTAACTTTTCCTTTTCAGATTTTGAACAATGTACTTGACTAAAATGAATGTATTGATTTTACTAAGACTAAGTGCCTTACTCTTGACTAAAGCGTAATGAAGTAAACGTAAAAGTAATCCTAAAAATTGAAGACACTGCAACTTTGCAGATTTAGATTACAGGTTGATCAAATCACCTCTGTGAATGTTATACCTTAACTGTGAATTTGTATACCTTAGCTTGATCCTACATTTAAAATGCTTTTGACTAGTGATTGCCTTGAAATAAATCTTCAATCTGCAAGCTGGTTTTGATTTTAAAGTTTGATGAATGAGATTAAGTAATGGTTAAATGATAAAAGATATTAGTTTAAAACACATATTTTGCTATTGTGCACCTGTGTTTTATACAGTATGTGTTCATTATTATGATTTTGATCAAAGATGATCCAAACACTGATGAGAGATGATTTTTCTATGATGATTGGCTGTCTCAATCATTGTGATTGAATCTTTCAATCTTATTATGTTGTTCTTAATGTGATTGTTATTTATGTAATTGATGTTGTGTAAATCCACACTCAAATCTGAAGATTCCCATTGATTTAAGTATTGAACAAAATATTATTAGGTTTAGATTATCAAAATTGATAAAAAGAGAGGAACTGTTGGGGAAATATTTTCCAAGGCCCATAACTTTGACCCAGTTTATCAGTTCATACTGCCCTCACTGAGCACACGCACCTGTAACCTTGGCTGCTGTGCTCTCAGTGTTTTGCCTCTCTGTTCCTGCTTGTTGGCGTCAACTGATAGAGGTGTTATCATTCTATATTGTTATGCATAATGTTGATTATTCTCTCTGAACTAGCTAAATACATGGGTCTGGGGTAGAGTTCTTCAGAATTGACGTGGCAACTCTATCGTGAAGTCAGCACCTCTGACTCTGGACTTGTTTTGTGAATTCTCCGGCCGAAGCTCCTAAATAAACCATCAGTGTTTGACATCAAAGCTCCAGCTCTCCCTGTGTCTCCTTTTGAGTCGGTGACTCCTCCTGCATTGCTACACAGAAGTTACCCCACAACAACCTTAGGTACTATACATTACATATGTGAGGATCACCTGACTAAAGATTAAAGCCTGACACCAGAAATACTTTTATAAGCAGTTTGTTTTTATTCATCAAAGTATGTTCATTTCAAGTGTTTAATTTGAAGGAAAATTAAATAATTGACAATATCTCTTCAATCAATTTAAGAAAAACAATAACATCTATTGTGATCTACTAACAGTGTTGTGAATGTTAAACCTCTTTGTGTTATCAAAGTTTCTATCACAGGTAGATCAGACATTTCAAGCAAAACTTTGATAAAGGCAGTATCATTTTACATTTGAATAATTATGTAACACATTTACACTGCCGCTGAGAGAAGAAGAGCCCTTAATCCCAGCGCTGACAGTGAGCAGCAACAGCTGTAATATTGTTATGGGGTCATTACAGGCCATTGTACTCTGGGCTATGGGACATATACTGTAAGTCATTAGGACTGTTTGAGTTTATGACCTCAGTACCCGGCGGCGTACGCCCACTTGCGAGAATCTGACTGAGCATGGAGTCCGTCTTCATAGCGAACCACCGCATGCACCGCTGTTGCTATTGTCCAGTTCAGGTATATGTCGTGGTTCTTCAATGCCAAACCTTCCAGGACGTTCTACAAACAGGAGCAAATATGAAAGAAAACTGAATAAATGTGGCATGATGTTCAAGATAGATCTTTTTAGCGCACAGCAGGGATAAAAAATGCCAAGTCTGTTCAGAATGTTGGTTTTAAAACTTTTTGATAAATTGGGAACGATGCCCATTTTAAGAAATCATGTTGAGTAACGTCTGTGAAAATAAATCTTCAATTAAGCCTGACACACAATTGATAAGATTTCAAAATCATGCATACTTAATTGATAGCAATAGAAGCTACATATTTTACATCCCAGTAAAACATTAAATAAAGGGTTAGTTTTCTAGTTAATATCTTTCCATTAATTACCCTTAATGGTACATTTAAAATACATTACATTGAGATGAGCAAGTTTTACAGCAACCATACACGGTATATAGGAGGATTTGCATATTTTTAGACAGACCACAAATAGCCCATTACCACCACAAATTGCTGAAATATTTTTCTCCATTCTTCACACCCCTGAAGGTAGAAATAATGAGGAAATTATTGGGTAAGAAGTTAGAAGGGCTTTATGTTAGCTGGGCTTTTGTGTGAGGGATTGTCTCCTCACACACTCACATACGTCAGTGTTGTTTTTGTGACACTCACTTTGTCAAAGTCTGGTTCTGCTTCAGTGGCGTTGGGATCCAGCTGGTTGTGGAGCCTCGGCCCCGACACAGCTTTTTTCAGATCATAGTCAAAGAACAGTGCATTTAGAATCACCTTCAAAACAACAAAGATTTTAGACAATTATAACCCAACAGAGTAATTAAATAGTTGAATGAATGCAACTCATTGATTTAACTTCTTGCAATTTTACCTGAGCGATAGAAGTTGTGATTTTCGTTCCTCCTGAGCCTCCGACCACCATCTTAACTTTGTTGTTTTTGTCAAAGAGGATAGCCGGACACATGGAAGACATTGGCCTTTTTCCTTTAAACAGAAATGACATTATATATAAGTTTAAGTATTTTATTGGTTTATGTTAAACATTATTAAAATAATGTGTATGTAACTACATAAAATATCTATTTAAAAACAAGTTGTATGTTGGATATTAATCTTTTTTTTTTAATCTATTCCACATTATATTCCAGATGAATAAACTTGAAACCCATAAAGATATACTTGGATTGAATATAGTAAAATAATAAAAGATAAGACCTTCCAGAGAGGGGTGGAGACATTTGATCCACATTTTTTTGGTATTAATCCAAAGACAAACATTATTTAAAAACATCATGCACAATGTCGAAGGACAGATCGATCTCTAACTGTCCAGCCAGTCTATGTATATTAAAACTCTACTGGTTTAGGAGCACTTATGTGCATTTCCGTGTGAGTGTGTGTGTTTTATTCTGACCTGGTCTGATGAAGTTGTTGGATGAAGGACGCACTTCGAAGTCGTTTGTGATGAGCGGAGAGCTGAAGTCGTCCATCTCATTGTTGAGAAGTATCCCTGTTGACCTTGACATTACCTTGGAGCCCAAACTGCATGAAAACATTAACTGTTAAAGGACCAAGGGAGGGAACATGACACGTAAACCAACATTGCTAGACAAGAGATTTGTAAAGGTCAGTTAGGAGGTCATACGGTAGGTTGATGGTGCTGGTGGCGGCCACAGCGCTTCCATCTTCTGCGATCACCGAGAGGTGAGCGGTCCCGTGGTCATCAGGAAAGTAAAACTCTGGCTCGTAATACTTCATGTTGTGTGTGGTGTTATCTGTGATCTTCTCACGGAGGTCATAGGCATAAGAACTTGAAGTCATATTCTTGATGAGCTTTGGAAGAGAAAGAGGGACACGAAAATAATTCATAGGCCAAAAGTATTACTTAGTGTGGTTTTTTGCAGTAAGTACTGATTTATGTGCTGGATAGTTGACCATTGTTCCTGCTTATCCATGACAGGAAAAGTGTGGTCACTCATGTGCATGGGATTAAGTAGCAGAGATTCACAGACTTTTCGAAGAGGAATTGCTCTTCATTCTACTAGTCGGTAGAGGTTTAACTTTGATTAGTATATAACATAACAGGAGCAAACACTATCCTAAATAATAATTACCAAAGTATTCTTAAATTATAATAAAAATGCCTCTATAATAATAACAACAATTTCCTTTTGAATAATAAACACACACCTCTTTCATTTAAGTGAAATATGCATAAGAGGGGTTTTTAAAGAAAAATAAAGCAAAAACAAAATAAAGCTTGTGGCATTAGGTGATCATTATGCAAGCATACTGTAAGCTCATGAACATAATACAATTTGCCATGGTTCCTTGGAGAAAGGTGTCATTTAAATGTCACTATATTGTAGGTTTCAGAAATCCCAGTAAATCAAAGAAAGCAAAGAGGTCTCAACAGGGCTTAAAGACAAGAGTTCCTGGCTGACAATATCTGCTGAAATTAAGTCTTCAAGAGGATCACAATAACCTTGGTGAGCAATTCCCCACCTAAGCTCTGAAGCAATGGTGTCATCACAACCCGATTAGCCAAGAGGGGAAATACAATAAATTACCACAGAACCTAAAACCAACCCTTTAACTGTTTTAAGCAGACACCAAGACCTTACATCTGTGATGTTGAGAAACTTTGGATCCCCAAGTAAGGTCCTCTTTGCATACGCAAAACGAAAAGCCTCCACGATGCGATGGTAGGTTAGGATCTTCTTCTTTGTGCTTGACACGCTTTCTGCGGTGAAGTTGTACCCTGTAGAAAATACAACAATCATCAGTCACACGTTTATTTCACAGCTTCACTCATCTGTCTCCATTCAGATGCTGTTCAGGTATAGGAGAGGAGACAGCTATAATGCATTTGATCCAGCTGTTTCTGTTCCTGTGTTTTTATTTAGTCTAAAAGCTGTTGTGACCAGACTATGGGTATTACCCTGAGCTGACAACCGCATGGGGAACAGGAGGAGAGGCTGAGGGAAGAGAGAGTTTTAGTTTATGGGTTTCAGCAGTCAGACAGAGGCAGGAGTCACAGTAAATCAGCGTGATGAAAGTTTTGGGAAGGCACTGAAATGTGTCCGTGGAGCTTCCACCACTGGACTGTGTCCAATTAGAGGTAAATTGGTAAGATTAGTGTTAGCGTGTGAGGCGGGGGGCTGCCGTGTGTGGGTGGCCGGTCAGAGGAAAGGAAAGGTTCACAGAGATTAATTACTTTAGACGGAAGCTTATTGCCTTATCCTGGAGAACAGACACTGATCACATATCAAAGTGTAAATATGACAATTTGCAGATTCATAGTTGGTTATTAGATAGATTTTTTCATCCACAAAATCCAACATTTTAATTTAAAGAAAAAAATATGATTACCTTTTGACGGACAAGCTGTTTTCTATTGTTTCTAATCGTAATGCTATGCTGCGTTAGCAGACAATCATACTGCAATTGAAATGGAAACTGAGCAATCTGGTGCCACTAAAAAATGTTAAAGCTCAGTTGGATGCTACTATATCGGAAGCTGTTGGTACCTGTTCATGTGGATAGTTATGTAAATTGTAATCCCTGTAATGATGCTGTAAAATGTCCTTTTGTTGTTCTGTTTATGTTTTTTTAAGTTTCATGTGGAACCTACTTGAGCAGGTCTCCCTTGAAAAAGAGATCAATGATCTAAATGGGATACACCTGGATAAATAAAGGTTTGAAATGAAATGAAATGAAATTAGCATAAAGCTACATTAGTGGTATCAATCTTGTCTTGAGCGCATTCAAAAAAATTTACCAGTCTTTCTTTGATGTGATTTTCTTAAATGTGTATTTTAGCCAACACAACCACAGCATTACAGGTTGTCTTAGTGACATTGAGCACAACTTTTAAGTTAATTGCCCTTGCAGCCCAGTAAATCACCATAATGAATTGCACCCTAATGACTGCCCTTACATGAATGTCTGTACTAAATGTAATGGCAAACCATCCAATAACTTTTTAATATTTTGCCCAGAAGCACATATTTCAATATGGCTGGTGCTGCTGGATGAAAGGCTGGGGTCAGTAAAGCCATTAAAGGAAAGGTTCAATATGTTCCAAGTCTTTCCTCAAAGAATGGTCAGGTTCCTAAATGAGGTTGTCATGTTATAGTTCATAATGGTTATACTGGTCTTCAAAAGATCACTTTCAATGTGATTTTTAAAAGGGATGAGGGACAAAATCCACAATACTCTGTGCAAACTTTATTCCACAGTGTACATGTACTTTCTAGCACACTTTCATTACAAGCATCCCTCATTGAAAAAGCATTTAAAAAAGACATTTTAATGACCAGTATGAATTTCAAGAAAGGCAACATTTGCTTCAATGCTCAAATCGGTATCCGACTGTCGTTTTAGGCTGGGAAAATATGTGTGAGCCATGAATTTATGTACGACGGGAAGAATTATGGTCGCGGTAAAAACAGACAAACATTGACAGTTTGAGTTTGAGTTTTTGCAGCATGATAACAGTTTCACACATCTTCTGCCTGATTTAATATGAGAAATAAAGAGTGTTTCAGTGCTACATCTCATGATTCATGACATATTATAGTAGTGCATGCTTTAGATACCTAGTTAGCTAACTTAAAGTCAACATTGCTTTTATTTAGTAGATTTACTGTACAGTAGAGCCACATGCTGTTACGACGGATTAAACGGGTATGAACTCAAATGCACAACTCACAGAATTTAACAAAAAAAAGGTTTTATTCAAACCAAAGCTCAACGATAGTGGTACAAAAACAAAATCACTCTTAAAGAGGAAAAACACTAGGAGCATGAACAACAAAAATACTTAAACAAGACGTGGCTCAAAGCTCTGCTTGGGGTTAATCCTGGATTGCTAATGCTGGTGGTAGTCACAAGGAACGAAACGAACTGGCACAGGACAAAGGGAGACGAGGACAATAAATACACCAGGTAATGGAGAACAGGTGGAAACAATCAGGGGCGGGGTCGACAATCACAGGAGTGGGAGACACACAAGGAAGGGAGGTCAGAGTATCTGAAACGAGAGGGAAGGTTACTATTCAAAAATAAAGGGGAAAATCACTAGACCCAGACAAAAACTAACTAACATAATTTGCGAGACATGACAGTACTCCCCCCTCTAGGGACGACTCCTGACGGCCCAGGAACCTGAGGGTGCTGGCGAAAAAAGTCATTCATGAGAGTTTGATCCTCAACAAATCTTGATGGGATCCAGGAGCGTTCCTCTGGTCCATAACCCTCCCAGTCAACCAGGAACTGTCTCCCTTTGCCTCTGTTCCGGACCGCCAACAGGCGCTTGACCGTATAGACCAGGCCGCCGTCGAGCATTCGGGGGGGTGGAGGGGGTTTGGCCGCGGGAACCATGGGGCTTTCCTTTACCGGCTTCAGTTGTCCCACATGGAAGATGGGATGAACCCTCAGAGACCTGGGGAGACGAAGGCGAACAGAGACAGGGTTAATTACTTTGGCCACTGGGAATGGGCCTACGAACCTAGGTGCCAATTTTCGTGACACCACATGAAGGGGAAGGTCCCTGGTAGAGAGCCAGACCCTCTGGCCGGGCCTGTACTCCGGAGCTGGCCGACGCTTCCGATCTGCCGCCACCTTCATGCGTTCCCCACTCCTTAGAAGAGACCTGCGGGTGGCGGACCAGATCCGGTGACAACGCCGAACCAGGGCATGGGCGGACGGGACTGTGACTTCCTTCTCGAGGTCCGGGAAGGTAGGAGGTTGATACCCATAGGCAGCCTGGAAGGGAGTCAACCCAGTAGGGGCCGTGGGGAGCGTGTTGTGGGCGTACTCTACCCATGTGAGATGCCTGCTCCAGGAGGAAGGGTTCTGGAAGCTGAGGCAGCGGAGCCCAGTTTCTAATTCCCGATTAAGGCGTTCGGTCTGGCCATTGGACTCCGGATGGTACCCGGATGACAGGCTCACCGACGCCCCGATGAGGTTGCAGAACTCCCTCCAGAAGCGTGAGATGAACTGCGGACCCCGGTCTGAGACAATATCTTTGGGGAAACCATGGATACGGAACACATGAGTCATCATGATCTCTGCCGTCTCTTTGGCAGATGGCAGCTTGGGTAAGGCAATATAATGAACCATCTTAGAAAAATGGTCCACCACCGTGAGTACGGTGGTGTTACCTTCTGACATTGGGAGCCCAGTGACGAAATCCACGGAAATCTCAGACCAGGGCCGGCTGGGAACCGGAAGCGGCTGGAGCAGCCCCATCTGTGCCCTGGAGGATGTCTTGTTGCGGGCGCAGACAGGACAGGCCTCCACATACTCCCGGACCTCACGCTCCATGGATCTCCACCAAAAACGTTGCTTGATAAAGAATATGGTCCTCTTGACGCCAGGAAGGCAGGTGAGCAGCGATGAGTGAGCCCAATGGACGACCTGTGGACGTACAGTAACAGGCACAAACAGACGGTTTGGCGGACAACCACTAGGTGCTGGGCTCTCACCGTTAGCTTGCTTCACCACAGATTCTATTTGCCAAGTGACCGCCCCTACCACACGGTTCAGTGGCAGGATGGATTCAGGCTTCTTGGCAACCGGCTCGGGGTCAAACAAACGGGACAGGGCATCCGGCTTGGCGTTCTGGGACCCCGGCCTGTAAGACAGAGTGAAGTTAAAACGGTTAAAAAACAGAGACCATCTTGATTGGCGAGAATTTAGTCTTTTAGCCTTCCTAATGTACTCGAGATTCTTGTGGTCGGTCCACACTATAAAAGGGAGCTGAGCCCCCTCCAACCAATGTCTCCATTCCTCCAGAGCAATCTTTACCGCCAACAACTCACGGTTCCCCACGTCGTAGTTCCGCTCTGCAGAGGAGAGTTTCTTGGAGAGAAAGGCACAGGGATGAAGTTTGTTGTCTTCCTTGGACCGCTGCGACAGGACAGCCCCCACCCCTTCATTTGAGGCGTCAACCTCTACAACGAAATGACGAGTTGGGTCGGGGATGATGAGGATGGGGGCTGAGGTGAACCTCTCCTTGAGACGGCGGAAAGCCTCCTCGGCCTGAGGAGACCATACAAAAGACACCTGAGGGGACGTGAGAACATGAAGGGGAGAAGCAATGGCGCTGAAACTTCTGATGAAGCGGCTGTAAAAGTTAGCAAAGCCTAGAAAACGTTGCACCCCCTTGCGGTTGTCTGGCGTAGGCCACTTAGCCACCGCACTGATTTTGGCCGGGTCCATCTGGATCAGACCAGGAGCTATGATAAAGCCTAGGAAGGATACAGTCTTAGCATGAAACTCACATTTCTCTGCCTTCACATACAGTTTGTTCTCCAGGAGTTTTTGGAGGACCTGACGTACATGGTGAACATGAGAGTCTTTGTCAGGTGAGTATATTAAAATATCGTCAAGATATACAAACACAAAACGGTTTAAAAACTCCCTTAAAACATCGTTAATGAGTGCTTGAAAAACTCCTGGAGCATTGGCGAGACCAAATGGCATGACGAGATACTCATAGTGCCCTGTGGGTGTGTTAAAACCAGTCTTCCACTCATCCCCCTCACGAATTCTCACCAGATGGTAGGCATTACGCAAGTCTAACTTGGTAAAAATGTTAGAGTCTTGAAGTTGTTCAAAAGCAGTAGCCATGAGGGGGAGAGGATACCTGTTCTTTACCGTAATGTCATTTAAAGGAGAATAATCAATGCATGGCCTAAGGGACCCGTCCTTTTTTCCCACAAAGAAAAAACCCGCCCCAGCCGGGGAGGAAGACGGGCGGATCAGACCTGCACGAAGAGAGGTGTCAATGTACTCCTTCATAGCCTCCTTCTCCGGACCCGAGATGGAGTATAACCTACCCTTCGGAATTGGAGCCCCAGGTAACAGATTGATGGCACAATCATACGGCCTATGAGGAGGAAGGGAGGTGGCGCTCACTTTACAAAATACCTTGGCCAGGTCATCGTAACAGGGGGGAACAGAAGTTAAATCTGGGGTTTGATTCTTGCGGTCCAGGCTATGTTGAGTATTAGTAACCCGATCGGTACTACATTCCCCAGAAACCCCTCCTACTGCCATGTTTCCCACACACTTAAAACAATCCTGTGAACACTCCTGCCCCCACCCCTTAATTTTACCTGACCGCCAATCAACATAGGGGTTATGCTTGGTTAGCCAGGGAAAACCTAGGATGAGAGGATGTTGAGCAGAATTAAACAGGTGAAACGACATGAGTTGACAATGATCATCAATCATGATAGTGACGGGTTCGGTCTTGTGTGTGACATGAAATAGAAGTTTGTCATCCAGAGCACTGGCTTTCAAAGGGGACGACAAAAGTTCAGTATTAAGTCTCAGTTCATGAGCTAATCCCCAATCCATCAGGCTTTCGTCAGCCCCAGAGTCAATTAACACTTTTTGAGAGTTACTTCTTTCATGGCAGATTACCTTTATGTTGGTCAACTTGCGGAGAGGAAAGTCTGCCGTGGAAAGACGGCTCACCAGTGCCCTCCCTTTCACTGGTGAGCCCCGTCTTTTACCGGGCATCCAGAGAGAAGATGACCTTGTTGACCGCAGTAAAAACATCTTCCCTCCAGCAGGCGGCGCCGCCGCTCCTCCGTGGACAGCTTGGCACGTCCCAGCTGCATTGGCTCCTCGGCCTTGTTGGGGGACGCTGATACCTGGGATGGAAGGAAAGAGGAACGTGGCATGGCAGTCTCCTGAGAGTGAGAAGAGTAGGAGTGCCCTCTAGGGTGGAAATAGGGTAGTGCAGCCCTGTCCTTCTCCCGTTTCCTCTCAGCAAGTCTGTTATCAATCCTTATGGACATGGCAATGACAGAGTCTAGTTCCACTGGCAGATCCAAGGGTGCCAGCTGATCCTTAATAGGGTCAGAAAGCCCATTAATAAAGGCATCGAACAAAGCAGAAGAATTCCAGCCACTATCGGCCGCAATGGTGCGAAATTCCACTGCGTAGTCTGACACACTGCGTCTTCCTTGACTTAACTTGTAAAGAGCCCGAGCTGCTTCCCTGCCTGGGGACGTGTGGTCAAAAATGTTCGTCAGGGAGTCCGTAAACTGTCCCAAAGACTCGCATATCGGCGAGTCACGTGACCATTCAGCCGTAGCCCACGCCGCCGCTCGTCCGGTGAGATGGGAAATCATAAAAGCCACCTTGGATCTCTCCGTGGGAAAGGCTGTCGGTAGTTGGCTATAATGTAAGCTGCAATTCACCAGGAATGGATGGCAGTCATGGGATTCCCCGGAAAACTTCTCAGGCGGAGCCAGGCGGATTGACACGGTGTGGGAAGCGGGCGCCGGGTCCGCATTCGCTTCGGGTCCGGCCGGAGGTGGGTGTGAGGGCTCAGTCTTGAGGTGAGCGAGCAGGTGGTGGATCTGCCCCGCCAGGTGGTTAATCTGGTTTGTAACAGATGACTCGAACTCCCTCTGGCTGTCTGTGACGTGTGATACTCCCTGCTGGATGGCCGTTAACTGATCCTCCTGTTGAGCGAGGCGGCCTCCCTGAGAGCGAAGCGCTGCTCTCAGCTGTTCAGAGTCGGCTGGGTTCATGTTTAGGCCAGTTCGTACTGTTACGACTGATTAAACGGGTATGAACTCAAATGCACAACTCACAGAATTTAACAAAAAAAAGGTTTTATTCAAACCAAAGCTCAACGATAGTGGTACAAAAACAAAATCACTCTTAAAGAGGAAAAACACTAGGAGCATGAACAACAAAAATACTTAAACAAGATGTGGCTCAAAGCTCTGCTTGGGGTTAATCCTGGATTGCTAATGCTGGTGGTAGTCACAAGGAACGAAACGAACTGGCACAGGACAAAGGGAGACGAGGACAATAAATACACCAGGTAATGGAGAACAGGTGGAAACAATCAGGGGCGGGGTCGACAATCACAGGAGTGGGAGACACACAAGAAAGGGAGGTCAGAGTATCTGAAACGAGAGGGAAGGTTACTATTCAAAAATAAAGGGGAAAATCACTAGACCCAGACAAAAACTAACTAACATAATTTGCGAGACATGACACATGCCCTCACTGGAGTCTGAGAGAGTGACTGGTAAAGTGAAGGCATCTCACATTAAAGCACTCCCACTCAAGGCTTACCATTCAAGATGTTTAATATCAGTGAGAGCACAGGGCCGCTAGCGGGGGCATTGGGAACAGCCATGTTGTACTCCCCCACATCCACCCTTAAAGGGTTCTCGTCCAAGACAGGTGCATAATTCTTCAGATCCTCCATTGTGATGATGCCGCCTAAACACGGATTGACACACACTGTGAATACACACTAAGACACGCGGCTGGAAAACAAATCATCCTTAAATGGAAATGAGCTGTGCCAAGAGAGGTGCATGTTAGCATATTGTATTATATCTCCTGAAGCCTTTTAAGCAAATTAATTTTAGTGATAAGAAACTTGGCAGTAAGGATGATAACCATAATGTCCTTGTGTGTGAGATTACTTTGCTCTGTGGGTAGGGAGGAATTATATAATCTGCAGAAATAACTTTTTTGATTGTAAAATAAATTAAAAAACGATTTAAACTGTTTTACTATGTAGGAAAAGAGTGGAAACTTGCAACTGCTATCATGCATTTTATTCTAACAATGACATCAGCATGTCTAAACCAATATGATTCAATATATTTATATATTCTATGCTCATCGTCTTTCAACAATATCCCAAAATAAATAAAAAATAAGAATACTACCTGCTGCCTGAATATCATCCACAAGGCTCTGGGCCAGTGGTCCATGGTAGAAAGCATTAGGACCCTCCTCTGCTATTTTCCTGTACGTTTCTCCAAGCTTGGTAAATTTGATGGTGTCATTCTCTTTCAGGATGTCACCATTTCCCCCACAAAACACTTCACTGAAAAGGAGAACAATAAAGATGCAGATTTTAATATAGCATGCTTTAAATTAGTATGCCAGTGAGGTTATCATAAAATGATACAAGGCTTCTTCGGTTGCCTCTCACCAAAGAGCTGTGTCATTTCTGATGGTTTCCCTTTTGCTGGACAGAGCAGAGGCGAGTGCCCTGCCCAAAGGAAAACCATTTACTGCAAGAGCAATGCTCGGCTGGAACAAGTCCCTCCAAGGCAGTTTGCCGTGTCGTTTGTGCGCCATTTCATAACCTCGAATCTCTCCAGGTACAGCAACAGACAACCCTCCTACCGACCATGGAAATTAAGATTTAGATTATTGCCTCATAAGTTATTTGGACAATTTGTAGGGCAATGGTAAAAATACTACTGTGGGATTTGACCTGGAAGACCCAAACTGTTGTTGTTTTTCCTAGGTTTAGAGCTCTCAAATATTAGACACATTACATTTAGCTGACACTTTTATCCAAAGCAACTTACAATAAGTGCAATAAACACTATACTGTAGTTACAAACTGCTCAGAACAAGGAAAATGCAGATCTATTCATTTCAAACAAGTCAAACCATTGCAAGTGCTGGTAAATTAGTATAGAATGGGCTAAACCCTTTATGGTCATACAAATGTGATTCTTCCCCTAACTATTTTACATTAGTTTGTAACTGATTCTTTCTTTTTTTAAGAAATGTATTTGCAGTCAAGAAGACTGAATTCTACAGATGTGAAAGTGCACTTTCTCTTTTGTCTGTCACTATTAGGTCTTTCATAATATTAACTGAAACTTCCGCCAGCTCTTTTCTACGTCTGATAGCACCGGTTAAACATTACCCTCCTGGGATAAATCTGTACTGTTCCCAAACATGTCCTGCGTTGCATAGCGTGGAGCCGTCACCCTGGCGTCAATCGTCTCAACCAGTCCTATGTACGTCACAAATCAGGAATTACATTTAGGATTAAGATGATGAGCAAATGGTATGAGTTTGCAGCTTGAGTGATTAAGGAAACAGAAGAAGCTTTAGTGGTGGTGAGGCATGTTTTAGTAAAGTTGTACCAGTTGTGGCGTCGTAGATGGTTAAAAAGAGTCCTCCTCCGATGCCCATACTGTGAGCGTTCATAAGTCCAACACACAGTAAAGCAGCTATAGAGGCATCTACTGCAGAGCCCCCTTTCATCAGTATGTCTCTGCGGTAAAATGTATTAAAACACAAGAAGGGAAGGGGTGGAGGATTAGTTTTTGCACTAAAGACCTTAAAGAGGACAGTAAAGACTTTAAAGAGGACATATGCTCCTTTTCAGGCTGACATTTGTATGTTGTGCCTCTACTGCGACATGTTTAAATGCTTTAATGTTCAAAAAGTGCTTTATTTTTCTCATACTGCCTGTGCTGCAGCACCACATTTCACCTTCTGTCTGAAATAAACGCTAGCCAATAGAAGTGCGTGTGTTACATAGTGATGTCATTATGTTACCGAAGTAAATTAAGGAGTCCAATGGAAGCATTTTAGGCAAAGGGGGGAGTGTGTGGGAGAGAAACTCCCTCTGGAGGGAACTCTGGGATTGTTGCCTTTGCAGACCATTTACATGCACAAAAACACATGACAAAGGGAAAACCCCAATAACACATAACATAATGACCCTTTGTTGGAAAAGAATAAAACATGTTCACATGGATTTGCAAGGCAAGCAGTTTTCATGCCTGTGTTTATGCATGTGTGAGTCAGATTACAGAAGAGCAACATGTCTGCCCTTCAGGATGTTCGAGTGTGTGCGCGCTCTCACCTGCCGACCTCTGAACACGGCCCAGCGTCTGCTGCCACCGCTGCCTTCTGGAACACATGCTCAGTCGGTATCTTCCTTTTCCCCACACCATAGAAGACCCCCAAGAATGTGGCGACTGACACTAACAGCAGCAGGGCCACGACCAAACATATATTTATCTTCTTCATCTTTGTGGCGCAGGAACAATAAATGCTTTATGAAATACCTGTCAGGAAGCAAACATTTTTATAAATTAAACCTGTCAGTGTATGCAAAGGCAGCTGCAGAGCTGCATTTTGTTACATCTGAAACAAAGCAAACCAGATTTAAACATCACAAAATAAAATAATATTGTATTATCAACAAAATAAATACATTTGGAAGAAATGTTATGCCATTTTATAACCCACATGTTTTCTGATCTTTGTTCAGTTTTTATGGAAACTTTTGCAATTACAAATTAAAGCCAGGATTTATCTTTCTTTGTTTATTCTACACAATTAGATTTGTAGAATAAACACTTTAGGACGTTTGACAGGAGGATTTCTTTACAGTTTTTTTCAATTTGCTAAAACAAAACAACATTTTGTCAAAACACAAATATACAGTTGTTATACTTTTGTTTTTCTCCAAAACAAATTGGTGCAACATTCCTGCACAACACATAGTTACAGTTGTGTACTATGATTTGGGGACTCATTAACACGCAGTCATGACTATTGTGAAAGAGAATGACACCTATAATGATTGTGAAGATGGAGCCATTGAACCCATACTTCAGCCTAATTTAGTTTAAGAGTTCACACCAATTTACACAAGTGAGCGCCAATAATTAAAAAGAAATCCAACTGTGGGGGGCAACTTTATTATTTTCTATTAGTGTGCCACAATAATATCCTAATTTTTTTTTTTTTTTATCATGTAGGGTTTGTATCCTTTATTTATGTTTCAGTTGGGAAGAAATTAGTTGTTACACACCTCATAGGACTTATTAGGATTCTGATTTGTTGATGCGGCTGCAGCTGGAAGTTAAACTATCCCCAACTTGAAGTCTCAAGGAAACATCCCTCAGGATTATGTGAGCACTGTGATTTAAAGGAATCAATGCAGAATGTCATGTTGCCTTGCCAACATGACTTTAAAGAACTAAAAACATTTGAGAGCAATCAGGAAACTTTGAAAGGAAGAACCGAGTCTTAAGATTGCGTTGATGATTAGGGAGACATTTTCATTATTTGAAAGAAACAGCAACAGTCCAACACAGTAGGTGGTGGTACTGCATCTTAACACTTGTTGCCACTCATCAAATAAATGTTTTTTTGACTCAACAATATCAAAACAGCTTGGGTCAAAGCAGCTCTCACCGCTTCCTGATGTGAATTCAGGGCAACAGATGTATGTGTTATGTTTGTAGCGGCTAATGTAGCCTTTAGCAAATCATCCTCAAGCAGATATGAGGAGCATGCTACAGCGTTGAGTTAAACTCCCTTTTAATGCCACACCAAATGATTGAATGATTACAAAAAGTCGTTCTTGCATTTGTTTTAGACATGGTTAAATATTGTCAATAAAATACATACCTGTTGAAACGTAGATTTAAAAATAATGCAGCCTCTAAAAACACCAGGGTTCCGTTAAAGAAAGTTGTCTGAATGATTGAACAGTTTTGGTTTATCTGAGATGTTCTCACTGTGATGAAGTGACAGCAGCCAATAAGACAAATATAAAAAGAGGAAGAGTGTTCTGATCCGCTGCATCTTTAGTGTACGTTAGTGCTGGGAACTCAACGCATGCTCCTTCTGAAGTTCAGTCATTTCCTGTGTGCCTCGGCTACAGCTAGCAGGAGGTTACGAACAGGAAGATGTTTGCCAGAGGCCAATGTAAATCATAGTAACCACAGAAAGAGCCTCGGGCTGCAGCTGGCAGGGTGCGTACAGTACCCCAAACATTTTACAAATATTTGCTTATTTACTTTTATTTATTTTTTGAATGCTTTATAAACTAAACAGTTAAACTTACAGTTGTCATTGTGAATTGTAAAATAATATGTTTGTAAAGTCCAGCTATTTGAATGTAACTAATTTTGAATAACATAATAAAGTCCTCGGTGGTGTTTAAAACAAGTCAGATAGTTTGCCAAATATAAGCCTTTCCAATTCTGATTATTATTTAACCAGCTTAAAAACTCTACACAAACAATTCATATAAAAAAAGAATGTGTCGCCTGCCTCAAAGAACAAAGTTATTTCTACAATTAAAGGATACAACGAGTTAAACCCAGGACACGTAAAATCTTACATTGGAGTCAACATTGTACCACGAGAATGATTAAGATAAAGCTTCCTGTTCATTTACAATAATGTATCTTACCTTTATTCCTCTCGGGCCCTCAGCAACAGGCTGCTCGCTGCGTGCATACACCAGGAACTGTGGCAGTGTCCTTTGAATTGAAATCAAACGGTTTTGGCAGCACTTTAGGCTGAACAGTTTGGGTGTTGTCCTTACAGAACAGAGATAAAGAGGTAGTTATAGATTTCAGGAGCACGCTGCTACCCAACTCTAAGGTTGCGAAATCAGCATCCTCAAAATTAAAACTGTCAGATTTGATTTCAACACTTTGACAGTGTCTATATGGGTCCACACCAGATAGAGTTAATTTAACTATTTTTAAAGAGTTGGTTTTTTAACACTATTCAGAGTAATTATTAACTCTATTTGGAGTTAAAATGTAACTCTTCTTAACACTAACCAGTTTTAGTTTTTCTCAACACTTGCATGGTGTTAAATATAAACTCTATCACAGAATAGTTTATTAACTATGAAAGTGTTACTCATATATTAACACTATAAGGTGTAAATAAAGCACTAATAAAGTATACAAATTACAAAAAAATAAAGTAGGCTAAAGTTGTTTGAAACAAGATTTATTTTCAAACATTCGCACCACAAAAGCATTTTAAAATAAATGTCACAATACACAGCAATATGGAACAATGTATGCTCTCATTTTCATTACAGTATTGTCTATCAAAGGGTAGGTGAGGTGGTCAATACAAATAACAGCATGTTCATTACTTTGGTCCATATATACAGTAGGCTTGAAAGTGATCATCAAAGTACAGCGTGTGAACAGTGCTACCAATTATGAAAGCACGCTGCTCATGAATGATGATGTTGCGTATTTTCATGAACACAGGTATAAGAATGTTCCAGTGCATATGTATAGATCAATTTGGTATTCAGTGCCATAATTGTTGACCCATCTTGTAGTTGAAACCTCTGAAAATGCATCTAAATGCAACATCTGACACTGTTTCTGCACCTTCCAAGCTATTTATTGTTTTAATTTTTAAAAGGACCAATCTCAAACCTTTTAAAATAATAGTTTTCATTATAAAAAATTGCCGCTGGTGTTGCTTAACAAAAGATTCTGTAAGGTTTTTGAAATTGTTTACAGACCTTTTTTAAAAAATTATGTTTTGCTTTGAATCGTATACAGTATACACCATGTTATGAACTCAGACACTCAGAATATAGGACCCAATTGCACGACCCGGGAGACAGAGGAAAAGTATTGGTAAGATACTTTATTTTTCCAAAAAAGCAAGATGAACAAAAAATGGTCACTATCGAATCTCAGGTTGAGATGACAAAAAATGAGAACAAAATGAAATTGCTCACGTAGTGAGGAACAAAACTTTTCAAGAGCACAAAGAAAGCATAGACCTGACTATAGCAAGAGACAAGACGAACTGACACTGAACACTGGGAGACAGGGGAATTTAAACACAGCAGGATAACAAGACACAGGTGAAAACAATCAGGGCCAACTTCTGGTTGGTACTGATGATCACAGGAGACACACAAGGGAAACAGGTGAACACAATCAGACAATTAGACACACCAGGGAAATTAACGACAGGGAGGAACACACAGGGAGAAGGACCAGACAATACACAAGGAGGAAAACATGACAGTGAGAGTCACTTCCTGGCCGGTTCCAGACTCCCGGAAGCGGCTACAATAGTTCCTCGGGTTCGCCAACTTCTACCGGAGGTTCATTCGTGGATACAGCACCTTGGCCGTTCCACTCACAGCCCTGACCTCCTCTAAGGTTATGTTCCAGTAGTCCTCCTCGGCTGAGGAGGCGTTCCAGAACATTAAGGCCAGGTTCACCTCCGACCCCATCCTCCGAGTAGCTGATCCTGAAAGGCAATTTGTTTTGGAGGTGGATGCTTCTGATATGGGGGGTAGGGGCCATCCTGTCTTAGCGAGCAACGAACAGTCAAAAACGACATCCCTGTGCTTTCTTTTCAAGGCGTTTGACACCAGCGGAAAGAAACTATGATGTAGGAAACCGGGAGCTGCTAGCAGTGAAGTTGGCTCAGGAGGAGTGGCGTCACTGGCTCGAGGGGACCAGTCAACCTTTCCTGGTGTGGACCGACCACAAGAATTTGGAATACATCGGGTTGGCCCGCAGACTGAATTCCCGACAGGCTAGATGGGCCCTCTTTTTCACTCGGTTCAATTTCTCCCTCTCCTACCGCCCTGGTTCTCGGAACATTAAGGCTGAGGGAACATTCCCAGAGGCTCGGACACCATCCTTCCGACTCCTCAGCTCGTCGCCGCCCCCTTACCTGGGCAGTGGAGGAGAGGGTCAAGGCCGCCCTGGAGGACCAGCCGGGACCCAGTGCCTGTCCTCCAAACCGCCTGTTCGTTCCGCAGATGTTGAGGTCTGATGTTATCCAGTGGGCCCACAACTCCAGACTCAACTGCCATCCTGGTATCCAACGTACCCGGGAGGTAGTCCAGCAAAGGTTTTGGTGGGCAATACTTAAGGAGGACACCAGGGAATTTGTTAATGCCTGCCCTGTGTGCAATCAACACAAGTCTTCTCACCAAGCTCCTGCTGGTTTCCTACAACCTCTGCCTATCCCTCATCGCCCCTGGTCCCACATTTCTCTGGACTTTGTTACTGGTCTTCCACCGTCCATCGGGCACACTGCCATCTTGACGGTGGTAGACCGGTTCACTAAGATGGCTCATTTTGTGCCGATTCCCAAGCTCCCCTCAGCTAAAGAGACGGCGGAGCTGGAATTGTTCCAAATGTTCCGGCTCCATGGGCTACCTACCGATGTGGTTTCCGATCGTGGTCCCCAATTTACCTCGGTGTTCTGGAGGGAATTCTGCACGGTCATTGGGGCCACGGTCAGTCTGTCATCCGGTTTCCATCCTCAATCCAACGGTCAGACTGGAAGGATCAACCAGGATATGGAGACGGCTTTACGTTGTATAGCCTCCAAGCACCCAGCGGCCTGGGCTAAACAACTGCTCTGGGTCGAGTACGCCCACAACACGCTGATCAGTTCGGCCACCAAGCTGTCCCCATTTCAGTGTGCATATGGGTTCCAACCCCCTCTGTTTCTGGCCCTGGAGAGGGAGGTTACCTGTCCGTCCGTCCAGACTTTCATCCGTCGCTGTCGCTAGACCTGGAATCAAGCCCGGATAACTCTTGTTCGTTCGGATGATTGGCGGCGGACCTACATACACCTTCCATCGACTGCTTCGTTCCCGTCGCAGAGGGAGAGGAATCCAGTACCTGGTAGACTGGGAGGGTTACGGCCCTGAGGAGAGGTGTTGGGTTCCAGCTCGTCATGTGTTGGACCCCCGGCTCATCAGAGAGTTCCATCGGAGCAATCCCGAGCAACCTTCTAAGGTCATCACATCGACGGGCAGAGCCGTCCATTAAGGGGGGGGGGGGGGTTCTGTCACAGTCTGCTCCATCTTTCACCAGTAGTTTTCCATTCACCTGTCTCACCTGTTAACCACACCCACGTTTTTGCTCACTCTCTTTCTCTTCTGCACCCATTAGCTTCACTGCCAGTATTTAAACCCTCACCAGACACACAGCCGTTGCCAGATCGTACTTTGCCTTGATTGCCAGATTGCGTACCCGGTTCCGACCCTGCCTGTCCCCGACCTGCCTGCTCTGCCTGATCCCTGATCCTGCATGTCCTTGGACTATCCTGCCTCTGCCCGGCCCTGACTCACCTTCTGCCCGCTGTCCCCTGGTTCGTTTGCCTGTACATCATCCGGTATCCCTCTGCTCTGGTATTATTACCGATAAAGTACATTACCAATACTCCGTGGTTTCTCGAGTGCTGCATTTGGGTCCTTCATAAGATTGTGACAGTTAATGCTCACACTGTAGTCGTGCTCTTAGTTATTTGACTCGTGGGCTTTCCTTTGCATTACCAACATTGATGTTGTGTACACCGTTGTTTGGATGAAGGTGTAGAAACTGAAGAGAGCTTCATCATAAGAAAGGCTGAAGACAAAGTGAGCTTTGAAAAGGACATTAAACGCAGCCACCGATGTCTGAGCGTTGCATGGTATGGGTTTGTGGTTCACAACGATGACGAACCTCTGGATTTTCTTCCTTTGCTCACCAATGCAGAGGAGGAAGGGCTGTCTTGCTTCAACGTTCTCCAGGAATGTGGTGAGGCTGGCTCCCTGCTGTAGTTTGAATGACAAATGCATATACATTTACTGCACATACTATATATATATATATATATATATATATATATATATATATATATATTATATTTTCACGTATCACCACGACAATTGGGGCGTGGTGATACGTGAATTTAAACTTAAGGTGTTAGGTTTGGAGTTAAGAGTTAATGTACTACAATTACACTTACAGATTTAATTTATAGATATTTCGTTTTGACACTCGTTTTTAACACCAACTATTTGTCTAATGAGAGTTAAATATAAGGGATTTAACCAACCCGGTATCACGGCAAGACGTGAACATGTGACGATTTACCATGCTGGGAGACGTGAAGATGTCAGGATTTCGTCCCTTCAAACGTGACAGTTACACGGTATTATTAACCCATGTTAACCAGTGGAGAAATACCCGGAAATGCCAAGCAAATGCTACCCCGACGGTCGGTTGTTATTGTCAATATTAATATAATAATGATTTATTTTTTAATAGTCACACTCGATTTCACAGATTTTCGTGTTGCCCAAGCTGGTCGACACCTCTTTTAGCAGAAACAAAGGCTACATTAATGTATTAAATCGATGTTAATCCATGTGTGTGGATGTGGAATTAACGGAAGTGACGTTGTGCGATTGCGTGGCCAGGCAAAAGCTTCGGTTTATGTTAATTTACAAACTCTTCTCTTTGAATGTCAATAACTCAACTGCAAACACCTTTGTTTACTTTATAGTAATTGTACACATCAGTCTTTTTTCTACTCATTGACTTTGCTGATCTTTTGCTCAATCATTAGCAAACAGATAAGTGTTTCTTAGATTATACTGTAGTTTAGTTTTGATTGCAGTATGTGACTTTGCAATAGGAGCACATCCAGTTAGGTTTGTCTAAAGTTGTTAGAATTTGTGTTTCTTTGAGTTACCAATGCTGAGGATGACTCCGCTGCTGGTTGCTGCTAGAGGGACATGTTATCAGGCCGGAGCACATGATGTAGGCCAGGGATATTCAACTGGCGGCCCGCGGGCCAAATCCGGCCCGCGGGGAGCTTTCTCGTGGCCCCTGGAACGCACTCCATATTCCAATATAAAAAAAAAATTCTAATTACAGAATTTATTTTTATAATCATTTAAATAAATGTAAATATATGTTCGCTATTATGTTATCCGAATTAAATGAGTCCAAATTATTTCTCCTTCAATAGCTCTTAAAAGGCAATCTTGCATTGGACTGATCAGTGTGTAATTATCGCGATATCGTGTCAATCTCGTTACTCTCGTTACTGATCCAAAATGAGCGGAGAGAAACGGCGGAAAATTGACGGTGAAAACCGACACTTCAACCCCAAATGGACTGATGATTTTGTATTTATTTTACCATCGCACGCCAATCCTAGACCTTTATGTTTAATATGTCAAATAACTGTTTCAGTCTGCAAGGTTGCTAATGTGAGGCGCCACTATGAGACCAAGCATGCTGCTAACTTCAATGCTGCTTACCCGCCTGGTAGCACAGCTAGACGTGGTAAAATAGAAATACTTAAATCTTCTTACACTGCATCAACCACTATTCTTACAACTGCTTCTACAGCCCAGGAAAAGGCCACTGCTGCTTCCCTACGAGTGATGTTCGCTTTAGCCAAAAAGAGAAAGCCATTCACTGACGCTGAAGTTGTGAAGGAGTGTACTCTTGAGATGGTGGATGAACTTTTTGCAGGAGATAAAAACAAGGAATATATAATGAACCGTTTGAAGCAAGTACCGCTCTCTGACACATCGGGAAGTCGAAGAGTAGAGGTACTGTTTGAGGACTGTTTTTCAGCATTAATTGCCAATCTCAAATCGACAGAGTACATGTCACTCGCTGTCGATGAATCGACCGATGCAACAGATACGGCACAGCTCTCGCTGTTTGTGAGGTACTTCGATGGTGACGTTTTTAAAGAGGAGTTGTTATGCCTTTTACCACTGACAACCAGCACTACAGGTGAAGTGATTTTCGCTGCAGTTTGGAGTTTTTTTGAAGAGAAAGGTTTGGATCTAGGTAAGATCAACCTTCTCGTTACCGATGGCTGCCCGTCCATGATTGGGAAAGAAAGGGGCTTTGCATCTCGCTTATGTGCAGAGCATCCCACAGTGAACACACTGCATTGCATCATACATCAATCAGTTCTGTGTGCGAAATTGTCAGGGGAGTTGAAAGAAACAATGGAGACTGTCGTAAAAATTGTGAATCATATTCGCTCGACGTCAGGTCTGCAGCACCGACTGTTCAAAATGCTGCTTCAAGAGCAGGAAGCCGCATACTCAGACCTATTGCAACATAACGATGTCCGCTGTTTGAGCCGAGGACGTGTTCTTGAACGTTTCTTTGCACTGCGAAAGGAGGTGAGTGAATTCCTCTCAAGCCAGAAATCAAGCAAAGCTAAAGACCTACTTGCACGCATGCAAAAGCCGGATTTAATTGCACAGATTGCCTTTTTGTGCGACATCATGGGCCACCTAAACACACTCAACCTGCAGCTACAGGGGGGAGGGTCAAGTGTGGCTCAGATCATTGAGAAGGTTAGTGCGTTTCGGGTGAACCTGGACCTCTTTCTACCTGACGTAATGGGGAGGACGATCCACTTCCCAACACTACGCAACGTCCCCGTGAGCAGCGCAGCAATGGCTGGAATGAAGGGACTTTTGAAAAGCTTGGCTGAAAACTTCACAGAGCGATTCAACGACTTCAAGATTCCAAAACAGGTTCTTTTATTTGTGCGCAATCCATTTGCGGTCGATGTTTCCGGGTCCTGTCCAGCCGAGGCGAAAGCCGTGATGCCCGGTATTGACGAGGCTGCATTCCAGCTGGAGTTGGTGCAAATTCAGAGCTCTGATGTGCTGAAAGCAAAATTCGGAGAAGAGGGACTGTGCGAGTTTTGGGCTCATTCTACTCATCAGTTTCATCACTGCCGGAGACTGGCTATCTACCTGTTAACCATGTTTGGATCTACTTACATATGCGAGTCCGGATTTTCGACAATGAACTTGATAAAGAATCAACACCGCAATCGACTCACGGATGAACATCTCAACCAGTGCATGCAGCTTGCTCTGACCTCGCACCGACCTGAATTCAGCAAACTGGCTATGGCTCGGAAATGCAACTTCTCACACTGATTTGTCAGGTAGCTTCTATTTTCATTTATTTTGTAATGATGGGACGCTGCCTATGCTTGCATCTTTGTTAATCTCGGACTTCTAGGCCTCCTCTGCCTCTTACTGATCGCATTTGCTATCCTAGGCCTAGCATTGTTTTCTGGTATTTGTTGCCACCCAGCATTTTGGTGTTATAATACACAAATCTATATGGATTCATTAGAATAAAGTAGCTGTGGTATGGGGGGGCGGGCGTGGTTTAGCGGCAGGTTGTAAAGCAGGGGGCGGAGCGGCTAATTGCCTGGGATTGACATAGCTGTCAAGTGGATTAGAATGATAGGAATGCGGTAGTATTTAACCACGTGTGTTTTTGTTCTCTCAGTAGGAGACTGGCGGACAGACGGAAAGACGAACGTTACGCCAGGACGAGAATCCAGACCCCTGCCAGTTATCATTTGCCCGTTGAGGGATTGTTCTGTTTTAGCCACCTCGAGAACCTTGTGTGAAATAAATATCCGTTCACCCGACTGCGTCTCGCTCTCCCTCCTTATATTCCGCAGCAGACCACAAATCTGCCACAGTAGCCTACATTACTATTTTGGTTGCCTATTTTACTACTACTACAATAATAATAACAATATCAATAATAATAATAATAATAATTTATTATTGCATGGTTGGTTGTACAATAACAATGGCATTTGTTCATTTTCATTGTCAGTCTTGTGGCCCTCGCCTTCAAGACATTTTACAATTGTGGCCCCCTTCCTAATCTAGTTGAATACCCCTGATGTAGGCCCTCAAACAGAACTGTTAAATACAGGAAGTAGCCAATCAGGATGTACCAAGTCATGGGGGGATGTACACGACATCAACTTGGTGGTGCTTTCCTTGGTTAGCTTCCAACATATCAATATTGGTTGAGAAATTAGCTTGCTGCGTTTTGTCTAAGTGGTTGTCTTTTTTTCAAATGTGATCTTTTTTTTATTTTTTTTAAATAACCATTTTTCCTCCTGGTCTCTCGCGCCCCCCACCCCCCCTGTCATGCCTCTGAAAAAAAAAGGTTTTATCAGCTATTTTAAATGTTCCCTTTTGTGATCAGTTTTTGTCATTGATAAGAGTAGACATAAGCTACTTTGTGTTGATCCCAAAGTGGAATATGTTTTCTGATAGGTCAGTTTTGTATTAATTTAGGGTAGCATTTACAGATAATTTCTGTTTAATTTGCCTGTTTATGGGCCCAGCACTTTGTAACATCATTTTGAAAATAGGATCCCTGAAAGTGTGCACCTTTTTTGTTTGTGTTGCTTCATATAAGTAAAAAATGTTTAGAGCTGAATGTTAGCTTGTTGCCAGCATAATTGTTGGGTAAATAAACCCCTCTTTTTGAAATTAGACCTGTGAATCCTCATATCTGCCATCCAGAGGGAATGGTGACCCTTATGCTGCGTTCACACCGGACGCGATGCGAATATTCGCTTCGCTCTAATCGCTCCTATCGCATCGCTCTAGTCCAGTGGTTCTCAAAACGGTTATTTAAAAAAAGAAATAATAAAAGATTAAAAAAAAAAGAAAAAAAAGAAATCATATTTTGAAAACTTATTGATTCGAAAATAATAGGATACAGTACTATTACGTCTGGGTCTCTGTGTTTCATTAAAGCTCGGCTCTGTGTGTGTCACGATCTGTCTGTATTGTATTTTGTCTTGTCTTTTGTTTCATGTTTTAGTTTGAAAGGTCTTCACCTCCTGTCTTGCCTGTTTCTGTCTGCGTTGACTTGTCCAGGGTTGCGTTCGGATAGTTTAAAAATCAGCTCCTAAATTCTAACCCTATCTCCTATTCCTTGACCTCTGAGTGAAAAGTCACGGGGTTAAGGGATAGTGGATAGGAGAATTCAAAAGGATTTAGGAGAAGATACTGCAGTACTTTAGAGAATCCGACTGCACTTTCACTATCCGCCGTGTTTATGATGCGCCAGCGGACGTCATTTTGTGCGTCTGCTGCTGTGGGGAAACTATGGAAACTACAGTTTTCTATACAGCGGACTACAACATGGATGTTTAATAAGAACGAGGGACTACTGTAAACTCATCTAGAGACTCTGCACCATGCTCTGATGCTGTTGTGTTATGCTTTATGAACGGGGACAACAGAGAAACATGTTCTTCATGACCAAAATTGGAATTTAAATAAAAAAGGAAAGTGATGGGCTTACTTATGCTCGTCACCCTCTCCCTCCGGTCCACATTAATACAAATTATCCCAGTATGATTGTATGAACTATGAAAATATCTTAAAATCAATACAAATGTATTTAATATAAAAGTTAGTCTTTAACACCTATCACTGTGTATACCACCATTCAAACATCTTTTAAAAGTTGAACAAACCCCACACAGCTCAGTGAAATGTTGACTTTATTTGATCATTTCAGTAAAAACGAACGTTCATATTTCTCTTTTTGATTATAATACTGATGAACGTTCAAAACAAAGCACTTTGGCAACTTACCACATACGTTTTGAAATGCTTAACAAGCACCGTAACTTTCATGATATCATTTCTCCGTCATAATCGTTTGTGTCCGTAAACGGCCGACTGTTGTGTGACGTCAAATGCTGCGGCTGCAAGGCATTGTGGGGCAGCATTTTCTCCTCTCCTTTCGGTTAGGGAGGTCCAGTGGTTCCTAAGCTAAAGGAGGTTATAAAGGAAGTTTGAAACCTCCTTTCCTATCATTTTAGAGAATTTGAACGGCACTTATCATGGCTGCCACTGAGGGACTTCCGGGTCATTTCACTCCGTTAGCAAGGTTCCTAAGCTAAATGGACTATTCGACCGCAACCCAAATCTGTCTTTGGTTTTCTGTCTGCGTTGTGTTTTGTCTTGTTTAAATCTGTCTGTGGTTCCCTGTCGTTAGTTTCCCTGGTGTGTCTAATTTACCCGATTTTGTTCACCTGGTGTCCCTGTGTTTTCTCCTCCCTCCTCAGCTGTGTCTTGTTTGTATGATTAGTCTTGTGTGTATTTAAGTTCTGTTTTTTCTGTCTGTCTTTGTCGGTTCGTCTTGTACAATGACTAGTTCTTCGGTGAGTGTTCTGTTTTGTCTTTGTTAGTATCACTTAGCCTTGAAATAAAGGAGTTTTTCAGTTTATATCTTCATTTGGGTCCTGCCTGCTTCACACACCCTCACATTACGAACCGACCAAATATGGGCCCAGCAGATCCTTTGGAGCAGGAAATATCGGATTTTTCCTTTTCGTTGGCTCACTGATCAGATCTATGGTGGGGAGCGTCCAGGGTTCAGCAGCGAGAGGTTGCTCGGGCAGAGGCGCGCCGGATAACCATGGAGAAACCAGCCTTAGTTACATTCTTACCTGCCTGGCTTTTGGATTTCCTCACGGTGTGTTTTCCCCTGCCTGACAGCTTCAGGCCTCCCAACTCCCGTTATGACACCACACGCATCGGTGTGGTCCGTCTGGCGTCAGCCACTGCTTTTCACCCAGTGTTTGCTCGAGAACCGGTCCCAGCAGCCATGGTTCCGGCCCTGGTTCCGGCCCCAGCAGTCATGGTTCCGGCTTCAGTACCGGCCCCAGTAACCATGGTCCGGGCTTCAGTTCTGGCCCCAACAGCCATGGTTCCAGAACCAGTTCAGCCCCCAGCAGCCATGGTTACAGACCCAGTTCTGGCCCCAGCAGCCATGTTTCCGACTCCAGAACTGGACCTTACAGCCATGTTTCCGGCTTCAGAACCGGACCTTACAGCCATGATCCAGGCTTCAGTTCCGGTCCCCTCAGCCATGGTTCCGTCTCCAGAACCAGCCCACACAGCCATGGGTCCGTCACCAGAACAGGCCCCAGCAGCCATGATCCAGGCTTCAGTTCTGGTATCTACAGCCATGGTTCCGGCTCCAGAACCGGCCCATACTACCATGGTGCCGGCCCCAATTCCAGCCATGGTCCCGACTCCAGCACCTCGTCTCCTGTCGGCGTAACGTCCGACTGCTCTCCTGCCTGAGGTCCTGCCAACCCTATGTCCTGTCCCGTTGGGGGTCCCGCCGACTACTCTCCTGCTGGGGGTCCTGCCAATCCCATGTCCTGTCCCGTTGGGGGTCCCGCCGAGTGCTCTCCTGCCGGGGGTCCTGCCAACCGTATGTCCTTTCCCGTTGGGGGTCCCGCCGACTACTCTTCTGCCGGGGGTCCTGCCAACCCTTTGTCCTGTGCCGTTGGGGGTACCGCCGTCTACTCTTCTGCCGGGGCATCTGCCAATCCCTTGTCCTGTTCCGTTGGAGGTACCGCCTAACTCTTCTACCGGGGGTCCTGCCAATCCCTTGTCCCGTGCCATTGGAGGCCCCGCCATCACCTGTCCTGCCGGGGGTACTGCCAACCCCTTGTCCTGTTCCGTTGGGGGCCCCGCCATCATCTGTCTCGCCGGGGGTCCTGCCAACACCTGGTCCTCTTCCGTGGGGGATCCTGCCGAGGCCTGTCCCACCGGCTCCGGTTCCTGTTCGGCCGAAACCGGGCTCTGCTCGGCCTCTGGAGCTGTCTGGTCTTCGCCCTCGAGCCCGGCCCCCTGAGAGCCACAGTCTTCGCCCTCAATCCCGGCCCCCCGAGAGCCACAGTCTTCGCCCTCAATCCCGGCCCCCCGAGAGCCACAGTCTTCGCCCTCAATCCCGGCCCCCTGAGAGCCGCAGTCTTCGCCCTCGATCCCGGCGCTCTGTGAGCCGCAGTCTTCGTCCTCGAGCCCGGCCTGAGTCGCAGTTTTCCCCCTCGATTCCGGCCCTCTGTGAGCCGCCTGACTCTTCCTGCAGCGGTCTTCGCCCTCGGGCCCGGCCCCCTGACTCTTCCGTGGACTCTGCCTTGCCCCCGGGCCGTCCGCCCGGGACCCCATCCTTGGACTCTACCTTGCCCCCGGGCCGTCCGCCCGAGATCCCTTCCTGGTCCTCTGCCGTGCTCCTGGGTTGTCAGCCCAAACCCGTCCTCCTGACCCCCTCCACCCACCCTGGTGGCCCTAGTTTTGTGTTTCTGTGTTTTCTCCTCCCTCCTCAGCTGTGTCTTGTTTGTATGATTAGTCTTGTGTGTATTTAAGTTCTGTTTTTTCTGTCTGTCTTTGTCGGTTCGTCTTGTACAATGACTAGTTATTCGGTGAGTGTTCTGTTTTGTTTTTGTTAGTATCACTTAGCCTTGAAATAAAGGAGTTTTTCAGTTTATATCTGCATTTGGGTCCTGCCTGCTTCACACACCCTAACAGTGTGTGTGTGGAACGAGCCATTTTGTGTGCATGCGCGAGCGAGAGAGAGAGAGAGAGCACACTGGTACCGGAGATCGTTGATGTTAGCGAGCTACGCTAACAGATATAAGGAGTTTTTTCAACAACAAAGTGGAGGAGAGTCCTCTCCTGTCAGACTGAGAGAGTCAGTGAGCTAAAGGACTCTCTCAGTGTGTCTCAAACGTTTTGGTCACCATTAATGTAAACAATTATTACCGAGGCACACGTTTATATGATCATTATAGTTATAAAAAAACAAGAGAATAAATTAAAAACAGGTATGAAATACTATATGACATAAAAAAATGAATAAAGTTTAAAAGGGGAGTGATTTGTAAAATATCCATAAAGAAATTGTAAATCTGTTTACAGTTCTGTGTTGGGAGATGTATCCATAGATCTCTTCATTTTGCTCTCAAAGTGCACCAGATTGATGCTTTTAACTTCAATATTTAAAAATCTTCCCGGGGGAGCTTGCCCCCGGACCCCCCTATGTGAGGTCCACACACCACCTATAAAAATAGCACTTTAACCCTGCTTACACCTATATGCCGTGAGCTGATTATCGAGCCTTCATTGTAACAGTCGCGGGTACATTGTGTATATGCGTGGGGATTGTTGCAGTAGAAAATTCCACTGAAGCGACCGGTACATTAATGGCAAACCCTAAATGTTTGAGCACCCTCTATGAAACGTCAAGCTACCCCACAGCACCCCCAAAATAAATCTTTGGCGCCGCCACTGAGCCTGACTATTTGTGTTGGGGGGGCCCAATTATTTTTTTTTTCTACAAAGTGGGGGCCTGACAGAAAAAGTTTGAGAACCACTGCTCTAGTCTAACAGCCCCTACACACGGCGGCGTGCGTTGCCGCTTCAAAGCTTCTGCCCATTCACTTTGAATGGGGTGACGTCACGATTCGCCAAACTGCATTGTGGGAGCAAAGCGTAGCTTCTCTCGCGGTGCTCGCTGCAAAAGTAGAGCAATGTTCTACTTTTGTCGCCTCGATGGAGGCGTCAGCCAATCAAATCCCGTTTATGCAAATCTGCCAGTACAAGCGCTAGCCAATCAAACTGCGTGTATGCTGGGAGAGCCAGACAGCAGTTCATTTCCTCATATGCCAAAAAATGGAGGAGAAAATAATCATAGCGGTAGGGAATCACCCGGTGCTTTATGATCAGTCCCTGTTCACCTACCGGGATACAAAGCGGAGGAGCCAGGCATGGAGGGAGGTGGCAGAGACAGTGGGTGAAACTGGTAGGTTTTCGCCTGTTTGGGGAGTTTATATCCAGTGTACTTCGTTTGAATGGACAGCTAGGAGGCATAGACAGTATTTAGCCAGCATGGAATTTCGCGTAAAATAGCACCATAGACATTAATGTCATAAATGTTCATCATATAAAGTGTGACATGTAAAACCTTTTATGCAATTGACAAGAGAGATTCATGTGATTGGTTGTTGGTCGCGTAAACTCCCCAAGCTCAAGACACGCCAACCGCCAAGCGGCAACGCACACCGCCGTGTGTAGGGGCCGTAATTGTCCGTTCACACCGGACGCGATGCGAATATTCGCTTCGCTCTAATCGCTCGAGTTTCACCGTGGCTGCCAGCTGTGTTTACTCGCATCATTCAAACAAGACGCGCTGGCTCGGGAGCTACAACCATAACAAAATGAACGGACTTTAAAGTGATTAAATTGTAATACACGTTTCTAAATGATGTTGATCTTACAACATACTGATACCGGTTAGTAAAAACCATGAATTAATGCTTGACAAGTCTGCAGACAAAACGGCAGGCGAAAAATCTTTTAAAATGCTTGTTTTCTGAATGGAGATTGGGTCGACCAGGCTAAGCTAACGTTGTATATGCTCACTCAACACTCATAACTACGGCCTACAGACATAAATAAACCAGCGTTTGTTTTCGCCATGACACAGACAGTCTGTGGTTTGTACTTGTTTAACTTTTGTACAGTCTCTGAACAGATATGAGGAGCTGTGATCTCTGTGTGCTAACTGCTAACAGCTAATGGCTGATGTTTTCTGGTTGAACGTCAGTAACGGCAGGCTGAGATCCTCACCGCTGATTGGCTTCCACGAGAACGTGTCACGCGAATTTGACGCTCGAGTTGAAAAAATTGAACTCTCGCGTTTGACGCGGCACAGTTCAACCGTCGCGTGATTCGCGCCGCATCCACCGCTTCATGCTCGCCGTCGCAGCGAATTCGCATCTGTCTCTGCATTGACTTTAATCGCGCCGCCCCCAAACATCACATCGCATCCGGTCTGAACGCAACATTACCCATGAGGTGCATAACTCCGAATAACCCAACAAGATAGAGTAAATCGGTACAAAAACGTCTTCTGTACTTTCTGTATTAGACTTTCTTAAATGGGGAATCTGCTGCCAGATCAAATGGTGAACAAGATGCATTTCTGTCAATGGCAGTAGAGTATGAGTTTGATGAAGGTAGAGATATATGCATGACAACATGACCGTCATCTGCCAGATCACAGACGGCGACGAGACGGCGTACAGAGAGGAGGTTGGAAAACTGACATCTTGGTGCCAGGATAACAACCTCCATCTCAACGTCAGCAAAACAAAGGAGCCGATTGTGGATTACAGGAAGCAGCAGAGGGACACGCCCCCATCGCCATCAATGGTACTACAGTGGAGAGAGTCAGCAGCTTCAGGTTCCTCGGGGTCCACATCACTGAGGACCTTACATGGACTCTTCACACTACCACCATCACCAAGAAAGCTCGACAGCGGCTCTTCTTCCTCCGCAGGCTGAGGAGGTTCGGACTCCAGGATACTCTGCAACTTCTACAGGTGCACCATAGAGAGTATCCTGACAGGCTGCATCACAGCCTGGTACGGCAGCTGCACCGCCCTTAATCGTAAGGCTTTCCAGAGGGTGGTGAAAACTGCACAGAACATCACCAGGACGGAGCTGCCATCCATGGAGGACCTATACTCCCAGCGGCTCAGGAAGAAATCCCTAAGGATTATAAAAGACCCCCATCACCCCAGCCACAAACTGTTCAGTCTGCTGCCGACAAAAACAACCAGATTCAGAGGCAGCTTCATCCCGCAGGCAATATGTTACGCCCAGATCTAGGGGAACCTAGGCGCAACATAAAATGTGCACTCTCTCCTCTTTTCCCACTCCCATAAGGAGTAAGAACATAAGACAATGAGACAGTGAATGCCGTTTGGTAAATGTAATTACCAAAGTTTTCTTTTTAACAAGTGCAACAACCCACAAAACAAACAAATCTCTGAACACAAAATCTTGCCTAACAAATAAGAAAATAAACATACAAGACTCTTACCTACACTAACATTAAACAGGAGAAAACGAATTAACCAAAGACAAAGGATGTTGCACTCCTGAGTAAAGAATACAGCATGCCTGCAAAGACGGGTAAAGTGGCTTACTTTCTTAAGTCTCCCCGCAAGAAGAGACTGACAAGGTATACGATCAAAGTGCGAACGCAGCACAACAGGACAGATACAAATGCGCAACAGTGTTGGGAGTAGGAGAAGTCGAGTCAGAGAGAGCGGCCGAGGAACTGCACGGCTGCAGTTAAATATCCTCCCGTCTCCCCAGGTGGACCAATCAGCCTGTTGAAGGGAGCTAATCAGCTAACGGGCACCACCTGCTTGCTCACACACACACACACACACACACACACACACACACACACACACACACACACACACAGGAGGAGGGAAAAATCTCTACACACAATACACATAACGACCAGGGTCGTAACAAATAGGACTGTCAAACAACTGAACTGCTGAAACAATTTCATAACATTCATCTGCTACTTAGTAATTATTTATCTATTATCTAATATATAATTCCAATAACTTGTATATAGACTCGTATTGCACTATTCCACTTTTTTTTTCCCTCACTTTCTTTTAAACTATTTTTCTTTTTTGTATTACTTTATATAATATACTTTAATATTGTTTTAATATTGTCTGCTTATCTGTATTATTGTGTTGCATTGTTGGAGAAGCCTGTGAACTAAGATTTTCAACGACATAATTACTCTGTAGCTGTGTTAGTTTGACAATAAAGTACCTTGAACCCTTGGAATACATTCCAACAGTTAACCTGACAACACATTATATCTGACTGCAAAAAGCATTGACCAAGCATGATATCATTGAAACTTATACTCAACACAGCAGCATTTTAAAACACTCTCTCTTTGACATGTTCCACTCTTAGCAGTGTGCACTGTTGCACCTGTTACTAAAGCTGCAAAGTCAAGTAATGGAAGAGTTGATCAGCAAAAAGAAAATATTCACCACTTGATATTTGAGCCATCCTCAAAGTTATTCATGCTTAAATTGCATAGTTCTTTAGGTTCAGCATCAAATGTGGAGATGTCTTGCCTTCATTGATTGTAATCTTTGGGTTTTGGACTAACAAACCAAGACATGTAAAGAGTAAGACACCACTTTGGACTTTGAGATGGACAATTTTTCCGACATTTTATAGACAAAACAATAATCAACCAATGAAGAGAATAGTTGCTGATAAATCAATAATGTAAATAATCCTAAAGTGCAGTCTACCGACACACCTTGGAGTACACACACTGCAATCACATACAGGAAATTAAACCAACGTTTTTTTTAGAGATTTACCACTATCAATTTCTCTAAAATCATTATGCCTTTCTGCTCCTCAAATGTACGGGTCATGTTTCACAGCATTTGAATAAATTGGTAAATCTATCCTGATTAGATCAATAATGTTCCTTATTTAATCGACACCCACATGTTTAACTCATGCACTCTGCAAAAATGATGCAAATACTTTAGCTGGAGACCATTTTGCTTTAAAACAGGGGACTTTGAGTGTTATTCCTGTAGCTTCAGCAGCTACATCTATCTATGGCATTTTGACATGACTGGATTAATGTATTGTTACATAAGACTCTAACATGGGCCATAATACCACGGGATTAAACACTCTCTCTGATTTACTCTGAGTCAAGCAAACAACCTGTGCGTTGTGACCTGTGGTCCAGTAAGAAAACTAAACTGGGATCAGTTTCCGACTCTCACTCTCTGTGCAGAAAAACCCTCGATGTGATTGGCTGAGGAGCGCAGGAGCTCTGAGTAAAGTAAAGGATGCCAGAGTGCTCAGGCAGTGCATGGACGGATGCAAGCAGGGGGAGGACGGCGAGACACGTTGTTGTTGTTGTTGATATTATGAAGATTCTGCTTTAATTTCACCAAGTGGAGCAAGATTTTGTGGTTTTCTTGTTGTAAAATCCCTCTCAACAACACCACCTCCAACACCATCCTCTCCGGAGTGATGGGCTCCAAGTTGACCAGACAGAGAAGTCTCGATTTTGAAACAAAAGTGTCCAAGAGGAGACACCAGAGGAATGACAGCCCGGGAGAGAGCGAGAGGAGCGGGGACTTCTTGTTTACCTCCCTGATGCTGAAGTCCGACAAGCTGCCCGGGATGCTGCGGAGAACAAACCACTGCCCGTATGTGAGGAGGGTGGCGTGGATCCGGGAGATCCAGAGACTCCTCCGGGAGCAGAAGATGGAGCAAGCTGGCGAAGTGCTCAAACTGCTGAGGAAGGTAAAGGGATTACATTATTTTGGATTCATTTCTAAGGAAAACGTATTATTTAAGATGTTATTTAGGAGGTTATTTGAAGCTGCAAGTGTGTTTGATGAAGTGTGCGTGGTGAACACGTGGGCCAAAAGTTAAATAGCCTATTCAAAACATTTTTGCACGTTTTTTTATATTTAAAAGTTTATTTGGTAATTGAATTCCAGATTGTTGAAAATGTAGGTTCAGTCATTCCAGTTGTGTCCTTATTTCATTTGATCTCACATATATTGTCAATGATGTTAGGATGCATGCTATATTTATCGAGCAAAAGCAGATTGAATTGATGGCTCCTATTGGAGAAAGTCCCTCTTTTTATAGCATGTGTATCTGCAGGTGTCAGTGCTAATGGTTTAAAGGTTTAAGGCATGTCATCTTTTCTCTTTTTTCAAGTTCCTTTCAATGATTCCCAGTAAAGAAGAATTTCTGACCTGAATCTGCCGCCTTCTTTTTATCAAAAAGAAAAAGGGATGAGAAAGAAGCAGTATGAGTTTTTGGTTTAAATCAACCACCTGTTTTGTCTGAAAGGGAATGGATAGTCAGCGATAGTTCATTTTCTGAATATAAAATCAGCTCTAACACTGAGTGTATTATATATTTTTTAAAACATCAAAACCAAAAAACGCTTTGGTTTCTTAAATGTTTTGTGACAAACGTTGAGATCTTAATATTTGTTCTTACCAATGAAATACTTTCCTGCTGCCTTTTTTACAGTTAAGGCTACACAAGAAAAAATATTGAGTCAATAACATATATATTTAGCTTTTTCTGCCATTCTTCACAGTTTCCTATGTGTGAAGGAAACATCAGAGGGAATTTAAATATATAAATCCACATTGGAATAAGCGCTTTATACAACTCACTTGATGCTGTATTGTGGTATTGTTGAAAATCTCTAATCTGTCCCCCATTGTATGGTATGATGGGAACACATAATGAAAAAGCCCCCCACTATAGTTAATATATTTCATTTGAGTCCTATCTGTTACCTTTCCGAATGTTACACCTTCCCAGGTCTAATCCTCACTTTCTGAAGCTTTATCCAAATTAGAGAGAAGGAAAGAGAAATAGTTTTTGGAGCTCAGCTTGAGCTTTCCACTTCCCTCTGGTTGCTGTGCATTGATCAAAGACTAGTTTTGAAGTACAGACAAAAGCGGTTCTCATCAAGCAGACCCCTTGTCATGCAAACTCCCTGCCCATCTGTACGCTGCCATATAATAAATTACACAGAAGTGTGCAGATTAAAGCAGGAATCAATGCTGAGGAGTCTGAATTGAAGACAGATTTGCAGGTATCTAATTTTCTCTGCAGATAATCCATAAACCGAGCATACAATAGGTGGGGTGAATTTCAATTTAGTTGTAAATTATATTCATGTTTTTGTGAAGCAGGAGGGATATGACTCATGCACTTTCCTTGAAGACTTCCATGTGTCTGTCTCTGTTTGTTAAAGCAGTCCATCACATCTAATAGGAAAGACGATTTTGAGATCAACATGTACAATTGTTGGTCGTGAGCAGGAGCAACTTTCTCAACAGCTCGGCATTTAAACTGCTCACGAAGCACGAATTCGCTCTCCATCACTCACTGAGGTGAAGCCAGAGAGCTGCTGTGTCTTTGGGGCTGGAGCCAAGTGTCTGACTAACAGTTCTTCAAGATGGGGGGAAAACTAGCAGGAGATATCCTGTTGTTGTTCTCTAGCTGCAAAGCAGCTTTTCCTCTCGGAGACGGGTGGATTTGGAGATAATCACCTTGGGATGATGGATGCTGGAACATGTTTCTATTGCACAGAGGAAGCATAACAAAGAGTAGCCAATAACACTGCCACCATGCTGTATCTCCATGGCAGATCTGCCTCCTGGGCCATTAAGTTATTAGTTTGGGATCTTCTACATATTCATAAGGAAACAAAGAATCAGCAAATACTCTTATTAATTACGCTCTGCAACATGCACACTGAGTAACCAATGTGCAGCGATGGAGAAGACAATAATGAAGAGGTTTTCTCTGTCATATATATATATATATATATATTATCTATCACAATAATCACTTCATTTTATTCAACTTTAAATACACGCTGCTTGCCAGATTTTGGTGCCTCTTTGATTTGATTGAAATACTCTTCATCCAATAATACAGTTCTGTAGAAATATTAACCATTTGTGAGGTTTGGGGTTAGGGTGGGGATTTAAAAACAAACAGATACAGGCTATCTAATTCCAGTCTGTGTGCTAGGCTAACCTAACCTTCCTTCTGGCCTTAGCTTCATATCGCCATACAGACATGAGAGTGGTATCAATCTAGTCATCAACTCACCAACTCTCAGCCAGAAAGTGAACTTATTTATCAATAATTCAAAAACAGGTCAATTGTTTTTCATAAAAAGTAGAACTATTCCTCAAGATGCGCTTCTGATATACTTCTCAAAAACTGAGTTCATTTGGCAAAGGTCATGTGTTTGGCACCACGCGCAGGCAGCCTGTATCTGTGGCCTAATTATCATAACAGTCCAAAATAAAATAAGTAAGTAAACAAAACTGGACACCTGACAGCTGCTACATGGTCTTACACTAAAGCAGAAAACGCTGGGAATGGATTTGGCACAGCACAATATATTTAATTGGATTCTGATGAACTGCATGTGTGGGATGTTGTTTTGCGGTTAGGAGCTTGACGTTATATTCTGAATGTTTGTGACGAGGCAGACGTCAGATTAGATACGCAGCTTTCCTGAGGACATTGATCTGAGGGCACACAGGCTTCCACATAAAAAACATGTCCTGCCTGTAACATTAGGAATCAGTCAAATGAATCCACAGGATCAGATCTCTGTGTCTTTTGAAGACTAAACCTGCTCATTTCCCATGCTGCACTACACAGTTACAGCGCTTCATCATCATAAAACAATAATGATTTACATATATATTAACTATATACATGCCAGAAAATGAATAAATACAATAAGCTAAATGATGCAGAGAATGTTGAAAGTGACCAAGTAAATGCAGGAGTCTATGTACATGTAAATAGTTATGCAGTCTCAGGTAGACTCAAAATATTAGTTCTACACAATCAATAATATAATCAATCCATATATACAATGTTGAATGGCCCAAAATTATAAATATAAAAGCAGGTTTGTTAAAGAAAAAGCCTGAGTTAAAGTTTGGAAATACACTTTTTGGACAGATTAATGAGAAGATTGACACCACTTTCAACTGTAAAAGGTATCTGTTACTCGAGAGGGGACTTGAGAAGGAACTTGACAGGGGACTCGAGAGGGGACTCAAGAGGGGACTCGAGAGGTGACTCGAGAGGTGACTTGAGAGGGCTCTCGAGAGATGACTTGAAAGGGAACTCGAGAGGGGACTGGAGAGGGAACTTGACAGGGGACTCGAGAGGAGACTTGAGAGGGGACTTGAGAAGGAACTTGACAGGGGACTCGAGAGGGAACTTGAGAGGAGATTTGAGAGGGCTCTCGAGAGATAACTTGAAAGGGAACTCGAGAGATGACTGAAGGGGGAATTTGAAAAGGACCTTGACAGGGGACTCGAGAAGGGACTTGAGAAGGAACTTGACAGGGGACTCGAGAGGGAACTTGAGAGGAGACTTGAGAGGGCTCTCGAGAGATGACTTGAAAGGGAACTCGAGAGGAGACTTGAGAGGTGATTTGAGACGGCTCTCGAGAGATGACTTGAAAGGGAACTCGAGAGGGGACTGGAGAGGGAACTTGAAAAGGACCTTGACAGGGGACTCGAGAGGGGACTTGAGAAGGAACTTGACAGGGGACTCGAGAGGAGACTCGAGAGAGAACTTGAGAAGGACCTTGACAGGGGACTCGAGAGGGAACTTGAAAAGGAACTTGACAGGGGACTCGAGAGGAGACTTGAGACGGTCGGTAAGCCGACAGGGCACAGGAAGCTGGCATCGGCCGAAGAGCCAGTACTGGAGCCGAATCTGGAGTCGGGACCATGGCTACTGGGGCCGGTAGTGAAGCCGGAACCATGGCTGCTGGGGCCGGTACTGGAGCAGTCCGTAGGTGAGGGATCAAACGATTAATCTTTTCAGCCAGTTGTTGCTAGTGATGTTACGTATTGCGCCGATGCTTCGGAGCGTGTGTCGAGTAATCCCCGAAGCATTTTGTGAAGCATGTATCGAGGCTTGTATCGTTTTGGGCCAGTGACGTCATCGATGACAAACGAAGCCTCGCTGCCTGTCGATACCACGTGACTGCTTCAGGAAGCGATTCAGATCGGTTGAACCGTTGAACCATGGTTGAACCCAACCACAACGCTCATAATACCCATGGATGTATAATAAGAACGATATTACCCCTCCTGTACCCGGGTTCGCTGGTGACACGTTGGAATTAAAAGAGCTCAGAACCTCACTTATATAGAGGTCGGAACATGTCATAAGTATAAATATATACAAGCATAAATAAATGTAGGAATAAAAACATGACTGAATAAATACAGGAATAAATATGTTAAAGTGTTTTCAGGGAGATTCAGCATGTGTGCTGTGGCTCAGCTAGAAAACAGTTGACTCACAACCGCAGGGTCCCTGGTTCAACGACTCGTCAATACGTATTTTTTGTTGTTTATAAAAGCTACGGCTAAATGAGATAATGTAGTTAATAAATGTATTCTTTCATATCGTTTAGCCTTTCTCAGGCTACAACATGGTTAAGTTTATGAATATTAGTAAGGAATACAAATCCCTCTTTGCAATGTTTACCAGCCTCCTTAGGCTTTTCAATCACAATCAACTGGAATAAAAACAATATTGTTAACATGAACATATGATTTAATGTTCGTTGTTTGGAGTTATTCTAAGGCTGTACTCATTGGGAACTTGGTATGAGATAGAGCACTGTTGAGATGTCCAATCTGCCTGTTTTGCACACTTTGACCAACAGGGGGTTTGTGTTCAAATCGAAGCCCATGATGAAGCCTCATGAGATGAACCCTTTTGCGAACCAATTGGCTGGAAAGCTTCAAAGCTTCATAAGGCTTCATCTCGCCATCACTAGTTGTTGCAGCTGCGTAGAGATGTTTTCTTGAATCTCTGCCTGGTTTCCTCTCAGCTCTTGTATAATCTGGGTGGTTATACCCAGCTGTTCCTTGTGGTGAAACATTTTCACGCCGTGTGCTGACAGAGCGGCGTGAAGTGTTCTTGGGTCGGCTGGGTCCATAATGGTCAGTTCGTTCTGTTGAGAACTCAGACACTTAGGAGGTAGGACCCAATTGCACGACCCAGGAGACAGAGGTAAAGTATTTGTAAGATACTTTATTTTTTCAAGAACAGCAAAAATGAACAACAAAAAATGGTCTCTACAAAAATGGAGAACAAAATGAAAACGCTCACGTAGTGAGGATCAAAACTTTCACAAGAGCACTTAGAGAGCATAGACCTGACAGTGGCAAAAGACAAGAGCAAAGATCTGACCATGGCAATAGACAAGAACGAACTGACACTGGGATACAGGGGAATTTAAACACAGGGTAACAAGACACAGGTGGGAATAATCAGGGGCGGGACTGACACTGATTAGCACAGGAGACACAGAAGGGGTGACAAGTGAAAACAATGAGGAAATTAGACACACCAGGGAAACTAACGACAGACAGGAAAACACAGGGGAAAACGACCACACAATACACGGGAAAACATGACAAGGAGAAAATCAAAACACCCACTACCAGACACACAAAACAAAAAACGTGACACAACACAAGAATCGTGACAGTATCAATCTTCTCATCTAACACTTATATATATATATATGATAATAATAATAATAATAATAATAATAATAATAATAATAATAATAATAATAATAATAATAATAACTTGAATGTAGCGCCTTTCATAACCTCAAGGTCGCTTTACAAGCAGGAAAAAGAAAAAAAAGATTGATTTGTGTCTGCCTGGTGACCTTGTATGTCAAACCCCCTTTCTTCTCCCTATGCTTTCTGTTTCTATGTACACTGTAAGATACATTTTAAAGGTCACCTGTTGTGCAAAATCCACTTTTTAATGTCTTTTGCTACATAAACATGTTAGGTTTCTGAAAGGTTTCTGAAAGTTTCAGGAAAAAAGATTCTCTCTCTTTTTGTCCTGATCCATTTATATAAAAACCTGTCTGAAAATGAGCTGATGAGATTTGGCCACTTTATGATGTCAAAATGTTTTTGGGGTTGTGAAAACATTAGCAAATAACAAACCAAGGTAACACCCACCCACCTTCTCAACTGAATCTCTTCCTAGAGCACTATTGCACAAATAACAACAAAAACATTTTTCAAAAAAGTCCCTCACCCCAGCTTTTTCCAGTTTCATTATTATGTTTTTCTTTCAGAGTGCAGTTCATTTGATTCAAGACTCCTTCATCAATAGCACCATTGACCAGATTTTTTCCAACCCGACCCATGAGAACTCATACTACAACAATACAAAGCCGTCCCGGGATAATGTCGGGATGACACACGTTTCTGTCCTGGATGAAGAAGGACTGGCTGTCTCTGCCACCAGCACCATAAACCAAGTGTAAACACAAAGCCTGTTATTTCTACTTTATCTACTTTATATTATTTCAAATTGCTAAGTCTACGGTGTTTTGTTTTGCAGTTTTGGAGGAGGTATTTACTCTCCGCAAACAGGCATCATCCTGAACAATGAGCTGTTGGACTTTTGTCGCAGAGCGGACACAGTGAGGGCAGGTAAAGTCACACAAACGAGGACTTTCGATTGCAATTTCAATCTTTCAGTCTGATATGGATAGTGATTGTTGTTGCAGGTGAACAGCCTCCTTCCTCAATGACTCCGGTAATACTGGAGTCAAAGTCCGGAGGACTTTTTGTGATTGGTGGATCGGGAGGAAGCTTGATAACCTCAGCAGTGGCCTTGGTAATTTTGATTAACCTGTTTGCAAATTGGTTAACAACTTCCTCATCTGTGTGCTTACATGGTTCTTTGTTTAATCTTTGCAGTCTATGATAAACCACCTGTGGCTGGGGATGAATCTGAAAGACGCCATAGCTGCGTCTATAGTGTTTGTCGATTCCAAAAATAAAGTGAATTTTGAGCCCGGTTTTAAGAAGGTGAGATACTCATGTGCTCCTCCTCACTGGCCATTAATTACATTTAGATTCACCAGACTGTGTCGTCTATCTAATGAATACATTTCATCTTATTTTATTAATGTATTCTGACAGAGATAGCCACAACATAATTGTACAAAGTCTGCTTCAATCTACCTGTAATCATCTTTGGAACCGAAGTGGGGAGGATAAGTTGTATTAGAGCGCCTCACCACTCTTGGACACAAATCTGGGAACTCGAAATTCTTCCTAAATGTAGTCAATGCTCTGGAAAAGGAGAATGGATGTATTACCGCTGTATCAGGAGGGGAGGTCAGCAGGACACTGACCAAAGAAGACCATGAAGAAGCACCTTCCTGTAAATATCTGCACTAAAGATTGACTCAACCTTTAGGTCACCCATTATGCAAAATCCACTTTTTCATGAATTGTGTACATAAACATGTGTCCCCTCTGTGTAAAGAGATTCTGAAAGTTTCAGGAAAAAAGATTCACTCACTTTTTGTCCTGATCCATTTATATAAAAACCTGTCTGAAAATTAGCTGATCAGATTTTGGCCACTTTATGATGTCATAACAACACACTCTCATTCCATAATCGTCCAGGAGCGACGTTTGGTCAGGGTCCCGTGGCGTGCAGTTGTGACGCTCCTACAGATGTAGCGATTCATTTCAGACAGTTTGAAACGCGAGGGCCGTGATTGGTACGTGATCTGCCCTCGCTCAAGAGAAAACCTCCAGCTTGACTTGAGACCGCCCCCGTGATAGATAAATGTAATTATAATGAAGCCAGCTGCAATGGATCATTGATCCACCAGGGGGTGCAGTGGGGTTCCACACTGGAGCTCATGTGAAATAAAGTCAGATACAGTACGCTGGATATACAGCCAGTGTTGAAAGTGTGCCGGTCCTACCCGGTCCTTAGTACCGGTAAGAGATTTCCAGGCGGTCCGGAGGACCAGGAAGAATTGACAGCTCCACCCGTGGAATTTATACTACGAAGGGCAGATATTTTGGTTTGGATTACTGGTCTGGGGGAAGTGTGTGTGTGTGTGTGTGTGTGTGTGTGTGTGTGTGTGTGTGTGTGTGTGTGTGTGTGTGTGTGTGTGTGTGTGTGTGTGTGTGTGTGTGTGTGTGTGTGTGTGTGTGTGTGTGTGTGTGTGTGTGTGTGTGTGTGTGTGTGTGTGTGTGTGTGTGTGTGTGTGTGTGTGTGTGTGTGTGTGTGTGTGTGTGTACATGATTCATCAGTGATTTCCCTCGTGCTTGCCACCAGCACTGCTTCATTCGGCTGATCGGGCTAATTTTCTAACACCGGGTGAACATCATGCAACTGCCACACTGAATATTCACTTCTCCACTAACTTCCATAATTTTCAACCTTTTTACTTATTTTCATGACACCCTCTACAGCCCTTATGACGCCTCGCCACCTCCTATCAGTCACGCTATATGAACCGCTCAGCACATTTAAGCCCAATGGGTATGCTATGTTCATATTCATTTGATACTGTGGACCATTTTCCAAAGCACTGCTGTAACCCTAGAGAGTAGAGACATTGACATTAAACAAGTCGACATTTCATTCACTGACACTTAGTTTAAACATTCAGTGATAGGGCTTTTAAAATAGTTTATTTCCACAATGTCTTTGCAAATAATTAAAATGTACAGTCAGTGTTTTTATTCCGTCTTAGGCACTGAAACACTGGGTTAAATTCAGGGAAAGATGGCACAAGTGGTGTAGTCAATGTTATCAGCCTTATCTCCGATTTATATTTATTGGCGTTTATATGTTGCAACATTATTTTGTTATCAAGGAACAGTTTCTTCATTCCAGAGTCTGTGACCAGATACCACGAGAACCTATAGGCCTACTTTGCTACCAGTGGCGGCTGGTGGAAATTATTTTAGGTGGGGCTATTGTAATGGTGAATAAACCACACGGGGAACATTTTGAGAAATTACCCCTTAAATTAAATTGGCTACACTATTTCATCGTTGCTGTTGTATGATTGGTGTTTAGCTGCGGTATTTAGCGTCTACAGCACCTCCGCTGTTATGCCTGCTGTGACCTCAAGTTACTCCGTTCTCCGCTTGTAATTATGCCGTTACAAGCTTCTAAATTGTATTTATCATCTGAATTTGCCGAAAAAAGTTTCATATTCTGAAAGCCAAGACTTTGTTTATTTAAAATCAAACAAAACACCCGAACCCCGAAAAACTATTTTTTTACGCAAATCCACGTTTATTTTGAAATGAGCCGTTGCGACTTCCGACTGATTTCGATAGAGCGGGTCACATATTAGCTTTTTCCCACTTGATCAGAACAGCGGGAGGAGAAAAGAATGGAGTGACTGAATGACAGCTAGAAAATTAGGCTACGTGGTAATTAAAGCAAAAATGCAAACGACGATTCTTCAGATGTTTAAGAGAAAGGAGAGAGATGAAGAAACTCAGAATGTGCTTAAAATTTGAAAAACAACGCCCACAGATGACACAGGTGATGATGCTTATTTAGCCCAGAGAATGGACATGAACATGGCCATGATGAATATAATAAGTTAGCTAACTAGCAAACTGTATATCTCTATATGGGGTGCCCAACCAGTCGATCCCCAGTCGATCTCGAGATGTCTAAAAGTAGAACAACAATATTCAGTTTTATCGTTAATGTCCTACAACAGGGGTGGCCAAACTTTTTGGCTCAGGGGCCACAATGATGTATCAATGTGACAGCCGGGCCGGGGGGCATTGTTTGGTTCCGTCTTGATTCATGTCGGGCTGAGGGTTGTTTTAATCTCATTCTCCCGCGCGCGGGGCGACGTCCACGCGCAGCTGCGACGACCAGGGAGGAAGGGACTTTTCGCGGCGCGCGCGGCGTGTGGACAGTGGGGGATAACATAAATAAAAATTGGATCGTTGTATTTTTAAGGCTTTTTAAGATCAGCGCGGGAACCCTGGCTCATTTATACCAATATTGGACGGGCCGCATTGAACACATCAACGGGCCGCATGTGGCCCGTGGGCCGTAGTTTGGCCACCTCCAGGCTCGGTTCTACGGGGGTGCATAAGGGTCCCAGTTGAATGTTATGCACCCTCACTTGAAAAAGAGAAGGGAGTGAAAAATATTACATATACAATAATAATAATAATAGTAGTAGTAATATGAAGAAGAAGAAGAATATAGTTGAAAATAAAATAAACTGTAATTGTGTTCAAATATTGTGGTCAAATAACTATAGTTAATAATCCCCCCCCCGTCAACGATCGCCGCCGTCTTGGTTCAAAAAAGGTTGGGCACCCTTGCTCTATATAGTCAATGGCTATCTTACTCAGAACACAACATGTACACAGCATACTATTTTAACATTAAATATTTTGCTTTGATATCTTCTATTTTAATCTGCACATTGTGGCATACATTTTATTTTATTAGTATTTTAATTTATGTAACCAATATTCTGAAAATTCAAAGAAAGACAGAGACTTGTACATTGTTGACTGTCTGCTGAATTTAGTTATACATTTTTATTCTAATTTATAACAGTTGAGGCCCAGAGGGAGGAAGAGGAGACTCAGCCAGAAGAAGTGGCAGCAGGTCCCTCAGAAGCCACCATAGGTGATGCTAGCCCTACTGCATACCCTTCTATATGGAAAGAAGAACAATATGAACAGTTCAAACAGAAAAATGAATGGATGTATGCTCACAATGGAAGGCTAGGCTGTACCCCATGCCATGATGTGAAGGATCTGGGTGTCATGGCATCCCGTGGTGTTAATATTGGTATTCAGTGGGCTGATGGAAAGATAATCCCAGCTGGTCAATCAAGGGATGTGCAGCTTTCATGACTGCGCAAAAAAATCTGTGAACACAAGAACTCTGCAGCACATAATGAAGCAGTCAAGATTATTCAGACAGCAAATAAAGATATTCTTCTGAACATGAACGCGAGTAGTCAGGAGTCTGTGTTTGAGTCTACTGCCAAGGTATTCATGACAGCCTATTATGTGGCCAAGAACAACAAACCTTTCACAGACTTTGAGATTCCGATTGACCTGCAGCATGCAAATTCTGCTGATTTGGGACGTGTTTTGCATAGCAAAACTGTCTGTGTTGACATAATTGAGCATGTGTCATCACAGATGAAAAAGGAACTTCTAAAAAACAAAATCACAGTATTGGCTGATGAGTCAACCAGTGTTGGGCACAAATCAACACTAATTGTCTTCCTGAAGGCTAGTGTTGATGGAGACATGGAGCCCATTGCCTTTCCGTTGGACCTGGTTGAGCTGGATAGTATGTCTGCTGCTCATATCAAGGAACAGATTATGGGTTGCTTGCTTAAAAATGGCTTCACTGTTGAGTTGCTGAGAGAAATCGTCATTGGATTTTGCAGTGATGGGGCCAGTGTCATGCTGGGAGTGAAGTCAGGTGTTGGGAAGTTGCTCCAGGATGACTTCCCAGGCATCATACTATGGCACTGCCTTAATCACAGACTGGAGCTTGTTGTTGACCAGGCACTGGATGTGACAGGGGGAACAAATGACTTCCAAGCATTCATGGACAGCCTATATTCATTATATAGCCAGTCACCAAAAAAGATGCGGCAGCTGAGTGAATTTGCTCACAACCTGGACATCGCCCTCAGGAGGATTGGAAAAGTGTTCAGTGTTCGCTGGGTAGCTTCTTCATGGAGGGCAGTCTCTGCAGTTTAGCAGTCTTATCCAGCCTTGGCACAACATTTCCGTGAGGCATCAGAGGATGATACAAGGGACAGCAGAGAGAGGGCCAAATTCAAAGGTCTGCTTTCTAAGTTGTGCTCCATCAACTTCCTGAAAAGTCTTGCACTGATGGCAGATATTCTGATTGAACTTAAGAACTTGTCAGAAATTCTTCAGAACAGGAAGACCACACTCCCAAAGGCCCATGACATCATGACGACGTATGTGAAACACATAGAAAGTTTCAATCGCTACCCAGGACAACATGCAGTTGATGCCAGTCAGGCAGAGGAAGTGATGGAATTCAAGGGAGAGGATTTAAGAGTTGGCAGGTCTCCCATCATTGACTCTGCTCAGTTCATCCGAGCAGTGGCAGACAATATGAAACATTATAGTACCTGCAAGAAATTCAAACCACTTTCACCCCTGCTGGTTATACCACCTCTGTTTATAGCCTATGAAAAAAACTATTAGAAATAGAAGGCTAAAGCTAACGTTACTTAGCATATAGTGACAATGTATGCTAGCTAGCTAGCTCAACGATTCCTTAAATAATATTGCCACAGAAAAACTTTTCAGTTCACATCACGCTCTGCCGCTCCAACAGGGAGCTCTGCTCTGAACACCTGAATGGCCCGTTCTAACAGCTGTTCACCAGCGGTCCAGTCTGTGCCACAGTGACTCCAGACGCGCAGCTAATATTAACGAACGCACCCGTAGGTAATGTAGCTGCTGAAGCTAGACCATCATGTCGGAGCAGCAGAGCCTTATTATCATAGCCGTGGGAACATGTTTCAAATGGGGGGTGCTGTGGGGATGACACCAGGGCTGGTTCTGACCAATGTGCTGCTAGGCAATATTTTAGCTGGCAATGAAAAACCTCTACAAAAGACCAATACACTGCAAAAAGAGAAATATATTGACATGGTGCACAGCTTATATAACAAGGCTTCAAATGTATTATATATTATAACATGTTTTAATTGGGGGGGTGGACTTCACATCCTCTCGGGGGGTCCGGGGGTACCCCCCCGGGAAGATATTTTTAACATTTTAAAGTAAAATGCTTCAATTTGGTGCACTTTGAGCGCCCAATTAGAGACTGATCTAGGGGGTACAACTCTAAACACCCATATGAAAAAGATCGGTTTGCATTTTATTAATCAAATAAGTAGGTATGTGAACATTTCCAATAACCTACCATAGCCAATAACAAATACATGTAACTTATTTTATTTGTGTTGTTCATTCATATCTTATTTTACCAGTTAACATTTATTTATTTTTGTATATTTTAAAATCTCTCCAGTTTTAAACAATATTTTTGGTTTACTGTCCTATAGTATACATTGGAACCTGTTTTTATTTATCCTAATAATTATAAAGGTGTGCCTTGGAAATATTTGTTTACATAAATTGTGATCAAAACGTTTGAGACCCACTGAGATAACTTCGACTAAAGTGAACTATCTAAGCCCTCAGAGTCCTTTACCTCACTGAGCCTCTCAGTCTGACAGGAGAGGATTCTCCCTCCACATTATTGTAGAAACAGCTTCTTATATCCGTTAGCGCAGCAGAAGCTAACAACAATCCCCGCCGGTACCGCGGTATCCCCTCTCTCTATCTCTCTCACTTTGGCTGTGAGCTGCGGGCGCCTGCTAAGCCAACATCCCCCACTTTCATCACTTACAGCGCCCATCGTACAGGGCAAATGGAAAATGTAACTGGGGTGAAAAGGGTGTTATCTTTACTTAATTATGAATGTTGTTACATCAAGGCTGAAAATTCGTTTTTTTTTTTTTATCTTGTGGAAGTGCAGATCCCCTGTCCTCCACCAGGGGGTGCTGCAGCACCCTCAGCACCCCTACTTCCCACGGCCCTGCTTATTATACATCCATGAGCAGAGCCGACAGGCAGGAAGACTCGAGCACACAGCTCGTACTTCATTATAATATATATAAAAAAGAACAGCATGCGTGTCATGATGGCACATAACAGCTCACGGCCGCAGATTACTCCGGGTCCCAGACCCCCCCATACCCCAAAAATATTTTTATTGCAGATCTACATGAATCACACAAACGACCTATTTTGGATTCAAAACGGCGAATTTCGCCGAAAGGTGACAAGTTTGCATCACTGAACATAGACAGAGCACAACTGAAACATAACATCTGAAACGATGTAACAACATAATACACTTGTGGGGATGCAGCTTGGGATGTGAGGAGTGAGGGACACGGCTTAGAACGGGCGTGTCGCCTGGCAGGGCAGGAGAGGGTGTGCACCCAGTGGTTAATTTGAGCCGGATCCTGCCGGAACAGGATCCGGCACCTCTTCATTTTGGCCACCCTGTGTTCCGGCACCTATTTGGGCAAATCCGGTACCTCTCACAAAAACTAAAAATGTAAATGGTTAAAATGAAATAAAATATGCAGATATTAATTTACAGAAAAAATCCCAAGAATTTCATGTCGTTTATTAAGATTAAGATTTGAAAGAGTCGGAGATCTGTGTTGACGCACTGAAAAGCTGGACCAACGGACAAACGTCTTTCACTTTTGAAATTCGCCACATGAGGAGCACGTCGCAGAGAGGAAGAAACGGTGATTCAATGCAAGCATGTCAAAAAGACAGTTAAATTGACTGTCTTTCTTCAAAAAGAAGGAAGAGGTAATAGACACTTCAAAACGAGTCAGAAAAGCCTCCACAAGCAGCGACGAGGGCAGCTGCAGCGGTCATGTTGATGGTCAAAACCAGGAGGAGGTTAGCGCCGCAACAGCTAGCCAGCTAGCTAACCGACAGCTAGCCAAGCCCGGGCAGCGGGTCAGGTTCACCGCCAGCCGGAACAGGAGCCAGCTACCGTCAGCCAGGTGGACCACCAACAGCAACGGGTGGGTACCCTGGCATCAACTAGCCTGGTACAACAGCCGGAGCAAGAGGCGAGCGGAACCGCGACATCAGCTGGCTTACAGCAGGAAGATTCAGTAGGAGAGGAGAGCGCATTGAGCGTAGAAGAGTGTGGGACGTCCAGCGACAGGTCAGTTTTTTCTAACTGTGGCCAAGAACTTGGAGGACCGTATGTTATCTCAAGGAGGCCGGATGCCAGATAAAACTGGATATAACAAGTTCATTGAGGAGTTGAAGGTGCTTTACGCACAATACTGGCCCGAGGACGCAGGTGCGCTGTATGGAGAGACTGAGGTCGAGTCACTGTGTCAGCGCTTCAACATTGCCAACCCGCGCGCAGTCATACGGGCCTACAGAACGTACAGAGACTCAGATGGTAAAGACATCCCCGATGAGCTGATGGAGTTACTTGTTGCTGTCAACAGCATTCCCATTGCAAGTGCTGAATGTGAGCACGGATTTTCTCAAATGAACTTGATTTGCACTCCCAACCGTAGCTCTTTGCTCACATCCACCATGTCATCTTTACTCTTCCTAAATCTTGTTGGACCCCCCCTGGCTAAATTCAATCCAGTCCCGTACGTGAGGTCCTGGGTGGCCAAAGGACACAGAACTGCCACAGACACACGCAGTAAAAGCAGAAAAAAAGAGATAGAGGACAATCCGGACATGCTCGTGATGTGGGGTGTTTTAAACAACTAAATATGGTGAGCAAACATACTGTCTATTAATAGGCCGCCGTGCCAATCTTTGAATAGGCCTAATAAATATTTTTTTTACACGTTAAACCTGTTGAGAAATTAATTGCTGGCTCTACTGAAGTCCCACCTGTGGTGATGTGGGCATTTGCCTATGTTGTGCGTACTAGCCTAAACAATTATAAATTATCGTCATAACATTTATACCATGGATACTATTTGAAATTGAGGCTTGTAAGTCCCACAGCGTTGCAAGTGGACATTTTCATGTTGTTTTCAGCACCTTTTCTGTATACGTTCCGGGACCTGTACGCGTCTCGTCATCCCTGAGCTGTCATATGTACTTTGCGTTCCGGCACCTTATGATTTACAAATTAAGCACTGTGTGCACCAGTCTGCCTTGATCTATGAATCCGTGTGTCCGTGACACTCACTGCTGCCCACAGCTGTTTTATAGAAGGAAAACCTCCTTCACTTCATGAAAGTGTTTTAACCACACACACCTCTACACAGACATGACGGGTGTTATTTTCCCCATAAGGAACAAGTCGCTGCAAATTATCCCGCTTATTACATGGCCACATTCTCAACAAAGTAACGACATGACTCCCAATATTAATTTAAATGCTTTTATGGATTTAGAAAATGTTTTTTTTTTTTTTTTTAAATAGTTGTATTGATTTAAAAAATACTTGTAGCCTATGTATTGATTTAAATTGACATGCATCCGCTAAGAAAAATAATCCGTTGTTACCGTTTTTTAAACAGTCTGAATGAAACGGCAGCTCTCAGCTGTGTATTTACACAACTAATGGCCCATCAACCACAGCTCTCTCCCCCCCTCCCCCCCTGATCTTTCTTCTCCAGCAGCTAAATTAACTGTAGGTTACTCTGAGTGAAAAGCATACAGTTAGACACAACACTGTCATTGCAAGTGACACTCAGTTAGTTGACTTTTATGTTCAACTGCTAAATTCGTTACTGATAAAAAAGGGCTTCTACTGTACCTAATTACCTTAACACTAGAACCGCCAGAGGTTTTTGTATAGGCCTACCTAAACCTGTCAAATCCCGCTATTAGAATGCAATTTTTAACAACATAGGGTGCTACATAACACACTTTCAGGAAAAGTCACGGACTGGGAGACTTTAATATTTTATTGAAAAAAAGTTACATTGCACACACACAACACACATCACACAAATTGACCCGATTGGCGGTTCTAGTGTTAAATAAACTCACTAATTAATTAAACCAGTTCAATACGCATTATTCTTATTCTTATCATTCTTTATGACCGCTGAAGTAGTCTTAAAATCAGATCTGTTTTTTAAAGGAAATCTTACGGCAGGCAGTTAGCTCTGATCACCTATGATAAATGCGCCACACCTAATCTGGCCATTCAGCCACAGAGCCCCCTCTATACAAATCAAACTGTAGACGGTGTGAAAGCACCTATTGTTTTAAATAATGGTCGGAATGTGACCTGTGAGCCTTCTGAATTACCGTGGGACAGCACATTCTAAACTAAAATGTTCAATCAATAAAGTAACATCTTATCTTATCTTAATAATATCTTCATATTAATAATAATAAATCATACAGTATGTGTCCGAAAGGGAGCAGGAGGAAGCAAACACACAAATATACAAAAAATATACTGCATATTAAAGCAAACGCTTGAAAAGGTAAAAGTATGAACATAACAAATAAAAAAGTGTAATGTAAACATTTACATTATAATTATGATTATTTAATATATAAAGACTATATATTATTGAATTACAAGATTAGATATACTTTAGTTGATCTAAAATATTGACGTGTTCAAATGCTCTTCAAAACACAACAAAAAGTCCATGAAACTTGTCTTTCTGTATTTGTGAATTAAGCGCCATCTCCTGGTTAAAACCTGAAATTGAAAATCTGGCAACGCCCTCTTGGAAAATAGTGGGAGGGCTTAACATTCCTCTATACTGGTTTTAGGCAGGTCATAGGCAGGAAGCTGTAAACTGGAGTCTGAAATTCAGTGCTACATCTGTAGGCTCCTTCAGCTTCATAAAGGGACGCAAATAGCTTTCAACTGATTGCAATGTATTCCCATCTGCTGCGGGATTTGACGCTCATGGAAGCACGGCATTCGTTTGTGTCGGCTGCCCTTAAAGGCAATTTGAGCGTCCATTCCCATTGGATAACGGAGAATTGTACACCCGGAAGTAAGTATTCCCCTTACTGTCGATTGATTTTACAGTGATATCTGCACTACTCATCGACTAAAAAACACCAGATTATCCTTGTTAATTACACAACATTGATTGGTTTAAATTGTGTGCAATGCTTTTGTATTTTTCCCCTTCGATTCGGAGAAACAAATATTTTTTCGGAGTAAAGGATGGCAGAAGACACTACACTACCCAGAATCCCCAGCTATCCTTTAGGACTACACCATCTGCTCTGTTTGACAAACCCCGTGATTAGTTCTCAAGCTCTGTGATTGGTTGACCTCCAACTGCATTCCATATGAAAAAAAACTTTTCGTAAAAGATAAAATCATACTTTATTCCGCAGTGCTTGCTTTACTCTTTGAAAGACATCACATGAATGCATTGTAATTTTGGTTTGGCTGCATTAAATATATTACACATCTGTCGTAGTTTTATTACTTTATTTGTATTTATCTACAGAGATCGGGCTCAGAATAGACCGGAAACTATTCTTTTACCGTTCAGTTTGAATTTCACAATAAAGTTAGTAATAATATTTTGTTTTGATATTATTGTTTTTTATTAACTACTAGACCGCTGGGTCATGTTAAGACCATCTTTTCTGTGTTGCTGTGGGTTTTTTCCATCGCTTTTGTGTTAAAAATATCAAAACAATAACTAAATATATCCGTCGTAAACTAAACCAGAAACAGCAGTATATTTTATTTTGTTAACACTGTAAACTTGACAGCTTTTTAACCCAAACCACCTACTGGTTAAAGCACGTTATTACACGTTTAGAGTAATGCAATGCAGGGAGATTGTGCTACCTGCTTGAAATGTGATGGAACCACAGCAGACTGTCCAAAACTGGATTTGAACGGGTACACCGCGTCCCCCCCTCCCCCACCCCGTCCCCAGAACTACACATGCTGGCTATTGCGTTTCGCAACATGTTCTCTATCTATGGCACGTCTCTACTGGGAGTTGTAGTTTTAAAAGACGTTTTCGTATTTCCCATAATAAGAAGTTGCCAGTATACTGTGTACATCCCTGGAGGTTTAGGGGATAGGAAACACTCAAATTTAAAACATATAATTAATAAATGGGTGAAAATTGCTTGTGCCCATAATGGGCAGCATATGCCCACATGCCAGCTATGTCAGAAGAGCTTTATTTAACAGCTGGTCTTATGTTTGTGACCCCCCTGTTGTTAATTGATAACATTACATTACATTAATTGATAAGCCTGAAACATGTACTTGTCAAGGTTCAGAGGAGCATTTTGCAAATATGGCAGTAGCCATCGATCATCTTAAGATAAGATATACTTTATTGATCCCAAGTTGGAAACATTTGCGTTACATCAGCATGTGTAAAAGTTGTAAATATGCAGTGGTGTTTATTTGTAAATCATTTGGTATAATCACACAAATTCTGTGTTTTATATTTAATAATTCTGTGTTCTTTATTTATTGATTGTTCAATACCTGACAAGGCCAGAGATGAAATAACTATATACATCCTATGAGAGTATAATAGATATGTATAATATCAGTTAAAATAAGTGCTTCAACATAGTTAACATTGCTGGAGGTATGCACAAATATTGATAAATGTCTTGTAATGCACTATTGAGGAACCTGCGACCCAAGTTTTTCATTCATTGCATAACTACACCGTTTGTGGATATATGTCAATAAACCTTAGAAAATCTTGAAATCTTGAAAGGGATGTGCAAAATCGTCATTATATACAGTCTTTAATTAACTATTAGTAGAGAATAACGAGTAATGAATATACTTTATAGGGATCCTATTAATATCTAATAATAAAAATAATGAAATTCAATAACATGCTTTAACCACCAGGTGTCCCTTTCTATCAGCTGTGCACCTTTATGGTGTAAATACAGCCTATCTACCAATTGGATCAAATATAAAAGTCAGCCGAATTAGTCTTGATCCTGCAAGGAGACGTGTTGTGTGAAAAGAAATGTAAGATGTTGTTTAAATGCTGATATATTTATGATCCACGTCACGTTTTCAGTGTTGGCGGCAGTTCCTCATGTTTGTCTAGAAGTCTTCTCATCAGGGCTCTATAAATAGACAACTACGGCAGATATGTAATATTTAATGCAGCCGAACCGTGTATTACACTGCCGTAATGGATGACTTTCAAAGAGAAAAGCAAGCACACTGGGAATAAAGTATTATTATTATTTTTTTAAATGTTTTCGGTCTGTTTCCGGTATTTGTTAATGACGATGTGATTGCACAGGGGGAAATAATGTATCTTTAGATGCGGATTTTGTTAAACTAATACGTTTGCGCTGTGCACCAACACTATACATTGATGGGGAAAGGGGTAGCAATACAGATAACACCATTAAACAGTTACACAACATAACAGAAAGAATATCGATAGCAGCGTCCCTAGCAACCACCTTGGTAACAATGAAAACGTTCTATGGACGCAATTTCCTGAAGTAATCTTCGTAATAACTAGCAAACTAAAGATCATGTACATCCACTGCACACATAATCTGAAATAACAACTCATATTTCTCGCGTCAAATGACATCAAAGCGCATTTTAATGGCCAAACTAACTTTAAAATAGGCATTTTCCAACGAGAATAAAACGCAGTTCGGCCATGTTATTTTTTTCTGCAGGGAGAAATTTGAAGATCACGTGACATAGACGCCAGCCATTGGAATGAATGGTGAAAAAAAACGGGGTTTGTAAAACAGAGCATATGGTGTAGTCCTAAACGATAGCTGGGGATTCTGGGCAGTGTAGTGTCTTCTGCCATCCTTTACTCTGAAAAAATATTTGTTTCTCCGAATCGAAGGGGAAAAATACAAAAGCATTGCACACAATTTAAACCAATCAATGTTGTGTAATTGATTAATTAATTAATTAATTAATGTAAGGGAAATACTTACTTCCGGGTGTACAATTCTCCGTTATCCAATGGGAATGGATGCTCACATTGCCTTTAAGGGCAGCCGACACAAACGAATGCCGTGCTTCCATGAGCGTCAAATCCCGCAGCAGATGGGAATACATTGAAATCAGTTGAAAGCTATTTGCGTCCCTTTATGAAGCTGAAGGAGCCTAGGAGCGTCACAACTGCACGCCACGGGACCCTGACCAAACGTCGCTCCTGGACGATTATGGAGTGAGAGTGTGTTGGTCATAACGATTTTTTGGCTTGTGTATCCATTAGCAAATAACCAACCAAGGTAACACCCCCCCCACACACACACACACACACACACCTTATCACATGAATCTCCTCCTAGAGCACCATTGTGTTCTTTTTAACCAAATATCTCTCAGAGGGGCGTGGGGAGTGGCTCCTTATTTTCATCTAAAGTAACAGACAGAGAATCAGCACTTTTGAAACAGGGCTGAAACAGAGGGGTTTATGGGATGCTACAATGCACAATCTTTTTGATATTTCGAGTATCTGAGACCTATATATTGATGAAAAACAGTATAATAGGGGACCTTTAAAGTGGACCTATCATGCTATATTTGAATAATATAGTGTAGGACCACCTATATAATGCGTATTTATACTTTTTATTTTTCAAAATACCAAACAGATCCTGCATTTTAGCCATTCCTCATTTCGCTCAATTTAACACTGTCTTTGCATGGGCTGATTCTGTGAGAACAGCACCATCTACAGGCCTGGCATATGTACCACAGCGTCTCCAGCGCTTTCAAACGGCAATGTCCGTGGCTGTCTCCTCCTGATTGGTGGAGTTGGACCAATAGCCGTAGCGCCACTTCTGTGACGTCACAGAAGTGTTCAAATCTGGATCAGTCTGTATCAGATCCGTTGCAGCCCCTTTTTAAGAGATTTGGGTATGGAGGAAAATAGAGAGGGTTGTGTTTTCTGACACTTGGTGAGTTCCCTGGAACACCGGGGACACATATTCATGTATAAAAGACGTACAAAAGTGCATTTTGCATGATAGGTCACATTTAAAATGCATACTTCACCCACAAAACATTGACCATCTGTGTATAAAATACTCACACTATGTTGGATTCTTAAAGAAAACTTTTCTTTTCTCACAGAATCCAAAAACGGAGAAAACTTTCGATGACTTGAAGTCAATTGGATGATTAATCCTTATTGTTAAACACTTCTTTATATGCAGTGCTTAAAATGTCGTAGTATGTGAAAATTCATGCTTCTGAGATTGTAATGAGACGTGTGAAAGATTGTAAGCAGATGTGGTGAAATATTTTTGCTCCTCATTTATCTCAATCCATCACAATAACTCCTTTTTCTAATGCCTTGTTACTGTGCCAGTACAAGGTAACACGGGGTGAGTTAATGGGTATTTAAGAGGTGAAGTATTCCTTTAAAAACAAAAGTGTGCCTTCAACAAAATGTGATCCCTTTAACCCTTGGTGCTCAGGCTCTTCAGTGATGATCTAAATAATCAATCAAGAAACTATTAATGATGTCACTGGTGTCGCCATTGTCATACTACTTAAAAGAGGCCCTATTATGCTTCTCTGGTTTTTCCCTTTCCTGGTGTGTGTTATACTGTAGATTTGTGTTCATGTAAATGGTCTGCAAAGGCTACAAATCCAAATGTCCCTTTCCAGAGGCAGTTTCTCTCTCACACGTTGACAATGAGCATAATATATCCTCTTTAAATGACGTGGACTGACACAATACACCATGATTCCTCGTACGTGTAAACCTACCTGGTAATAAACCTGTTTCTGATTCTGATTATAAAGAACTGCTGATATACTGCTGAGATCTGCTATAAAGCTCTGTGGGATTAAACAGTATATTGCAGCAGCAGTCTATAAAGGCAACTGTGTTAAAAAGAAAAGTATTTAAAAAAAAATTTAGAGAACAAATTTCATAATTATCAGAGAATGTTTTATTTCCTCACTGAACTTTGTAGGATTTTTTTATTGAGCCATGTAATCCTTTTTAAGTAACTTCTGACTTACTGTGACCTTAAAAATGTGAAACTGTGAAACAACATTATTTCCAGGGCATATTGTGGCCTTTTTTTAAAGCGAAGAAAAGGCTGTAGAATTTCATTAAACAAAATATATGTTGTGTCAAGTTGACAGTTAACATTATCTAAAGAAAAACACTTTATTTTCAAACCAACAACATGTTATTTTCTGTGATTTAATATCTGAAAATGTTATGTATAATAGTAACACACATTTTTACAATTATCATCTGTGAATATTTGTGATTTCACAATAAAGCAAAATCTGAACAAAGACGAGTGATTGTCACCAGATGTGCTTTTCAACCAAAGACTTTATTCTGAGTATGATCAGCAATAATCTGCGTCATGTTTTCCTGTTTCCTTTGTTTCAGAGCAGCACTTTAGCTTTGAGACAAAGGAAGCAGTAATGAGATACATTTCAGGAGAGAGACCTATGAATTAGTAATGACTTCTTAAATGGATTCTGCTCCGTTTTCCTTTGAGGCACAAATGTGAGTTATGAGAACATGCACCTTTGAGTCTGTGTGAAGCCCCACTTTCTTTGTTGTATGGCAAATGAGTTAATGTAGATACATTGTGACTTCATCGCTTCTTGAAATGACCCTCTTTGTATAAAAAACGTTAATTTAAACAACACTATGCCAAAATGATCCTTCACTTAAAGCCTGAGCAGTTATATAATCCGGTGTTGACTCTGGCTTGTTTTTACACTTTTAGTCAGTCACACAGTCCCTTGATGTAGCAGATTTTTCTCAGGAGGTATTTTATGCTTTTAGATGCCATGAAAGTGTCATGCAAGGCAGTGGTTTAAATTAAGAACACATAGACATTGACACACCAACCTGTTAGTGCCTCAAGGGGAAAGTAAATTGTTTGAGTTGCATATCTCAAAAGTTCATTATGACTATGTGGGAGTCAGATTATGCTTAATTGGGCCTTCAAGGAAAATGGTTGTGTGACTTGATCATTTCTGCATTTATCATCTTCTAAATAATAATGAAACCTCAGCAGGTGGTGCAAGTCACACATTTTAAAAAGTACTTGCAGTTTTCAGGGCCAATACGCATAGCATTTAAAGAAGCCCTATTACACTTTTTGGGTTTGGCTCCCTTTCCTCCCAATCAGCGATCAGGGGCGTTCACTCCCCAGCGAACCCTATCACTTTGACAAGAGGGTTTTCCGCCGCAGGTTTGTATACATGTAGGCCTACGTAATCTGCGCGATTTGCGCGTCCACATCTCCACGTGCAGTGCTGCATAAACATGGCTGAGTCATTTCATCTGTAAACTTCCTCAACGGGGCCGCTCGCTCTCTTTTCTTGATTGCCCTCTCACGGGTGAACAGTTCAATGTCCCGCTTCGTTGTAGGAATTCTGCCATGTCTCTACCACTTTAGTTTGACCATCTCTGTTACTAAGTTATGGAAAACTAAATCAATAAGTAATTAGATACCTTACCGTTACTGCGCTCATAAAGAATGATAAGAATAAGAATAATGCGTCTTGAACTGGTTTCATTAATTAGTGTCTTTACGTTTCACAGACTGTTAGCTTGTTGTGGTAGACTGGTAGCCTATTTTATTAAAGAGCATATCAAAAGAAAGACTTGTGTTATGTCTTCCTTAATGCAATAGTAATTGGGGGTGCAAGTGGAGTCTCGCAGAGGCAAAACTGTGGCGCGCTTACACTGTAGGTGCGCCGCAGTCTGCGTGATCTGCCTGTAGGGAGGGGCGGGCCGGCCCTGCGAGTAAAGTAATGAGTAAAGTAACGAGTAAAGTAATGAGTAAAGTAACGAGTTACTTTATGTAGACAGTAACGAAGTAGTGTAATATATTACTTTTTTTTTAAAAAGTAATATGTAATATGTAATATATTACTTTTTTTTAGTAATGACCCCCTCTGCGCACAACCGGGTCTAATCGCCAAACACCATTACATTCATCTGTGTATTTTTGGCAATAAATACTATCGTTATATCAAAACAACTCAGATCGAAATATAGGTGGTTGTGCATGTAAACGGTCTGCAAAGGCTAATATCCATGTGTGGAGTTTCTCTCCAACACAATCCTCCCCTGCCTGAAACCCCTCAATTGGTCTCCTTTGTTTACCTCCGTAACATAGTGACATCACAATGTAGCACTTATACTGTCTACTGCTCCAACACATTGTATGAGATAGGCTAAGGGGCGGGATATCTCTAAGGCGGATGACAAAATTGTTATCTTGGTTCTGTTCCACTTTAGTTTAGACTCAAATATCCCAGCTACTGTGTGAAAGCCCCTTTAGTCTTGTTAATGACCTTAGGTACTATATATATGGGAGGATCACCTGACTAAATATTAAAGCCTGACACCAGAAATACTTTTACAAGCAATTTGTTTTTATTCATCACAGTATGTTAATTTCAAGTGTTTAATTTGAAGGAAAATAAAATAATCGACAATATCTCCTCAATCAATTTGATAAAAACAATAAAAATCTATTGTGATCTACTAACATTGAGATTGTAAGTTAAATAAATATGTGTTGTGAATGTTAAACCTTTGTGTTATCACAGTTTCTATCACAGGTAGATCAGACATTTCAAGCAAAACTTTGATAAAGGCAGTATCATTTTACATTCTTTTTACATTTGAATAATTATGTAACACATTTACACTGGCGCTGAGAGAAGAAGAGCCCTGAATCCCAGCGCTGACAGTGAGCAGCAACAGCTGTAATATTGTTATGGGGTCATTACAGGCCATTGCACTCTGGGCTATGGGACATTACTGTAAGTCATTAGAACTGTTTGTCCCTGAGGTTTTATAGTCTTTTATTTTTAAAATGGGTTATGCCTGTCCTCCATTTGTCTGCTGTCACCTATGAAACATCCTGGTGAAATATGTTAACGTTTTAAAAGATTAAAAGATAATTATTTGAGGTTTTTCCTTTTGTTTTGGTTTATTCTGTTTGCTTGAGTTGAATTTTTAGCAATAACCATTGACGTCACAAATCATATCTTTAAAGGAAAACAAAATGAACAGCTGAACACTGCTAATGATTAAGTGCTTCATAAACAGGTAGGGGTTGGAAGCATGTGTGAATGAGGCTGTTAAAAAAAACGTGCTGATGGTTGAACTTCTAATGGCTTGTGCATGTCTTAATCACTTGAAATGATGCCCCATATAAATGCGTCGGACATTAGACTAAATATTCAGAATTCTTTTCAGACTGAGGCGCTTTGTTTCAAGGTCATAGAGAGCAAAAGTCACTGTGCTGTTATCTGAGTTGTGTCGTGAAGCATGTTCTATGTTAATGAAAGAACAATTGGTGTCGACGTTGTTTCCTTGTTCTTTATTAAGTCTCTAATCTCTCAGCTCGTAGCACTGGTGTCAAAGTTCATGCTGCTACAGGCTCTGTGCATAATCAGTGGTGAGTTTATGACCTCAGTACCCGGCGGCGTATGCCCACTTGCGAGAATCTGACTGAGCGTGGAGTCCGTCTTCATAGCGAACCACCGCCTGCACCACAGCTATTGTTGATTTCAGGTACTTTATCTCGTGGTTCTTCAATGCCAAACCTTCCAGGACGTTCTGCAAACAGGAGCAAATATGAAAGAAAACTGAATAAATGTGGCACGATGTTCAAGTTAGATCTTTTTAGCGCACAGCAGGGATAAAAAATGCCAAGTTTGTTCAGAGTGTTGGTTTTAAAACGTTTTGATAAATTGGGAATGATGCCTATTTTAAGAAATCATGTTGAGTAACGTCTGCGAAAATAAATCTTCAATTAAGCCAGTAATCACAGAAAACTCTGAAGTATGATGTGCTGCCCGACACACAATAGATAATATTTCAAAATCATGCGTAATTAAGTGGTAGCAACAGAAGCTACATATTTTACATCCCAGTAAAACATTAAATAAAGGGTTAGTTTTCTAGTTAATATCTTTCCATTAATTACCCTTAATGGTACATTTAAAATACATTATATTGAGATGAGCAAGTTTTACAGCAACCATATACGGTATATAGGAGGATTTGCATATTTTTAGACAGACCACAAATAGCCCGTTACCACCACAAATTGCTGAAATATTTTTTCTCCACCCCTGAAGGTAGAAATAATGAAGAAATTATTGGGTAAGAAGTTAGAAGGGCTTTATGTTAGCTGGGCTTTTGTGTGAGGGATTGTCTACCCACACATTCACATACGTCAGTGTTGTTTTTGTGACACTCACTTTGTCAAAGTCTGGTTCTGCTTCAGTGGCGTTGGGATCCAGCTGGTTGTGGAGCCTCGGCCCCGACACAGCTTTTTTCAGATCATAGTCAAAGAACAGTGCATTTAGAATCACCTTCAAAACAACAAAGATTTTAGACAATTATAACCCAACAGAGTAATTAAATAGTTGAATAAATGCAACTCATTGATTTAACTTCTTGCAATTTTACCTGAGCGATAGAAGTTGTGATTTTCGTTCCTCCTGAGCCTCCAACCACCATCTTAACTTTGTTGTTTTTGTCAAAGAGGATAGCCGGACACATGGAAGACATTGGCCTTTTTCCTTTAAACAGAAATTACATTATATATAAGTTTAAGTATTGTATTGGTTTATGTTAAACATTATTAAAATAATGTGTATGTAACTACATAAAATATCTATTTAAAAACAAGTTATATGTTGGATATTAATCATTTTTTTGAATCTATTCCACATTGTATTCCAGATGAATAAACTTGAAACCCATAAAAATATACTTGGATTGAATATAGTAAAATAATAAAAGATAAGACCTTCCAGAGAGGGGTGGAGACATTTGATCCGCTTTTTTTTTGTATTAACCCAATGACAAACATTATTTAAAAACATAATGACAATGTCGAAGGACAGATCGATTTCTGTGTACGCTACTGTCCAACAGCCAGTCTATGTATATTACAACTCTACTGGTTTCAGAGCACTTATGTGCATTTCCGTGTGAGTGTGTGTGTTTTATTCTGACCTGGTCTGATGAAGTTGTTGGGTGAAGGAGGCACTCCGAAGCCGTTTGTGATGAGCGGAGAGCTGAAGTCGTCCATCTCATTGTTGAGAAG